>NC_087214.1:8860017-8887090 GCF_015104395.2 Macrobrachium nipponense | reverse complement strand
GCTTGTGTATTGGGAACTTCATAGTGAATAGAATATTTTTATTGTATATTTGATGCATTAAATACATTTGCCTGGAATCTGGGATTTTGTTACGCTATCAGATACAGATATTGTACATTGCTATTGTGTGAACTGGGTACCTCAATTACACATCATTTGGAAATAAACACTGTGATAAAGTGAAGTTTCATTGTTCCCATATCTTGAAGACCTTATTGTAAATGGGATTACGAACAAGGTATTTATTATGTGGTAGTCGATAAGGCACGTGTTTTGAGCAATATAAACATTTTTTAACACTGTACGGGTGCCCATTTCTTAATCATGGAAAGGTCTAATTCCATAACAAATTGCTCATTCACAATATTAGAGAAATGTGACAAGTACAGAATAGTAAGGTAGTAGCAGTTCATGCCCAATTTAAGATCACAGATCCACTAACTGGCAGTACCTTGGACCCCTTCCTGCAACAGCTATTGTTCCTTTTTACACTGCATGTCATATTCTCTTTCTTCCATCTTACTTTCCACCCACTGCCAACAATTGGTTCAAAGTGCTTTGAGGTTTTCCTCCTGCTTATCATCTATCCAATTTTCTCTGTATATATATAGCAAATCTGGATTAATGTGTTGAGCTCAAAATCTGATGGCTGATTATTGAAAATCGAATGTAAAATGTTTGATAAAAGCGTAAGTTGCCAGACACATATATATATATAAGATTCTATTGTTAACCTTGCATTTCTAACTATAACGACATCTTTTATATTCATCTGTTTCATAAATTGAGCAAGAAAATGGAATTTCGAAGGGTTGGGGGTTCAAAATATTTATTTGTTTCTGTATTTTATTTATAATTGTCGTTTTTCCTACACCTATATTACCTTCAATAGTAACGTAAATAAAATTTTTATTTTTTAATTTATTTTTTATTGTTTTTAACAATATTGTAGATAAATTCATTTTCAAATAATAAAAAAACTAAAATAATATATATATATATATATATATATATATATATATATATATATATATATATATATAATACATTTTTTTTATTTTTTATGTTAAAAGGGAAATTTTCTCCTTTTTTTTAGAAATATGGAATTCTCGCCTCCTGTATCACGGCCAAAACGGTAAAATGGCCTTTGTTGTACAGTCCTGTTCAATTGTATTTTCATTTCAGGTCTGAATGATATGGCCTATCAAATGTAATAAAAATTCTTAGGATTACTATAAATTCAATATCCCCCAAAAATGCATAAAGATATGAAAGGATAAAAAAATTGCATTTTTTTTTCATTTTTAATTCTTTTATATATTTTTTTTCACATTATGAAAACACATGAAAATTTTAAATACAAAAATTCTTAATATTAATACAGTTGAACCAAGGTTTGGATGTGCTACAGTTGCTAAGTATATTCAATTTTATATTATTAGGATTTAAATACCATTTTGAGACTTGAAACTTCTTGGTAAAGTAATTTTGTCACCCTTCAACATATTTAAGTTTAATAACTTTCCCGTTGGGAAAAAGCGTCAAATTTATGAGAGTAATAATAATTAATAATATAGTTTTCTAAAGGGGAATTTTATTGTTTTGTTAAATTAAAGGGATTTAATAATTTCATTATAATAATAATAATAATGTACATAGTATTCATAAGTAATAAAACTTCAAATGATGAGGGAGGAAGGGGTTTTGTGAAGATAAGAAAAGTTTAAAATATTTATTTTTAACTAATCTTTCATCTTTTATTGAGAAAGGGAGATTAAGAACTAACCAACCACTTCTATTTTTCATCGAAAACCCCAACTTCAAGACAGAAGTTGAATGAATTTGCACACATTTCCGTATGGAACACTTTTTAAGCCCTAATAGAAAAGTACGACAAGGTAACTAAAGAATTTCTGATCTTCATGACTAGTTGGCGAAGGGAAGATCAAATGATTTATTTAAAAATTCGCCGTAAATCGAATTATTGTGCTAAAAGCTTCCAATTGGTTGCAAAATGAAGATAAAGGACTGAATATTACGAAAATGTAAGATTTTTATCTTACAATAGCATCATTCGACCATTTCGGTTGAGTTAAAGTTGACCAAAGGTAAATATTCTAGCAATTATCGTGATTTGTAAGTAAATATTTTAAAATTAACAAAGGCTACATACGTGAGTTATTTTTTGTTGTATTGTACATGAAATTGCACATATTTCCATATATAAACCTGTATGTAGACCCAAGACAAATAGATGCAAAAATTACGACAAAACAATATATTAATACCATTATGTATAACATGGATCTGTATCTTCCATGCCTTACTCATTTACTTATGAGTATTTTCTATATATCTTATGTATCACACTCACAAATCAAATCATATATAAAGTAAGCTTTAATGTTCAGTGTTTGGTCTGTAGCTGACCGAGCAATGAAAAAAGATAAGAAATCCCATTTTAATTAAGGTATATTTAATACTGCAGTAAGTATTGCAAAGGCATTAGTAAAGCACATGAATACAATAATTTGAAAGTCCGCTACAGTAGTCTAACTCAACTTGCCGAGACTCTTTCTAATTACCGTACACAAAGCCTCTACTACACCAAAGGGCGCCAATAGAAACTAAAACATGATCTAACATGAGAATATAACATGTAAAAAATAATTAACGTAATCATACGACTTTTTCAGATTTATGGTACATTAACGTGACAACGACTTATTCAAATTTAAGGTACATTAACACTAAGTTGTTTGACAACAGAAGTCAGCCTCTTCTTGTCCTTGAAAAGTTGATGGAAGAGAGAGAGTCTCTTCTGGAGTTCTTGATTCTCTTTCCTCAAGATGTCACGCTCCTGTATGAGCTGGGACAGAGATGTTGATCCACTGACGTTTGATTTGTGGGTGTGCTTGATGATGTCTGTGGTTGCAGAGAGACAACCATAACAGGTCCAATGACTGGTTGTCCAGGCACCACCAGCGGACTTGCCTGGCTTACAGTGAGCAATCTCGGCCTCTTAGGTGCAGCTGCCTCACTTCCAGGCGACACTTCAGAGAGCTGGCGTTTGCGATCCTCTGGTTTGGTAGGTAGAATACCAGCTTTAGCACCAACCTGGCCACCAAGCTTCTTGCTCACAGATGCAGGGGGCTGCCTGATAACTTTCGGAGTTGCCAGTGCAGCAGGCAGCGTTGTTGGAACTGGAACTGAAGCCGCAAGGGATGAAGCCCGTCCCAAGTCGAGGCATTCTGATCCAGCTGCCCTGTTGGATCCACTTCCTGGCACACGGACAAGTGACCTGACCAAATCTCCGGTATCGTGAGGTGCAACCATTGTCTTCAGGACGTAAACACAGAGAATTGGATACGTGGTGCACTGAGTCCTCAGTTTGAGCTCCGTAACTGCTTCCCGGCCACCAGGCGATACAGTGGCACGGGGCCCCGTAGCCTTTCCCTTCAACTTGCCAAGCCTTCGATAATTCTATTTGATTTCACGCCGCCGATCACCCAGCCTGACAGTCGTCAATCCCACAGGTTACAATTCCCCACATTCAGAAAAGGCTCACATACACAGAAGCACACAAAGCGTTGAAATACAGTGGTAAAATAATTCTAAGTTTTATCCAATTGGTGGCAATACTCACATGACACCAAAACGTTTTTGTTGTCGCTAAACTGGTGACCAACACTTTGAAATGAAATATTGCCTCACGAATTCTCGAAGGTTTGTTTGTTTCGAGGCATTTCCGTCTAAACTTAGTAACTCCTTCAGAATTATGTTAATGAAGTAACTGTATTATTTAAGATATTGATCCCTTCCCATAACAGGAAAAACAAGCCGCTAAAACAATGTTGTTTATGAACGCCCAAACAAAACAGGAATAACATTTTCTTCATTTCACTTCATTATATATAACAAGAATAACATAACAATATATTTATAAAATACTGAGCACCGAATGAAAGTTTTGAAAATTTATCATTAATAAAATATTTGTTAAACAATTGTTTTTTTTTCCAAGATGTTCGTCTTATGGGTTTTTAGATTGATTTTCTTATAAAAAGCAATATGGACATTGAATAATATATGTAAGACTACCGACATTATTCAACAGCATCCCATATGAGCATTCCATATACAATATAGAATTTAGGACAAGCGCGTACGCAATAGGATTCTACATATGATGTGCACACTTATCTGAATCTATATGAAAAATGGTAAAGTTCCCCATAGTTCAGACTAAAAACTCGTTTTTTTTTTCTTCTATAATTTGTTTTGTTTTCAAAGAAAACTGAAAAAAATGTGGTTTCCACACACACAAGTGTTCTAAGAGTATTGGGATTTAGGTAAGTAGGTCAGGTTGACGTCACCTGCCTGCCACCTGTGACGACCACACTGAGATACGATTGAGTGGTATAAAGTTCATTACCCTTTAACTTTGATAAACAGTGTGGCACTCACTCGTTACCATAAACCTGTTTAACCACATTCCATTGGAATGCTCTCGGGTCGACACCTGCCACAAGTAGGCGTGAAACGACATCACCTAACCACATGTGGGTCGGAATACAAAATTCCAAAGGCTATTGTCTTGAAACGTGGTTTTCAGGGCATCATTGGCTTGCAAATCAATTATTTGCATTTGATAAATTCCTGGAATATCTTCTGGTGATACACTGAAAGGGTTTTGAAACATTTGAATTGCCTGCTTATGATCATGGAAGTCCTTAAATCTATTTGCAAATTCTTCTTTTAAAAGTTCCATTGCCTTTGTACATTTTTCTTTTGAGGCAGTTGAAGTATTCCTTTTCTCATACTGCAACACTTTACAACAGGGAAAATGTATAAAGTTTTCATCACTGAACTGTTTCATAAAATATATAGAGAGAAAGAGAGAGATACAAGGATGAAATTACTATATTTTCTTTTATTTTTCTTATATTTATTTATATGAAACGTAAGTAGTTCAATATCCCCAAAGAACATTCTCTCTCTCTCTCTCCCTCTCTATGCATTTATAATCTTCATTTTGAAGTATTCTGAAAATTAATATTAGTGTATTTTTGCCACACCTGCTACATCTGGCTGCCACCTGTGACGGTCGTCGACCTGCCACATCTGGCTGCCATTGACGAAAAGGAATTTTGGATAGTTAATGATTTTAATTCATAACATGAAGATTAAGAAATATTTATTTTACAATCCATTTTCCTTTTTTTCCCAGAGAAATGAAAATCACATATTGCTCACACAAGTCAGGAAACTCAACACCCCCCCCCATTTGCGTTTCAAAGACCATCCTCTCTCTCTCTCTATGCATTTATAATCTTCATTTTGAAAGTATTCTGAAAATTAATATTGTTAGGCAAAATTATTTTTACAAAACATCCTAAGAAAATCGAGAGGGGGTTTGGGGGGATTTTTCGAAATGTTTCATCACAAAATATAAAACAGCGCTAAGAAATTGATGAAAATGAATTTTTGGATAGCTAAAGATTTAATTCATAAGGTGAAGAATAAAAAATGTTTATTTTAACTAACCAAACTCCTTTTTTGTTCTGAAACTATCCACAATTCATTTCCTCGATTTTTGAGGTCGGATAATATAAGGTTAGATAAAAAAGTTTGTTTTAAAACCTATTCCTAATATTCACAAAATTGAAAAAATTACCGTTAACGTTATTATTATTATTATTATTGTTGGATTTCTCCCCCCCCCCCCCCCCCACCCCCCCCCCCCCCCCCCCCCCCCCCCCCCCCCCCCCCCCCACCCTGTGTCTGGAGTCATCGACACCCACCGCCAAATGTGTCTGGAGAGAATCGTCGGCTAAAGATAGAATAGGTACACATTATTATTATTATTATTATTATGATTATTGTTGATAGACAGAGAAAGAGAGATATAGAAAGAGAGGGAGAGAAAGAGATAGAAAGCGATAGAAATAGATCAAGTTGACGTCACTACCACCTCATTGAGATATGAGTAATGTACCAAAAATAACAATGAGAGAGATTGGTATATTTTAGGAAAAAAATGAATAAAATTACGTTTTTAGAGAGAGAAAGGTCTGCGATATCACAAGTTACATTTTACTAGTTTCCAATCTAAGTTGATGGAAAATAGTGTTTTGAACTAATTCAGCATGTAGTATTTCAATGTTATTTATTTGAAATGCAGGTTTTGTTAAAAGAAAATATGAAAACTTGCGATGGATTGAAAATGTATTGAACTGTGTGACGGTCGTTGACCTGCCACACCTGCTACATCTGGCTGCCACCTGTGACGGTCGTCGACCTTATTTTTTTTTCTATGGATGGTAAAGTTCATTACCCCTTTAACTTTACCCATTGGAATGCTCTCGGGTCAACACCCATGTATGGAAACTTCTTTTTACTAAATGTTTGAAAAAGAGAGGATCTAAAGAAAGATAGGCAGGATCTTACACTTAATGATATTCTCTTTTGAAATGCGAGTTTAAACAGGGAGGGAAAGAGAGAGAGAGAGAAAGAGAGAGAGAGAGAGCTGTATTTAAACAATAGATTATTTAAGCATAAGATGAAACTAATATCATCATCATTATTATTATTATTATTATTATTATTATTATTATTATTATTATTATTATTATTGTTGTTGGATTCCCACCCTGTGTCTGGAGGTCATCGACACCACCCGCCACATGTGTCTGGAGAGAATCGTCGGCTAAAGATAGAATAGGTACACATTATTATTATTATTATTATTATGATTATTGTTGATAGACAGAGAAAGAGAGAGATAGAAAGAGAGAGAGAGAGAAGAGAGAGAAAAGCGTAGAAATGATCAAGTTGACGTCACCTACCACCTCATTGAGATATGAGTAATGTACCAAAAATAACAATGAGAGAGATTGGTATATTTTAGGAAAAAAATGAATAAAATTACGTTTTTAGAGAGAGAAAGGTCTGCGATATCACAAGTTACATTTTACTAGTTTCCCATCTAAGTTGATGGAAAATAGTGTTTTGAACTAATTCAGCATGTAGTATTTCAATGTTATTTATTTGAAATGCAGGTTTTGTTAAAAGAAAATATGAAAACTTGCGATGGATTGAAAATGTATTGGGATTTAGGGAGAAAAACGTAAGTAGGTCAAGTTGACGTCACCTGCCACCTGTGCTACATCTGGCTGCCTGTGCCGGTTGTCGACCTTATTTTTTTTCTATGGTATAAAGTTCATTACCTTTAACTTTACCCATTGGAATGCTCTCGGGTCAACACTCATGTGTGGAAACATCTTTTTACTAAATGTTTGAAAAAGAGAGGATCTAAAGAAAGATAGGCAGGATCTTACACTTAATGATATTCTCTTTTGAAATGCGAGTTTAAAGGAGAAAGGGGGGAGAGAGAGAGAGAGAGAGAGAGAGAGCTGTATTTAAACGATAGATTATTTAAGAAGCATAAGATTGAAACTAATATCATCATCATTATTATTATTATTATTATTATTATTATTATTATTATTGTTGTTGGATTCCCACCCTGTGTCTGGAGGTCATCGACACCACCCGCCACATGTGTCTGGAGAGAATCGTCGGCTAAAGATAGAATAGGTACACATTATTATTATTATTATTTTTATGATTATTGTTGATAGACAGAGAAAGAGAGAGATAGAAAGAGAGATAGAGAAAGAGATAGAAAGCGATAGAAATAGATCAAGTTCACGTCACCTACCACCTCATTGAGATATGAGTAATGTACCAAAAATAACAATGAGAGAGATTGGTATATTTTAGGAAAAAAATGAATAAAATTACGTTTTTAGAGAGAGAAAGGTCTGCGATATCACAAGTTACATTTTACTAGTTTCCAATCTAAGTTGATGGAAAATAGTGTTTTGAACTAATTCAGCATGTAGTATTTCAATGTTATTTATTTGAAATGCAGGTTTTGTTAAAAGAAAATATGAAAACTTGCGATGGATTGAAAATGTATTGGGATTTAGGGAGAAAAACGTAAGTAGGTCAAGTTGACGTCTCCTGCCACCTGTGCTACATCTGGCTGCCACCTGTGCCGGTTGTCGACCTTATTTTTTTTTTAATATACCTATATGGGCCCTCTTGAACGCCATGTCATGCATTGAGATACGATTGAGTGGTATAAAGTTTATTAACTTTAATACCAATAAACCTGTTAACCACATTCCATTGGAATGCTCTCGGGTCAACACCCATGTGTGGAAACGTCTTTTTTCTAAATGTTTGAAAAAGAGAGGATCTAAAGAAAGATAGGCAGGATCTTACACTTAATGATATTCTCTTTTGAAATGCGAGTTTAAAGGGAGAAAGGGAGAGAGGGAGAGAAAGTGAGGGAGAGAGATACAAGGATGAAATTACTATATTTTTTTATATTTATCTATATGTAATATAGATTATAACTATAAACGCACATCTTAGGGAGAAAACGCAAGTAATTCAATATCCCCAAAGAACATCTATCTCTCTCTCTCTATGCATCTTCATTTTGAAGCATTCTGAAAATTAATATTAGTGTATTTTCTATGAGTAAAAACTAATCCTTCATTTAACCTTCTTTTATCAATAATTCAATTTTGTTAAAAGAAAATATGAAAACTGAAAATGTATTGGGTTCTAGGGAGAAAAACGTAAGTAGGTCAAGTTGACGTTACCTGCCACCTGTGACGACCGCATTGAGATACGATTGAGTGGTATAAAGTTCACTACCCTTTAACTTTGATAAACAGGTATAACGTAATCTTGTAAAAGGTTTATTTAAAAATATATTTTTTTTACACAATAAAAGGCATAACGATTAAGAAAAGTTTAAAACTATTTTTATTTAACGCTTGCATATCCCGAGACATTGATTTTTAATAAATAATAAATAATAAAAATACAAAAGCAATTTTCAATTATCCCTATTGATTGTTTTAGAAGTCTCGATAAAAAGATAAGCAATATATTAAATCTTCGAAAAAAAAAATGTTTTGATTCGAATTCAAAAAATTATATACACTTAATTGCAACCACTTAAGTTAAATAATTTACTATGTTGGAGTAACTTGGGTTGTAATTTCTTATACCCCTGGTTCTTAAAGGTAGTAGAGGACTAAAATAATGAGGAATACTATTGTATTTTAAGCAACTCAACAATCAACGATGATATTAGTTTCATCTTATGCTTAATACTAATAATCTATCGTTTAAATACAGAATTCAACCTCATTGTTGTATTTAAACGATAGATATTAGTATTAAGCATAAGATGAAACTAATATCATCATTATTATTATTATTATTATTATTATTATTATCGTCCCAGAGAAGAATTATGTTGGAGTTTGGTTGACTTGAGTTGCTTAAAATACAATAGTATTTCCTCATTATTTTAGTTTTCTTAATAGAAAACTTTAATTTAAAGGTCTATATATTATATATATATATATATATATATATATATATATATATATATATATATATATATATATATATAACTTTCCTCCTTTTCTCGTTCTAAAACTCAATATCGATCGGAGTGGACTTGACGTCACCTGCCACCTGTGTCGACCAACACACCTGCTTCATCTGGAGGGCGCTCAACTCAAAATAATAATTTATTTATTTTTATAAACTCCGTCTCCCTGCAACAGTCTTGAGAGAGAAAGAGAGACGAATTCCTTTGGGAAAGAAAAATGTAGGTATATTTGGGGGGAAGAGATGAAAATTTATCGTAAAGATAAAATCACACTGCTTAAGCACAAAAATTCTCTCTGGATAAACATGTTTGCTACACAACCCATTACCCCGTCGACATTTGTGGAAAACAGGTGTGGCTGTTGATTGAAGTTGATATCACCATCCGAATGCTCTTGGGTCATCACCTGTGTGTGGGAACATAAAAATAAAATTGAAGTAAAATTCTTTCATCTTTTCCTAAATTGTTAATCCTTGGTGTAAACTGATACTTAGACATTTAGATGGCGTACTTTAGGTGGTGAATCAACGGGTAAATCAAAATATTAACCTAGAGAGGTAAATGGTTATCTTTTACTAGAATGAAAGATATTTCATCTAGAATTGAATGTCAAAATTCTTTATATTTTCGTTTAGTTCATGAATATAATTGAATTCGTCCAATATCAATCCTCAGACAACATTTTTTTTTCATTTTTTTTAAATTAAGTCAATTCTCTTTTTTTTTATATAATTATTATTTTACTTAATTGTACACATTTAAGTTAAATAATTTCTATAACAAAAATAGAAACATTTAACTTAAATTAACATTAAATTCTACAGTTAGACCTAATCGTCATTTTAGTCGCCCGTTAGACCTAAAACATCATTTTCCTTATTAGTTACAACATATATATAGTAATATATATATATATATATATATATATATATAAATATATATATATATATACACATATATAAGTCATATCCATTACCGTGATTCATATACATACATCAAGCTACAAATGTCCTTTAATATCTAATTTACTCTACTTCGGAATTAATATATTTTCATATATGCTTAACCGAAGGGGAATTTTATTAGGCGATAATAGAATTGTCGGGGCCCAGGCGCGAACCTAGGACACCATACAAATCCAGGAACGTCAGTGAAGCTTTTACCCACTCCACCACCGCTCGATGTATAAGATATAATATATATATATATATATATATATATATATATATTATATATATATAACCAAAATTTATATAGGTTCGGGCCCGGGAGCCGACGAAAATTATTACAATCAGCTAAAAATTCTCCTTCAGTTAACATATATGAAAATATACTAATTCTGAGGTAGAGTGAATTAGATATTAAAAGACATTTGTAGCTTAATGCTTATATATGAATCATGGTGATGTGATCAGACTCATATATATTAATATATATATATATATATATCTATATATATATATATATATATATATATATATATAATATATATATATATATATTGTGATGGCGTGTGAACCGCCCACACGATACACTTATAAAATATATATTACCTGTATTCACGAAACAGGATACGGAATTCACAATGTGTGAAATCATATCACAACCTTAAACCACAGCGTGGAAAATCAATTCAGGGGTGAAAATAGACACTTGATAATAGGCATAAATCACACCTGAACCTCTATAATACAAAAAAATATATGAATAACACTCACGCTTAAATAACCACTTTACAAATCCCAAACACCCAACTAATAAAAAGACCAACACATTCAAAGACAAAAGGGAGGGGTCCAAAAAGGAGGAGAAAGAAAAAAAGAAAGAATTTCCTAACAAATACACACTAATACCCCTAACAGCTTAAGCATATGCTTTTTCAAGGTTCTCCTCTGGCAAGACAAGGCCCAGCTCCACGTCTGGAGGATAAATCAAGGAGACTAACAGATGCTAGTCCATACTCAGCACTAGATCCAAAAATAGCAAAAGGTGGCTGGCAGTTTACAAACTGTCCACTGGAGACATCAGCAAGGGAACATTTGCCGTGAGCTCAATAAATATAAATAATTTACCTTGGGACAGAGAGGTCCCCTTGGCTTTGGTCCCCTTGGCTTTATAACTGAACCAGAGGCATAGAAGGATAAATCCTGAAGCTGCAGATTGGGAGATCCAAAAGGTATGTAGGGCATAAAATTCTCCAGTCCATGTACATGTTTCAGAGACAGCCAAAAATCGGCATTAACAGTCAGTCCAATCAGTGCCCAAGAGCAGGTCCAGGAAACATCTGGCTCATATAACCACTGAAGACTTCTATAACCCCTCTGGCCAACAAGAGGAGGTGGATGTTGGGGGAGGGGGGGGGGAGAAAAAGCCAACCCAGTGAAATCACCAAATATGAAATTTGAAAAAGAGAGCAAAAACATACAACAAGCAAAATACCAGAGAGGAGTAAAACATCAATTACCATTCTGAACTAATTAACAATTTAAAATAATTAAATACATTATTCACCTATCATCAACTGGCAACAAGATGACATATATATATATATATAATATTATATATATATATCTATATAAAATATATATATATATAATATATATATAGATATATATATATATAGATATATAGAGATATATGTATATATATATATAACAATACTTCGGGGGGTACCATAATACCATTAATTTTAATTACCTTGTAATTTCGTGAATTCCTTTTTATAATGTATTTACTTTTATTGTTCACAGACTGATGATGCACCGAGAATTGTGTGCGAAATGTTTATAATAAACTATGGCCTTCTACTGATGTATTATGGTCCACCCTGAAGTATTATCTTCGCCGACTGGAGACTATATATAATAATAATATATATAATATTATAGATAGATATAATATATATATATATTATAATATATATATATACATATATATAATATATAACATTCTATAATATCTATATCTATATATATATATATAACATATATATATAGTGAATATTTAGTGTATAGTGAGTACTTAGTGGATGTTTAGTAGATAGTGAATGCTTAGTGACTATTTAGTGTTTAATGAATGTTAAACTTAAGTGAGTGTTTAGTGTTTTATGAGTGTTTAGTGTATAGTGAGTGTTGAATATTCAGTGAGTGTTTAGTGAGTGTGAATGTATAGTAACTGTGAGTGTTTAGTGAGTGAAAGTGTATTATGAATGTTAGTGTTTAGTGATTGTACATTACTGTTTAGTTAGTGTTTAGTGACTGTATGTTAAGAAAGTCCTGTAATTTACAGGAATCATTTACTCTAGACACTGCTTAGATCCAAGAGCAGATGCTTCGGCCTTGACCACAATGGTTGGAGTGCTTAGGCCAACCTGTTGCTGTAAGGTAATTTTTCTTTGTGAAATTGGGTCTAATGATAATAATAATAGTAATAATAATAATAATAATAATAATAATAATAATAATACCAGCAACAGTAATGATAATACCAGTAGTAAAAGTATTAATAGTGATAATAATAAGATAATAATAATAGTAAACAGATAAAGATAATAATAGTAATAAAAATAAAAAGAAAAGTAATTAATTATAGTAGCATGAGCTGGACCAAAGAAAATTTCTAGGAACACTGCCTTCTTTTATCAGATTACAATTAGGTTTAAAGCTCTTTACTCCACTCATTCCAAATGTTGTCATGTTGCCTTTTCAGAACAATTTCTCTTTCGCTTGAATCTTTACCAGTGTTCATCAGACACACTAGGTTGAAATCTTGCAACTCGACCAATTAGGGTCAGTTAAATCAGATTCTTCATTTACGCAAGTCAGAGGTCTAGAATTGATGCAAGCGTCTACTTCAAACAACGTTGTCTCAAGTTCACACTTAGTTAAGCATTTATTGCCACGAGATTTCCTTAGAGCTGACTTCACTGACCTCACAAGACGTTCCCACAAACTCCCCACCAAGGGGATCTGTGAGCAATGAATTTCCATTCAAGACCCAAAACACTAAAATGTTGGAGAAGCTTATTTGCAACACTAGAAGACCTCGTCTAGCAGCAAATCTAAGCATAGCTAACGTACAATCAGGTACCAGAAGAGTCTGTGAACTCCAAATGAACAGCTCTTGTCACAGCACAACTAAATAATAATTTGCAAATTTCTTAAACGTGAAATAATTGTTTCTAATGGTTGACATGAGAGTATGAACATCAGCATGCTTCAAAAAATTTATGCTGAAACTGCACTCTAAGTTTAGACACATGACAATTAGGAATTATAATGTGGTGCTTGCTGTCATATCTCATGTCAGAATAGTGTAATCTACCCTTGATTCTCAATAGTAGTTCCTTACAGTCGAGAAAAGGGCAAAGTTTCTTCAAGGAGGAATTCCCAGGGAGAGGTTCTCCTTGAGACAAAACACCAAGTTCTTTCTCATAATATTCCCTTTTACACAAATAAAAATCTTGTCCTTTGCATGACTCAACTCATTGTAAGTAAGGGACCTCAAACTTTAGCACCATTAGGTTTACAATTGGGAAAAACAAAATCATTTACATCAACCTCAGTACCAGTATTGGCAAAGAAGTTTAAGGAGAAGTAGATACTTGATCATTTGGGACCTTCAAGCCAAATGTCACTTAAAACTAACTGATCACCAGTAACTGCTCGGGTCATCAAATCAGCAGGAGTATCTTTGCCAGGGGAATGGAACTAATCACTACGAGATGTTAATGTGTGAATCTCAACTACTCTGTTGGCTACAGACATTTCCCATTTAGTGGGATTACCTTTTATCCAAGACAATGAGACTTTGGAAGGAATCTGTCCAGCAAACTAAGTGGACATTGTAAAGCAGATTCCCCAAACTTAGACGACCTCTCAATAAGACTCCAAGTAGTTCCAGCAGAGGCAAGGTAACCCACTTAACAGGAGATACTTTAGTTCTAGAAAAAATAAAAAATAATAAATTCCTTATCAGACCTAGGTACCATACATAGATAAACACATCTACTATAACCTTTCTCTGACGTATCACTTTAGGGATGTACTACTTCCAAACCATGCACAGAATTCAAAGATAAACCTGGAAAATAACATCTTTTAACTTCAAAAGTTTTAAATAACCTTAACACTATTAGTCCACTGAAGCATCAAACACAGTTTGAAAAGACCACTGAATTAACCTTCGTATTCTAATAGGACTTGCAAGAATCTCACCATTGGTAAGAAGGGTCTGTTCTTGGTGATTAAATTAATTCTTATTAGTTTCTCATAAATCTAATTATTGCAAAACAAAATCATTAAAAGACTGACAAAATCTTTTTTCAGGAGAGAGAGAGAGAGAGACAAGAGAAGAGGACGAGAGAGAGAGAGGAGAGAAAAAAGAGATAGAGAGAGAGAGAGAGAGAGAGAGAGAGAGAGCTTGTAAAGGAGGCTTAAGGAATGTCCTGGGGTGAGTAGTGTGTATCTTTATGTCCACAAAGAAAGAAAATCCAGTAAGAATGGAAGGGCAGGAGGGTCCTGAAAGCAAAAACTTCTAGACCATTTATACTAAATCTTGGAAGTCTCTCAACCCTTGTTTCTTGGGCTAAACAACACTGCAAAGATTATTTTGGCCACCATAGACCATTTGTACAACTCTTTCTCTCAAAATTCAAAAAATCTCAAACCTACAGTCTGTCAAACACTCTGAGATTGCTGGAGTGGGGTGAATAAGGATCACCTGCGAGGACAAACATCTCACTGTCAGGATACAAGTGTGGGCTCAGCAGACGACCCACATTTAAATTTCTGGAAGTATAGCCACGAGTTCAAAACTGACATTAAAAACATAATTGACTTGGGATAAGGTTTCACAAAAACAAAGACCTCTGTGCCAAACCTCAGTTTCAGTGACAAGTCGGCACGGGGTACTTGGATAGAAGGTCGATCTTAAACCAACCACCTACTTCAAGAACTATCGCGCTCAAGCTGACACTATGAAAGGGCAGTTTGGACAGCCAAAGCACAAACAACACAGCGAATGACAGATCTCACACAAAACCATAAACAATGGACTAACCTTACGGGAAAGGTTTAGAAAGCTAAATACAATTGGCTGTAATGTTTTTTTCCTACTTTTTACACCCTAGTGATCTTAGTGTTTGACAGGCTATAGATTACACACATTACACGGTATTAATAAATGTAAATACATAGTACAGTACAACAACATCAATTTACAATTTGATATTACAAAGTGTTCCAATTATTAAAATTTTTGCATTTTTTTAATAACCTATAACAATCTTGATTTGAACATGTTACTGTATTTCACTGGGAATTGTGCGAGATATCTTACCACTCAATAAATAGTATGAGTTCGACCTTAACCTACAAAAACCTAGACTGTAGATGTCAAAACAATGTAGCATCAGGAATAACAACATTTTTACAAGAACCTGAAAGGTCATGTTAAGAAAATTGAATCTATCAAATCATTCGCATTTACAAAGACAAAAGCATTTTCAAAATTTAAAAATATGATTACAGTACTAACACTGGCTGAAACAACTTTGTTCCTAGTCTGAAAAATAGAGAATGTCAAAATCTCACTCATGATAACAATTCGAAAAAAACTAATGCTTATGTGCTTTATACTGAGTACTTCTTTGGAAGAAGAAAACCTATCAAATATCTACCCGTCATTTTAAATTACTTTATTCTCTGTTACCCCTTTAACTTGGTAAATTTGAAAATAAAAAATAGATTATCGAATATTAAAAAGTAACTCCTCGTAGTTCCTAAGAAGTCCACTAAACAGTGAATTTCCATTTTATAAAACAAATCTTGAAAATATTTCTAATCCTCTAGTGAAAAAAAAAATTACTAGTTTTCATGAATTGAGTCATTCAAGAAAGTGTACCTATCAGTATCACAATGAGACGAATAAGTCTCTCATAAATGAGTAGGCTTTTTAATTGAGTTATCAAAAATGATCCTCCTCACACTCCTTTTGCAAGAGCACTTTTGAGTTTACACATTCACATACTAAAGATAATGCTATTGACAATACCAGACTTCTTAAAAAACAGCATTTGGAATTTGATTTTACTTATAAATCCATTTACCTAGAAAATCATGTTTAGAAAAATCAAGTTATCCTATAGATAACAAAGTTAATGCGAGTACCAGACTTCCCTTGAAGCTTTACTTTGACCTTGAGTTTACTTATTAAACCTTTTTCCTACCACACCAGATTGCCCTTATAAACACTTTCAATTTGAGTTTACTTATGAAATAATTTCTCCACAACGAATTTGAGGATACCAAATTGCCCTTATTAACAATTTTAATTTGGACCCTTCACATGAAAGCAGCGTCTTGAAATATTCAGAGATACCATGACAATGATGACCTTGATAAGATAGTTGCTAGCTACAGTAATTAGAGAATGAACTTTCAATTAATGTATAACGTTAAGCATGACCTATTACTCTCATGGCAAACTTTGTACATAAAAGAGTTCTGTTTGATCACTAGACAGTTTAGGTACAGTCTCCTTTTGTTAACAAAATAGAGGTCAAAACTAAGACCTGAATTCTGAAATGCCTCTATCCTAGAATGTAAACACAATAGTACTTCAGGCTCTGATATCCCTTTTGTGTTAAACAAAGCTTGTATGTAACCACGACCTTACATAACATTCCAGCGACACAAGCCTTATAAGGCATTAAGAATTCAATCCTAAATTAAGTTATCATCATTACCATTCCGAAGAATAAACCTTTATTCATATGGAACAAGCCTACAGGGCCCCCTGACTTGAAATTCAATCTTCCAAAGAATAATAAAGTTCATTTGAAAAAAGATACAGAAGATGATTGGAAATACAGAAAAAAAGAGCTTGGTTATTAGAAAAGGAACAAACAATAAATGAATAAATGAATGGATAAATAGAAAAAATAAGTTACTAAAATACAAGGTGAACTGTTTTAGGGTAGTAATGCATTTTATCTACACTTGAATGTGGTACATGAAAAAAATCACAATTTTTGAAAGTAAATTATATTTTTTCTAACTATACAAACCTAGGTCCTCTACAATAGGAATTACTTAAGGCGTACCTTGGACATGGCCGCTGAATTCTTCAAACAAGGCGGTTCGGTAGTTAGCTACTGGTTCGGTCGTTGGTAGTTTCTCCGACCGGACGTAAACATTCCAATTTGCTTTCGGCCCAGGTAACAGATTGAGGGGTGGCATGAGGTAAGCACTAAGTGTAAAGGACCTACTATGAGATTCAGGGCCTCTGTAACACGGTTTTTTGGACTTTGCTCCTTATCAAAGCATTGTATGTAGCTGAAAGTTGACATATGCATATTTTACAACCACACACAAATTTTGTCAGCATTATCAATAACCTAAACCCGATAGTTTTAATTTTTATAGAGTAAAAATTATCTAGCCGACGACATGGCCAATGATTACGAGCTAAGAGTCGAAAAACATTAATTACGTAAGCAAGGTAAACACTGTTTGTCGAAATGTTGCCCCGCCCATTCACCAGACAGAAACTCATTCACCTTGTTCCATCGGCTCTGAAACCCATAGCAGTCAAGAATGGCTAACAGGATTTGGAATTGTCCCCGTGGTTGCAAAACTGCATTTGTCTTACGACTTAATGAAATAACCTATCATCTGATGTTAAACTTAATTTCTGAGGAGGCCATGGCTTATTGCACAGTGAAAAAACATGACAAAGATTTTATGAATGGTGGAACGATACATAGATGTGGGTGGGATATCTGTGCTAGCATAGTAATACTACATTTAGGCCAACTGCTGGGATCCTTGAGGATCATTTAGCACTTCTTACAACTACTCAAGAAATGAGTTTTTATAGCCAGAAGTTAATTTTCTAATCCAGCAATGCCCATGAGAGCCCTTCAGTTTGTTATCCTGAATTATAATGAGGCCAAAGTGGGTGGAGCCTCATGAAGTCACCATTCTGACGATAATTATTGGTGAAAGTTTAAAGCCAAAATACGGTACTGGCTATTTTTTTTTTTTTTTAGTAAATAGGTAGATAGCCAATAAATAAAACTTGCTTGACATTGGATAAAGCAGTTATCAAATCAAGCTTGTCTACTATGTTTTTGAAAATTACCAACTATTCCCTACATCTTGTCAATCTGATTGTGACCTATAAAGTAGACTGTGACTTCTTAGGAAACTTATTTTGGGAGTTAGACTAATAATCGAATTGTTTTTGTATTTAATAACATATTTTGTTGGTCTGTTTATTATGACAATTATCAGTGGAGAGGTTTCAGAGTTCATAAAGGTGTACTGCTTTGCTTGTATTTAAATTTTTGCCAGAGGTCTAGCTTTCGTTACATATAGCCAATCATCCATCGAGAAAGAGGAAAGAAATGCTTTCATAAGTTACGTAACGAGTGCGTTTGAAACCTTTTCTCTGAGTAAGTTGGCACGTCTTCAAAAAAAGTCACTTTTACATTACAAGTACCAAATTTATTCAACCAACGTAATGCACAATACAGTCAAAATTTATGTGTAGATATAATGTGTATTCTGAATAAGCGTTATATTTATGAAATGCATAGACAAAAAGTTATTGCAAAAAAAACCGTGTTACAAAGGCCCTGAATCTCATAGTAGGTTTGTATAGTTAGGAAAAAAGGGAAAATACAATTTACTTTCAAAAATTTTGATTTGATCCTACATGATATACAAACCGTTGTTCCTTTACAATAGGAAAACTTGCTGATTGGAGGGAGGAATCTGAGTGAGTTCCACTGAACCAACTGAGGTTCAGCCTATCTGGAGTTTTCTTCCTGGTTGTAAGAGCAAGGAAGAGGATCCAGCCACTGGCATCTGTTCGGAGTTATGGAACTGATTGATTGATTAATTATGTCTGATAAAGACTGGTGTCACAACATTTCGGTTATTGACACTGAGTTATGGAACTGCGAGATCAGAGTCAGTCTTCTGGGCTTTTCTCATACGGGAGAGATGTGAGTCGCCCTTATGGGAAAGAGAAGAACCATATGTTGGAATGCAAGGGATGGGGCAATGCCCCTGACCTCGAGAGCTTTCGAACAAAGTGCACTGGTGTCGTCGCCAGCAGTAGAATACGCCCTCCTGATCGTCTTATGAAGCCAGAAAGAGACAGTGTTCTTGGACACCTCTTTCTAGGAACCGCCAATGCTAACGAAGAGTGGTTGACACTCAGGCTGGAGATGGCAAGTCCTCTTCAGATAGTGCCGTAGTGCTCTAACTGGACAAAGTATAGCATCTCGTCTCCGTGGTGTTGTCGCTCATCAACACCACCGAGTATCCCATCACACAATCTTGAAACTCTTGGAGAGCCAGGAAGGCTGCCTTGAGTTCCAGGATGTTGATGTGAAGGTGCTTGTCATGAAGCTCCCACAATCCCGTTGCTTGTCCACGGCAGCATCTACCTGGTCCTTGTCGAGGCGAGAGGCAGAACCCAGCAAAGTTCCGTTTCATAGACCCAGTACCGATTTGGGACCGAGAGACCTGGTCACTCCAAAGAGAACAGCATCTCTTCTATTAAGGACAAAGTTCACCAACAGGTTTACCATCTGGTGGGCCAGGTAGGTAACTGCCTTACCTCCAGACTGGCACAGTCTCCCGAAGGCTGAGTCCTCTCCCGGAATGATAGCTTCAGAAGAAGCAGCAAAGACACTGTGAAGGATCACAGGTCTAGACAGGAGACTGCCTGAAAAGCTACCATGGCAGTAGCTTCCAGGGTTATGGAGGAGTTATGGAGTTCCATTTGACAATGTCTGTGAGAGAGAGAGAGAGAGAGAGAGAGAGAGAGAGAGAGAGAGAGAGGTGTAATTGGTGATTGGATGGTTAACAACTGTATTGGCTGTAAGAGATCAGAGTTCTGTGTTTTGAGAGTTCTGTTTTTTGAGGCAGTCTTTAGTCTTGGGTTAGAGCCTGTGCCAGCCAGTAGTGTTAGCACCAGTCAGTAGTGTCATTATAGTCAGCTAAGTTGTGTTTTGTTTGTTGTTTAGTTGTTGTTTTGTTAGTTTGATATTGTTGCTTGAGAGTTGTTGTGCTATGAGGTTTTTGTTGAGTTGTATGTGATTTCTTGTTATTATATGTGAGTTTTTATGGTTGAGGGTTGTTGTTGTTGTTATTCCTTGATGTTGTTAGTGGGTGTGTGTGTGTTGCCTTTTGTGTTGTTGTTGTTGTTTTTTTTGTTGGTCTTGGGTTGTGATTGTGTTCCTTTTTTTGTTGTTGTGTTGTTGAGTTGTGGTTGTGTTCCTTGGTTGTTGTTGTGGTCCTTGATTGTTGTGTTGTTGAGTTGTGGTTGTGTTCCTTGGTTGTTGTTGTGTTGTTGATAAGTTGCTGGGTTGTAGTCCTTAGGTGTTGCCTTGTTGTTGGTTTGTGGTCTTTGTTGTGGTTGATATCTCTGTGACCTCGACCGGCAGACAGCACAGGATAGCCCGGAGTATCTGGAGTGGTTGGTAAGAACATGTGTTTTTTTTTTTTTTTTTTTTTTTTTTGTAGGTATTGGTCAATTGTCCTGCGTGTATGCTGTAGTGTAAAGAGGAAAGTGTGACAGATTGTGAGTTTGGCAGCTGGATTGATTAGGTTAATGTGGGGAGGGTTTTGCCACTTGTTTTTTTAGCTTGTGATCCCACCAAATTATCGCTGCTTCTTGCTGAGATCAAGATAGACTCTCACCAGTCAGGTTCTGCAGCGATAGACCAGGACCAAGACAAACCAGGTCTGGGTCAACATGTTTGGTCGGCAGAGGACTCTCCAATGGCATGTAGAAATACCTCTGCGAGGTAGAGGAGGGGAAGCAACTATCTGAAAGGTTGGACCTAAGTGAATTCTCTTGTCCGGAGACAAGATTGTTCACCTGGCTCAGTACACCGTCAGCCAAAACTGACCACCGCAGCCCCATTGAAACCCTGGGTTCCTTCTTAAGTCCCCAGAAGGATTCAAGACGAAAAGGGCAGTCACCTGAAGAGGAGGCTGTGGTCCCTTCCCAAAATCATTGTGCTGACGAATCAGCGCTACAATCTCAGCTAGGGTCCTCTGTATCTCGGGGTTGTCCGAGTCTCTTGGTAAAGGGCCCTCCAGCCCTTCGAGAGACCCTGAAGGAGAACCTCACCAGATGCCCTGGATCCTGCCTCAGTGATGCGGGTGTACGTCCGGCGGTGTCCTAAAACCCCACCAGGAACATAGGCCCCTGTTGGTGAATTTTGAATCCTGTGGAGAGCACTCTGCAAGATTACTTCTCTTCGCCTCACCCCTCCTGGTGTAGCTTGAGGAAGTAGAGGGAATATTATGTTCCCATTCCTCCTCACAGCGATGCTGTCAGAAGAAATGAGCTGCGACCAACTACCGGTGATGGCAGAGGCGTGGGTCTAGAAGAGTGTGATCACCTTGGGGTAACGCTTTCCTGAGGAGAATATAGAGGTTCTTGGTGAGCTGTAGCAGTGATGCTGGTAGCAGCATTGCGGCTACTAGGCTGGCGAGAACAAGCATCAATCCTCACTATGCATCCCAGTCCTCTTCGAGGTCAAAACCTTGTGCAAAGAGGACTGTGCAGGGACCTCCTCCTAGCTTCTCCATATGTCTTGTCCCAAAAGGACAGTGACAGTGACCCTGGCACCTGAGAAAGAGCCAGGCTTGGCTTTCCCAGGTGGGTCCAAACCACGGCTCGGTCCCTTCTCTCACCCCGCGCCACTGTCATGATGGGGAGAGGACTCCCCATCATTTACTGTGGATGTACGACCCCTCGAGGGGTTGTACACTCAAAGGAACTCACAAACGAGTCTCCAACATGGACCTTGTTCCATGTTCCTTGGAACCATGGGCAGGTTCAAACTCCTGGGACTCCCGAGATGCTAGACCCTGGGGACAGCGTCATGATTCCCACTCCCAATGGAGCAAGTGAGCCAGCAAGAGAGCCAACTGCTTCCTACCCAGTGAGAACGAAGCAGACCCTTAGAAGTCTTATGGCAAAACTTTTTAGGCTGGGAAACTTTCGAAGAGGGAGGTGAGGAGAAGGCAGACGATGACAAGATAGATGCAGACGAAGATGACGACACCTTTCTAGACCTCTTCTTCCTCGACTTCTTTTTTGTCAGGAACAGGAGGAAGAGCAGGTCCATAAGCAGGAGCAGGAGCAGGAGCAGGTACAGGAGCAGGTACAAGAGCAGGAGCAGGCACAACAGTAGGAACAGCTGGCAAGGTCACCTATGCCACTGTGAGGGGGGGACAGAGGAGGAGCAGTAACCATAGGTATGGGCAGATGTGCCACCCCAAACCCAGGAGGGGTTGGCACTGCAGTTAATGAGCCGGAAGGTGACAAGCTGGCAGATGTTCTCTAGTCCCCATCATCACAGTAAGGGACACATTGGTCAGATGGTGTGACCAAACCAGGTGGGACGGCATGTAATAAGCAGGCTGAGTCACCGTAGGGGTAGTGGTGGCGACTATAGTGGGTAACGGCAATGCTGGCACTAGTACTATTCAAGTGTGCTAGCAAAGCCTGTACAGAAGCGCCCCAACCAAACATAGCAAAGCCCACACTTGATCCAATCCTGACACCTCACCTGCGGAAGAAAGAGTCGGGTTAGTAAGAATAGTCCCCCCCTTGCTCCAAAGAAGAGGCCTCCAGAGGATTGTTTCCCTGGTCGACAGCCACCCCTGACTTGTCGGGAGAGGAAGCAGAAGCAGAAGGCAGCGAGCAGGGGACAATTGCCAGGAGAGAGGTAGGAAGACGAGGATTTAACTACCACAGGGGTGGTGTGGGTCATGTGACCCCAGACCACGGATTTAGGAATCTTCCTATGATACCTTCTCCTCCCAGCAAATTTCACCCACTGCGCCATGGACCAATCACAACACTCTGTACAACAGTCTTCTAGATTATGCTCACACCTTCGGCAAGATGAACACAGGACGTGAGGATCAACATCAAGGGAAGTGCAGATTTTGCCGCACTTCTTACCCTGCACCCCTGGGCACCACCTACTGGGGGCAGGATTCTTTAGCGATTGTGATTCTTGGGTTTGCATTAGGCTGAATACACAAACACACAGAATGCAACATACATACACATATATCACGGCAAAAAACAAGAAGAAAAAAATCCTACCAGGACTAAAAACAAATCAGCTGAAACAGTTGGGCAGAGAGCGGTGATGCACATTCATGGCCGAAAGCAAATTTGAATGTTTATGTTCAGTTGGGAGAGACTCCCAATGACCATACCAGGTAGTTGACTACCGAACCACCTTGTTTTAAGATTTCCACGGCTGATTCCAGGCTTTGCCTTAAGTAATTTCTATTGTAAAGGACCGAAGGTTTGAATATTGTGTAGGAACAAGTTTTAAATAAAACCATATCCCCTCAGTAAAATGGAGTTCATCAAGACAGAAAGAGGTGCAATAAAACTCCTCTATGAAAGATTAACATACTTTGTTGATAAAATGTGTAGCAGCAGCAGCAATGTTTATTGGAGATGCATAATGTGAGAATGATGGTCAGCCTTGTCAGCACTCATCCACCCAACAATTCGCGTAATATGGCTTTGAAAACAATTGATCAAATAAAACAACGGGCTTATGGAACTGAAGAAGTTACTGGTTGCATAATAGATAAAGCTGTAATAAGTGCTTTACCATAAGACTTGCAGGAGCATTTCCAAAAAAGTCTTCCCTTTTATGCAGAGTAAATAGAATGAAGGCCAAGCAAGAAAATGAGAATTTAAATTTTTCGACCCCAGGAAAAAATGTAAAAATTGATAGAAATGTAGATCTTTTAGCTAAGATGTGTGCATGGTTTTGTGACGGCATATTTGATTGCCCACCGAATGGAACTCAGTCGCATCCCATTCATGTATAGTGACTTCACTGAGGCAATAATAAGACATTACCATTGATATACTGCTTGACGAACCAGAAGGATGAAGAGAAATATGACATAATATTCAACTTTATAAAACAAGCTGTGTGTTTCCTCTATTCATGTCGATTTTGAACTGGTAGTTATAAAGAGCATTAAGAAAATCTTCTCAGAAGTTAGTATCTATGGAATGGAATGGAATATATAATTTAGGCCAAAAGCTATGGAGGAGTGATATGGTAGTTACATTTGACAATGTCAATGAGAGAGAGAGAGAGAGAGAGAGAGAGAGAGAGAGAGAGAGAGAGAGAGAGAGAGAGCATTGTTGGTTTGTTTGTGATCATGTGAATGAATAGTTAGTGAGTGGTTTGCTTGTTGAGTGATCGTTTTGGGTTGTCTGCTGGCGTGGTTGCCAGGTCAGTCAGTTTGTGATGCGCAATCATAGAGGACAGAGATAAGGCTGAATCTGTTGATGGTCAATTGTTGTTGACCAGTTTGATTGATTTTGATATTGTACAGTTGTTGTACGTGTGTCTGTCTGGTTGTTGTTGAGCTAAAGAGTGTCTGTTGTATTTGATTTTGTGTTTTGATGTTTGTGAATTGTTTGTTGGAGACAGTGTTGGCGGTTGTTTGTGTATTGGTTTGTCGAGTTTTCTTTGGTGTTGTTTGTGCAGTGAGTTGTTGTGTTTCTGAGTTGCTGTATGATTTGTTGTGTTGTTTTCGAGTTGTTGGTATTTGTTTGTGTTGTGATTGTTATGCTGTTTTTTGGAGTTCTTGTATGGTTTTGGTGCTCGTCTGTCTTGTGTGTTGAGTTCAGCGGTGGTTGTGTCTCGACGACTGTATCCAGCAGATGGCAAAGTGTCTTGCCCTGATTGTCTTGAGTCTGAGGTGGGTGTTCGTGTTTTGTGTGTTCTGTCTCTCGTTAAGCCAATTGTCCTGCGTGTATTAGGAAAATGAAGGGGAAAGTGTGGCCGAGGGAAAATTTGTCAGTCGGAACGATTAATGTAAATGTGGGAGATCTTGTTGCTTGCATTTGTTTTTTTGTTTGTGATTCCGCCTAGGTCAAGCGCTGGGACCTATGAGGTCATTCAGTACTGAAAGGGAAAATAAGAGTAGAAAAGTTTTAAAGGTGTAACTTGAGGAAAACCTCAAAGCAGTTGTACTATAAAACAATTAAATATAACGGAGGTACTAGGGTTGCCATAAGTCTAGATTTTCAGGATTAGTCCTGCAATTAAGTGTCAAAATCCTCGTCAGGGGGAACTTTAAAATTTCTACAAATGTCTGGAATTTCAGCTTTTATACAAATAAAAAAAGGATAAATAACAACAATGACGACAACAACAACAGATAAACATGATATAAATGAATAAATTATAAATATATACATATATATACACACACATATATAAATATATATATATAATTCTTAGTAGTACATGAAACAGGTTGATAAAGAGAGCGAGGAACCTTCGTAACCATCTTGTTAATTTTTTGTCAATGATGAGACATCATCATGCAGTGACTTCTATCTCCTGAAAAGTATAAGATCTAAAAAATATGGATGGACACACGCCACACAACATGCAGCCACAGACATCATGAGCAAAGAAGACTGTAACTAGATTAAGATTAAATAGAAATCAGCCTTATGTTAAGGTAAATTTTAAAAAAATTATTTTAGCATACACATACGCGTGTACATCAGTAATAGATCATTCAAACTGCATTTTTTAAACTAGGGAAGGTGGGAGGAGGAAGGTTCAAGAGGTAGGTAAGCGTCCTGTATTTTGACTGTTCAGATATGACAACCCTAGGAGGTACAGTAAAAGGAATGAAAGGGGGGTGCAGCTAGGGGCCGAAGGGATGCTGCAAATATCCTCAAGTAATACATACAGTGCATTAGTATCTATGGTGGTTTCTTCTATTTTGGCCAGTGTCTATGGTGGAAAATTCAGTCATGTGGTCTCCACACATGGTACAGAGATGTTAACAACTCTTTCTAATCAAACAACTACAAGCTCTCGCATTTGCACCCCTCAAGATATACGTTCTTTGTTCAATGATTTCGTTGTCTCTAGATGCAGGGGCCGTTGAGGGGTACAGCGAATTATTTTTAGTTTACAGCAGACGAAGAAGAAGACCACATTTTGATATGGATATGTGGTCAGTGTATACAGTAGAGTACAAGACAATTTACCAAGAACAAACAACTCTTTAGAAGGATGGCACAATGCTCTTAATAAACTAGTTTCGGTGAAACGTCCGACGATTCCCAAACTATTTAGAAAAATTCGAAAGGGACAAGCGAGCAATGAAATTTTGATTGAACATCCAGCAATGGGACTGAATATTTCTAGAAGAAAAAATACTATTTGTGTTCGAGTAAACGAGCATTTGAAAATGCTTATGTGCAATTCCTAGAGTCAGTGGCACAAAATTTATCAAATTTCTTTGTCCTAAATTTACTTTAAAAAGTGGCTTTGTTCTTGGTATTATTATAATGAAAGAAACTAATAAAACAATTTTATTTTTATCTAAACATTTTTCATTATCAAAATGAAAGAAATTAATACAAAGTTCCTTTCATTTGTTTTTATTATAAGCCTAGTTAATAATTTTTTGGCATACTGCCATCATACTACTTGTCAATTTGATCATTTGACTAATTGTTTTCGAAGAATTGTCTTTC
>NC_087214.1:8821914-8859517 GCF_015104395.2 Macrobrachium nipponense | reverse complement strand
GAAGAATTGTCTTTCGACCAGTTGTCTTTTGGCAAACGGTCTGCATACCAGATCATCTGGAATTTCTATTCCATTGAACCTGTCAATATCCATTTGCAGGAGGTTGCTGAGCATACAGTTATGGCAAACCCATATAGGCGACTCAACTTCCCTCTTGTTTAGCTTCCAGTAGTAGTCCCTTGTACCTAATACCTAAAAAATGAAGGAAAAAGTGTTCAATTTCCAAAGTGGCCTCATGTTTCAAGTCCCATCTCAGTTGCAGATGCTAATTTTTCTGGAAATAAATAAATAGGTTGTTATTGGGTGTTGACACTGGTTGCTGTTTTGGTATATGTAGTACTACACTTTTTGTTGTTTCTGATCCTTTGTATTGCAGAAATATATCAGATTCATACTTGGTATGCTTATATTTTAGGCAAAGGGCTATGCAATATGAGTTCATATGTAGATGTCAGAGGTCATTGGAGCAATTAAGGTCAATTTTTTTATTGATTCCTATCCTTGTAATGCCGAAACATATCAGGATCATATTTAATGCTCATATACCTTAGAACAAGTGCTACTGAACAACATCCGTATGTAGAGGTCAAGGTTACAGTCAAAGGTCAGATTTATTTTTCTAATTCAAATCTTTTTAATCCAAGAATATATAGAGTTCATCATTGCCTGGCACAATTGCTACTGAATAACAGTGAAGTTATAACATTTGAAGATATATCAGGTGAGCTTTAGTGCCCATTTATGGGCGCTATTTTGTACCCTTTATCTTTGTTGTCTTTCATGCCTTCTTCCTCATGCCTTAACTAATGAGGTTCATATTTGGTATGCATGTACCTGTATTGAAAGCATTCATAGAGGTTTATTTACATTCCTAACTAGTATCTCCACACAGACACACACTGATCCATTATCTGACCACACCTACAGATTTTGCACAATTCCTAATCTACATACTTTGAACACTATTGATTCTTCTAATATATACTATAATAAAACAAAAATACTACTACTAAAGTTTCACTAACCAGAGTTGCAACAAATTCTATGCTGCCAAGCATCACAGATATCACACTGCATGGATAATTCTTGAGTAGCCGTACTTTTTCCTTCACACCCTATATAAACATTTTGTGTGTGTGTGTGTGTTTGATCTATTAAAATAGGCAGTTATGGGACTTTTTTGAGGGGTTCTGGTACACATTCCCTGCAAATATGGGGGGTCCACTGTACCTACATGGAGAAAGTTCTGCTGTATAGGTCTACTTTCGAACTTACAGCTAAGGATACATTTTCATATGTTCAATTTCAACAGTTCATCCTTAAATACAGTACTACTGTAGGCTACTGGTAGACAAGCAGCGGCAAGATAAACAAGTAGTTAGCAAAGTAATTTCTATCAGAGGTCAACTACCAGCTACAAAAACACTTACACTTGTATAGTTTAAATTGAGAAGTAACTACCAAGTGAGGGAGTTGAGTTTTAAACTTCCCCCTCATAGCATAATGTGTTTGTCTTGTAATATTTCATTTTTATTCAGACTTTTTAAAATAAATCACTTTCTCTAAGAAAATAATCCTGCGAAGTGAATGACAGTAAAGCCCCAGACCTCGATGGTAATCCATTCCAGAAGAAGCGACAATATGCGATTTAATTGAGATCTGAATTAATTTTTCCTTCAAGAAATAAATGAAAGTGGATTCATCCATTCTTGATCACCCGTTATTATCCTAACCTTGCCTATTTATACAAAACATTACACATAAATTACAATTAAATAACTTCATTGTTACATAACATACCGTATTAGAAGCACCTTTTTAATTTTTAAACATATACTGTATCAAAATAACTGGCCAACGTATGCCCAATGCAGCTGTATTACTGATGGTTGACTGAACGCCATAGGTTGTTGTTGTTGTTGGAGTATTAAGCTGGCTTTATGCCAGCACGGGCTTTAGCTAATGAGCAGCCTGTAGGTCATTTGAATTATTTTTAGATGCATTGGTGATTTAAGGATATGAGGCGATCTTTTTATTTATGATTTCTATGGAATATGCAGGTGGAATGGTATGGATTCAAAGGTGAAAGGAAATGTGAATAGGCAAGGTTACAAACCCCTTTAAACCCTAAGGTACCCATTAGTAGAAGATAAAGATCGATAGTAGCAAGTCCTGGCGAGTCAGAGATAGCCAGTAAGGAAATCGAAAAATTTAGTCGTAGAAAAACAACGCCATAGGCTAGGCAGAGCCGTATATATATGGCTCTGAGGCTAGGTATGCGATTTGTACTGTACAGGGTAGGCACAAAAATTGTTGCTAATAATAAAACATTGAAAACCAAGCCTATTACAGCAAATTAATAAAATACTAAAAATAAGCCAAATTATGTCTGTTATCACAAACTTGAGGTAAATTGCCTTAGTTACATCGACAGCTAGTGGCATGAGCGGATGTAAACAAACTATATTGTTGTCCTGGTGGCCTATCACAGTAATATTTAAAAGTTGTTTACGTCCAGTAATAATTTATGGTAAATTTCATACAGATTCTACTGGAATGTAATATTCAAAATCACTTTAAAATATCTTTCATTACATTTTATGATATTTAATTTTTTTTTATAAAATATCCTTGTAAAATAGGGGCACTTTTTATAGCCTCTTTATGCTTTATGAATGTGACCCTTTACAATTGGAAAGAATCCAGATATTAAAGATAACTTGGGAACTATCTATATCACAAAACCCTGTACTTTGATTATAAAATACAACCAAGAAAATATTGCCCTTTAGTAAAGAACAAGGCTTGTAAGTCAAGCACGACTGGGAACTACGAATTATGAACATCTGAGTCAAGCACGACTGGGAACTACGAATAATGAGCAGACTGCAAAATGTTTTGGGAGGCAAATAAAGTAGCGGCAATTCTTAAACCCAGCACTAATAATTTATGAAAGAAACGTATCTGTGAATTATGTTCCATTTAGGAACTAAACAGATGGCAGAGAGCTATACATGCAATAGGATTAGATACAGCTAAACAAGAGTTATATGGAAATGGTCATTATTCTCAATATACAACTATTATTCGACTTCTGCAAATGTATATCTAGATGTCAGTGTATCAACCTATCTAGGGCAACAGTCTCTCTCTCTCTCTCTCAAACCATAATACTTATGATGTTACTCCATCCTCCACTAAGATATTTCGATTGTAAACTTGTACCGACATAAACAATCAAGAAACAGCCAATTGCTGACGTCATTTGCCATAACTATAAAAAAAAATAATAGAACAGGCGATTTTGATGTCTGGAACTGGCAAAATCATACCACGCTTATAAAATCAAATATTGTGCACGTTTAATAACCAATTTTGTTAATTTACAAATATCTCCAAATTACATCTCTTCTAGCAGCTGAGTAATGGCAATGAAGATATCGATAGTACTTAATCAGCCGAGATTTTGAGAATGTAACAATTTCAAATGCAAATGGCGTACAATGACAATGTTTATATTCAAACGATCATTTCCTCCCAAAGATATTTAGGTTTATAGAGCTTTTCAGTTTTTAGAATTACAAATAGAGATCTTACATCTGTAACAATGTGGGAGCTCGCTCATCCCAATGCCTAATTATGATAATCATCCACGGTAATTCCTGTAATTAAAGTTGGTCTGTTTACAGTATGAAAAGTTGTATCGCTAGTGATTCACTTGAATAACCTACGGTTTACTATTATTAAAGATGTTTTGTTTACAGTGTTGATATTTGTGATGGTAGTTAACTATTGACACAACTATTAACATTTCAAGGGTTTAAGCCCACCATTAAATATCTTGGCAGGATTTAAGGTTGTCATAACAATTTTCACTAATCTTCTTAAGTTAAATTGTGGTTCTTACCGTTTTCCTCTTCTGCCTGTCTGCAATGATTGAATCAAAATAGTACAGTACAAAAAGTCCCAAAAACTAAGGAAATAACTGTGTAAGCATGTACTACTTGCTCAAAACAATAGCACCAAAACGAGAGGGCTTTAAAGAGCATGGGAACAATGCCAACTAGCAGTGACTAACCGAAACACTTTTGCTTACAAAAATCGTATGATTCATTTGGTTGGATTCCGGTTTTTGTTTGAGTTCTGACACAAAATTTACTCAAAATTTCACATTTAAATGGAATTATTTCGAGTTCTGGTACGATTGAGGACCGAGGCAATACTATAGTTACTTATATAGTTCCCAAAGGCCAGGTGTTATGTGAATTAAGTAGGTTGATGGGGACCACAAGGAAAGATGCACATTAATTAGGAAGTGGTGCATTCGAGCCATGATACTTGGTGCACTCAGATTAGTGTTGGTGCATTTAGCCCACAATCAGTATAGTACACTAGTGCACAATGTTATTCAGATATTATTTCAGTTTTAATGGGGTCAAATGAAAGATTTCATTCACATATAAACTATTTTTTATCATTTATAAACATTTTTAAGTTTATATATCAAAATAAACTAAATAATTAGGTTCAATCTAATCAGAATAATACATTAATTTAGTCTGACTGGCTAGCCTAAAACAAAATGCAGTCATACAGTCAGTCCACTGTGTTTTATAGCGAGCTATAAAAGAGAATTAGGAATGAGTAACCATGCATGATTTCAAGTCCATCGAATGAAAGGAACAGGTAAAAAATTTAAGATACAAGATTTGGGGACAGGCAGACAGACGCAGAGGTCAATTTAAATAAAAGCATGTAATAAAAACTACTTGGACAGAGATCAAGTACACAGTTTCTGTCTAGTGTAAATTCATTCTCATGTCTTTGGAGATGATTTGGCTCAGAAAACTTCTTTGACACACAGAGCAAGTATATGGTTTCTCTCATGTATGAGTTTTCATGTGATTTTTTAAAATAGTTAATTGAGAAAAACTTTTTTGACATGTAGAGCAAGTATATGGTTTCTCTCCTGTATGGAATTTCCTATCGTGTTCTTTGAGATACCAATGACTAGAAAAACTTTTTTGACATGTAGAGCAAGTATATGGTTTCTCTCCTGTATGAATTCTCATGTGTTTTGTGAGAGCACATTGATGAGAAAAACTTCTTTGACATACAGAGCAAGTGAATGGTTTCTCTCCTGTATGAGTTCTCATGTGTGTTTTGAGATGACTTAGACAAGAAAAACCTCTTTGACAAATAGAGCAAGTATATGGTTTCTCTCCAGTATGAGTTCTCATGTGTTTTGTGAGATAACTTGATTCAAAAAAACTTTTTTGACATATAGAGCAAGTATATGGTTTCTCTCCAGTATGAGTTCTCATGTGTTTTGTGAGATCACCTGAATCAGAAAAACTTTTTTGACATAAAGAGCAAGAATATGGTTTCTCCCCAGTATGAGTTCTCATGTGTTTTCTGAGATAACTTGATTCAAAAAATCTTTTTTGACATATAGAGCAAGTATATGGTTTCTCTCCCATATGAGTTCTCATGTGTTTTGCGAGAGTACTTGAATCAGAGAAACTTTTTTGACATATAGAGCAAGTATATGGTTTCTCTCCTGTATGAGTTCTCAAGTGTCTTTTGAGATGACTTTGTTGAGAAAAACTTCTTTGACATATAGAGCAAGTATATGGTTTATCTCCTGTATGAGTTCTCATGTGGGATTTCAGTCTGCACATCTGTGAAAATGTCCTTTGGCATTCAGCACAAGATATTTGCTTCCTTGCTGTATTGCTTCTCTTTGATGATGCATCTCTTTTACCCAAAGGCCTAATTTCTTCTGCAATACAGATCTTTCCGCTTTCATCATCACAGCTCGGAGAGCTGTCCTCCTCCAACTTAATAGAATGGAAGGAACAGTTCACATCAAATTCACTATGGTATAGAAATTCTGGTTCTTCTTTGACTGCTAAGGGGTCTGCAAATGAAGAGCCTTCACCGGTGTTTTCAGTAAGATCCTCATCCGAATTTTCCTTCTCTTCTTTGATGAACAGCGAATTTTCCTTCTCTTCTTTGATGAACAGCAATGGTGACGATTTTTCAGCTTCCATTTTCATTCAGTCCTAGTTAGGATCTTATGAAATTTTCCTTTGTTTGGAATTGTACTCTGAAATAAAATAGTAAACAATCTGAGAAAAACATGTTCCTAATAGCACCGGTCATAACTATAAAATAAGCATTCTCTGGGAAAACAAACATTACAATGTAATGATCATTTGGACACAATTTGTCAGAAAAGAAATAAAACAGAATCCTTGGATGCTTTTCAGAATCAACAAATTTATTCAGGCCAAAATTGGTCGACAATTCAACCAGCAGCTTCTGCCTTTACCACACATTCCCAGCTAACTTTAATTTTGACAATCAAATAACATCTTTCCTTTAAGAGTTTGGAATATCACAAATCTATTTGTTTCATACTCACCTGCAGAAATGACACATATTTGAAAGTAATTTGTATTTTTTATTTTTCCTTACTGTACAAACCTGAGGTCTTTATATAAGAATACTATTCATCGAAGCTGGAAACCAGCTGTTTAACTTTTAACAAGGTTATATGGTAGTTAACTACCTAACCACCAGGTGGGAGGTTCTCCCACCAAGTTGGTAGAGTGTCACTTTACTTTCAGCCCAGGTAATCGTGTCAGCTGGGCATTAAGTATAAAGACCTCAGGTTTGTAGAGATAGGAAAAATACAAATTACTTTCAAAATTTGTCATTTGCTCCCACACGGTATGCAAACCTTTACTTCTTGAAGGGAGAAAGCTGAATAAGTCTCTGAACTGACTGGTAGTTCGCCACACCTGGGTCTTCTTCCTTGTCGATAGATCAAGGAAAGACCTCACCTCTGACAAAAACGAAGGAAGTATAGGAACTATATGTTCGAATGTCAGACCTCTGGGCACTCTCTTGAACAGATGGGTATAGAGCAACTTTCTTCAAGGAGAATGAAAGGCCATAGAAAGCAAAAAGTCTACATTGTCTGTCCCTTTCTCCCCTTGGTACAGAGAGAGGGAATGGTTTGCTTCTACGAAGTCTAAGATATTACAGAATAGAAGTTATAACTCACCTACATCTGAACCAGTTCCAGCTAGTGACAGCCTGCTAACTTGCCCTCTGCCTGCAGGAGGAGGACAAAATTAACAGAAAGAGGAAGAGGGAGAGGGCCAGTCACTCAACCCACTCTCTCAATCATATCCAACAGTGAAGAGCTAGTGACTCCATAGACTGATGCAACTGTTCTATATGTGGTTGATGCAGAAGGTCCATGTGTAGGGACCATTCTGTTCCTATCACTTGACCCTGGCAACGGACCATGTCTGCTACTACTTTCCTCTTGCCTGGAATGTACCTGGCTGACAGCTTAACTGAGTAGGCTACAGCCTACTCGTGCACCTGCTTGTCAACTGGTGCAATAAAAGAGAAACTAGCCTTCCTTGCTTGTTGACATATGCCACTACCGTGTTGTTGTCGCTCATCATCACCGCTGTGTGTCCCATCGCTTAATACTGAAACTCATGGAGGGCTAAGAAGGCCACCTTGAGTTCCAGGATATTGATGTGAAGGTGCTTGTCTTCTCAGTTCCACACACCTGAAATCATCAACTCTTCCAGGTGTGTGCCCCATCCCTTGGTCAAAGCATCTGAGAACAGAAGCATCTTGCGAGAGGGAGTGTGCAGGGACACTCCTATTATGAGGTTTCTGTCGTCAAGCCACCAGGCTAAGTCCTGTCTCACCTCCTGTGAGAGGGGGATGGGAAACGATGGAGCATCCCATGCTGGAGACCAAAACTCCTTCATTTTCCACTGGAGAGAGCAAAGGTGAAGCTGCCCATGAGGGACCAGCTTTTCCAAGGACGACAGGTGACCAAGACCAACTTGCCACTGCCTTGCTGGTTGTTCCTGCCACAACAGGAACTTCTGCACTTTTTCTCTGAACCTGCTAATGCGCTAGTCCGAGGGGTAGACTCTCACTGTTGCCATGTCTATCACATGCCCAGATACTTTATCCTCTGCTTGGGTATGAGATCAGATTTCTCAAGATTTACTATAATCCCCAGAACATGGCAGAATTCAATCTCTGTCTTAGAGCAACTGCAAGCGAGATGTTGCCAAGACTTACCAATTGTTAAGATACCTCCCAGACATATTCAGTGTGAATGGGCCCATGCTGACACAAGGGTGAACACTCACGTGAATACCTGGGGAGCGGTCTAAAGCCCAAAGCAAAGTAGCCTGAATTGGAATGCTGTCTCCCAGGGGACAAAGCGAAGATACTTGTGAGAGGATTGATGGATGGGTATCTGAAAGTACGCATCCTACAAGTCCACCGTGGTACGAAGTCATTCTCCCTGATGAATTGAGCATAGACTGTGCCGTTTCCATCTTGAACAGAGTCTGGCAAATGAGTCAGTTCAAGGGAGAGAGATCGATGACTGGCCTGCAACACCCTGATTCTTGACAAAAAAGATTCAACTGTATCATTATTACATGAGTAGTTTAACTGACTTTTAGCTCTAATAGGGCTGGCCCGACAGCTTAGAATAAAATGCCAGGTCTAGGCCTCAGGCCAAGCACTGGGACCAAATAGGTCATTCAATATAATGTTGAATAAATTACAATTAAATTAAAAACTCCACAAAGGCACATACAGGCCCATGCTTTCATACTGGAGCACACACACTCATAAATATACATACACTAAATTGGTATATTGTAACATTTAAAAAAAATTTAAATTCATTAAATGCAAGTTTTCGTGTTTTTTAATATTTAGTTTGATATTTTATGAATTGAATCACAGTTCCCCATAAACATCATAATTGGAACCACGGAAAGTGTGAAAGACTCTGACAAAATTTCTATTACTGATTCATTTCCAAATGTTGACAGTTGCTGCTGGTCATACTTTGGACACACAACAAATGCCTGACTGTTATCAGCACTTTGCATTCTGAGCACTTGGGAGCAAGACTACGTGGGATGCTCATTAAGTACTGTCATGGTAATCGCTTCATAGCAGAATTATATATTAAAGGAGAAAATGCATCTTCTTTGAGTAGGTCTGCAGCAAGGAGGCATTCGCGCACATGTTGAAGGCGTCTGTTCTCATGATTGTTTGAGAATCCCCAGGTGTATTATTGAACTCGGCACACGCCGTCACGTCGTCAGAAACGCCGCATATTATGATGTAACTTTTCGTCTGGATACTTCTAAATAGTTCCTGTCGGGAGACGACGTTCGGTGGTTAAGCTCCGCCCTTTTCAGCCCTGCCCCCAAATATATATATATATATATATATATATATATAATATTTTATATATATTATATTTTGTTATATCTATATATACATATATATATGCCCTGAGGAAGTAGAGAAATCAGATCATCAGAGATAAGAGAAGAAGGAAGAGACGAAGGATAAGAGAGGAAGAGGACGCATGAGAGTGTGTGAACAGAAACAAGTTAAGTCTGCATTTCGAGTGGTTTTGAGGAGGAACCCACCCTTCAAGTTTTAAAACTGACAGTTCTTCCTGCAGTACGGAGTCAAGAAGCCGTCTGAAGTTTCTACTTTCCCCATTTGAGAAGCCCTTGCTATGAGCACTGATTTCGACTGCTGCCAAATTGCCCAGCAAGTATTTCACTACCGCACTGTTTCCCAAGTTCACATATTGTAAGGTTTCATTTTGTTATGTAAATAGGAGAAACCATTCTGCATTCATCTTTGTTAGTGAGCTTGTAAATAAACTTCTGTTCTGTTTGAGTTTCTTTCTATATTTGTATCCCGAGTTTCAACTGTTGGTATTGAATCCTTTTTGTTTTATCATAATATAGAACCTGAGCGGATCTCGGGGTCCGTAACATTATTGGCGACCTTGCTAAGGTATTCGGCGCCATAACAGATTGAGACAGGGAGAATATAGGAAGAACCAGAATGAGTGAGATGGTGAAAGAGTTTATTGAGTTGGGTAAGCTTCTAGGTCTAGAGTGGAACGATCTCTGTATGTTGAAAGGTAGAAAGAGAAAAGTATCAGAGATGAAAGAGCGGCTGAGAGAGAAGTAATGAAAATGCAGTCAGGGAGAGAAGTAGTGAAAATGCAGTAAGAGAGAGAAGTAATGAAAATGCAGCAAGAGAGAGAAGCAATGAAAATGCAGCAAGAGAGAAGTTATGAAAATGCAGCAAGAGAGAGAAATGTTGGTAATGCAGCAGGAAGAAAGAGAGAAAGAACATAAGCATGAGTTGGAAATCGCTCAGTTAAGGCAAAGTACTCTTAGCAGTCAGACAGGAGAGAACGAAAATGGAGCTGATGGTTTGGGTATGAGTGCAGTGCTGAAATTAGTACCAAAGTTTGATGAAGAAGATGTAACGACATATTTCATGTGTTTTGAGAGGTTAATGGAAAGAGTAGGTTCTCCTAAAGAAATGTGGACTCTATATTTACAGTCACCTTTGCGTGGTAAAGCACTTACTGGGTATAGTTGCATGTCTAAGGAGGAACGTGATGATTATGATATTGTGAAAGAAACTGTTCTTAGCGCGTACAGGTTAATACCCGAGGCGTACCATAAGAAACTTAGAAGTTTGAGAAAGGATGAGAATATTACATATGTAGAATATGGTAAGAAGTTAGGAAGGCTGTTTTTTTATTGGTTAACTTCTGCTAAAGTGGATGATTTTGACGATCTGAAAAACTTAGTATTGCTAGAAAACTTCAAAGATAACGTATTCCCTGAGATTAAGCTTTATATAGAAGACAGGCGAGGAATATCTTTTGCAGGAGCAACTAGGTTAGCATACGAATATAGTCTGACTCATAATTTAAGTGTCAGTAAGAAGTGAAATGATTCTTTGTCTGGTAGAGTTCAAAGCAGTAAAAGTTTCAGTTCCAGTAATAGCATTGCGAGTAAAAGTGACTATTCCTGTTATGCATGTGGAAAACCTGGTATTCCTGTTATGCATGCGGAAAACCTGGTCACATGTCTAAGGTTTGTAAGAATAAAGTGGCATTTAGTGGCTCAGAATTAACTTGTTTCCGATGTATTGAGAAAAAGCATTTAGCAAGAAATTGTGCAGTAGAAAGGAAGGACGTTAAGAAACCAGTGTCTCTAGTAAACATTTTGTCAAGTACGAATGATGTGATGAGAGAAACTAGGAAATTTTTTGGTGAATTTCTCTCAGAAGGTGTAGTTTCCTCTCTTGGAGGAGAATATTCGAGAGAAGTAGTCTAGCTTCGGGACACAGGAGCTGCTGTCTCACTAATTAGGAGAGAGAGAGAGTGCCAAACAGGGCAGAAATCAATATGGAAGAAAAAGTCATGTTAGGTGGATTTCCTAACACTTGTGTTCTTTGTCCCTTGTTGAAGTTGAACTTGGAAAGTCAGGTAGTGTCAGAAGTGAAACTAGCAGTTGTTGACAGTTTGCCCGTTGATGGCGTTGACATTATTGTCGGTAATGACTTAACTTTACCCAAGAATGTGAATCCTGTTGTGAGTGAGATTCCAGTGCCTGAAATGGTAGTAACTAGGTTAGGTTTAGATACAGACATAGACTACAGTCATAGTTTGTTCGTGAATTCGAACGAGTGTGATAGAGGTGGCGAGGTTGATCTTGGCGTGACTGTGGCTGAGAGACCTGACTCTATCGGTGTTGACAGTGATAGCCAAGCAGAAGGTGTAGCTGTCGAGAGTAACATAGTTGATGTAGTGGAATCAAGTAATAGTTACTGTGATGAATTAGGCACTGACCTTCTGAATAAGGATGAGCTAGTCAAGTTTCAGAGAGAGGGTGAGACACTAACCCGAATTTTTGAAAGTGAACTGGATGATGATCTCAATAATGTGTGTAAGGAAACGTTTTGTTTAAAAGACGAAGTTTTGTGTCGTTATGTTCGTCCTAAGTCAGGTAGTAAAGAGGAAATCACCGAACAATTAGTGGTTCCCAGGAAGCTTCGTGAACTAATTTTGAAGTTAGCGCATGATGAGCAAGGACATTTGGGAGTAAATAAAACTTTCAGGTGTATTAGTAGGGCGTATTTTTGGCCTAAAATGAGAAGTGACGTGAAGAGGTATGTTTTAAGCTGTTATGAATGTCAAATTGCCGGAAAACCGAATCAAGTAATTCCCAGAGCCCCGTTGTGTAATATTCTTTCAGTAGGCGAACCTTTTGAGAATGTAGTTATCGATATGGTCGGACCTTTGACTGGAAGTAAGGGAGGGAGTATATATCTGTTGACAATCATTGATAGACTAACTCGCTATCCAGAGGCGATACCCGTAAGAAGCTGTAACGCAAGAACCGTAGTTAAACGATAGTTGGATTATTTTTCTAAGTTTGGTCTGCCTTGTACTATACAGAGTGATAATGGTAGTAATTTTGTATCCAAATATTTCAGGGATAGAATGAAAGAGTAAGGCATTAAACTTGTCACTTCCACACCTTATCACCCCGAATCACAGGGCATTGTGAAGCGGTTTCACCAAACGTTAAAGAGTTGTTTGCGAAAACTGTGTAATAACTTTGAAAATGGCTGGGAAGAAAAGTTACCTTTTGTTCTGTTAGCTTTACGGTTGGCCCTGAATGACACTACAGGATTTAGTCCTTTCAAGCTGGTTTTCGGTCACACCGTTAAAGGTCCTCTGGAAATGTTAAAATGTAATTTAATACTTAAAGAAGGTAGAGAGGACTACATAACTAATCTAGAGTCTTATAAAAACAATTTAAGAGACGCTTGGCAACTAGCAAAGGAGAACGAGAGTGGGAGTCAAGGGGAGACTAAATGGAAACATGATCTTCGAGCGAAAGAGAGGTTTCTGTGTGGGAGATAAAGTTTTAGTATTAGTCCAGAAAGAAGGTCCCTCTTTATCTTATAAGTTCGAAGGTCCTTTTTCAATTTTGGAAAAGAGGGGAAATCTAAATTATTTCATCGATATGGGTAAGCGTAGAGCAAAGTGGATGCATGTAAACTTGCTCAAGAATTATAATGAACGCCCCGTGCCGTGGCCACCACCCGTGAACGTAGTTGGTATCTCAGAAAGAAATTAGTTTTGAGAAAAGCTCTGAGGTGCTCAAGAAATTTTGAAGTTTAATCCGAGGTTAGAAAAGGAAAATTAAGGGGAAAGAATAATGTTATATCTGATAGCCTCTCTAGAGATTTTTCAGAATGATGACCATTTTCTGTTTTGTACGTTTGGGTGAATGAATGGAGAAGTGTGCTTGTTTAACTGAGTCCTTGTTTAACTGAGTTGAAGTTTTATGCAGAATTGTTCCATTGCTGTTTGATTCTTTTTTCTTTAAAAAAAAAAATAATTAAATCAGTTGATTTAATTTTTTTTTCTTTTGGGGGAAAGTGTCATGGTAATCGCTTCATAGCAAAGAATTATATATTAAAGGAGAAAATGCATCTTGAAGTAGGTCTGCAGCAAGGAGGCATTCGTGCACATATTGAAGGCGTCTGTTCTCATGATTGTTCGAGAATCCCCAGGTGTATTATGGAACTCAGCATGCGCCGTCACGTCGTCAGAAACGCCGCGTATTATGATGTAACTTTTCGTCTGGATCCTTCTAAAAAGTTCCTGTTGGGAGACGACATTTGGTGGTTAAGCTCCGCCCTTTTCAGTCCCGCCCCCAAATTGCCATATATATATATATGCCCTGAGGAAGTAGAGAACAGATCATCAGAGAGGGATCATCAGAGATAAGAGAACAAGGAACAGACGAAGGATAAGAGAGGAAGAGGACGCATGAGAGAGTGTGAACAGAAACAAGTTAAGTCTGCAGTTCGTAGTCAGAGAGAGAGAGAGAGAGAGAGAGAGAGAGAGAGAGAGAGAGAGAGAGAGAGAGAGAGAGAGAGAGATATCTCGACGCTGAGCAACCCCTTTCATAGAAGAAACGTCCTACAAGTGGTTTTGAGGAGGAACCCGCCCTTTAAGTTTTAGTTCTTCCTGCAGTACGGAGTCAAGAAGCCGTCTGAAGTTTCTACTGTCCCCATTTGAGAAGCCCTCGCTTCGAGCACTGATTTCAACTGCTGCAAAACTGGCCAGCAATTATTTCATTACCGCACTGTTTCCCCAGTTCACATATTGTAAGGTTTCATTTTGTTATGTAAATAGGAGAAACCATTCTGCATTTAACTTTGTTAGTGAGCTTGTAAATAAACTTCTGTTCTGGTTGAGTTTCTTTCTATATTCGTATCCCGAGTTTCAACTGTTGGTGTTGAATCCTTTTTGTTTTATTATAATATAGAACCTGAGCAGATCTTGGGGTCTGTAACAAGTACCCATGTATCAAACGAGTATGACCTATTTGAAGACGCATTACAATTACTTGTACATGTCTATCTCTCTGATATGATGAACACAATTTTTCAGCACAAGGTTCTATCTGTTTCAATTTATCATTTATGGGCTCCTCATTCAATTATTTTGCCATCTATTAATAATGATTGTTTTTATATATCTTATATAGTCACTAATAGGGGTATTTACATTTGCGTTTGTCATGTGGACTGCTTCTTTAGCTGCTTTATCAGCCTCTTCGTTTCCTTTAATCCCTACATGGGCAGGGATCCAACATATTTCTATATTTTTTCTATTATTATGTAACTTATATGGAGTGAAAACTTAATTTGTTGTATAATACCATTTTTCAGGTTGTGACTTTGGATGGCTTCTATAGCGCTTCTGGAGTTACTATAAATCACAAAATTATTAAATGAGTGTTGTCTGATTATTTTTATGTCTGATATGATTGCACATAACTCAGTTGTAAATACTGAGGCATTATTGGGAAGAGAGAAATGATACATTATGTCTTGGGACACTGCAGCATATCTAACTTTGTTCTGACTGAGATCCATCTGTATATACAGTCAAACCTCAGTTTTCTTACACCTCTCTTTTCATATGTTTTGCTTTTTGTAGACTTTTTTCTACAAAATTTTGTCTCGGATATCGTAAGTTTCCTCAGTTTTCGTACACTCGGAGATGCTCCATCCGGGGCCCAGCGCATGACCCATTCTGCTTTTGTGTTCGTTGTTTTTGTGTTTTTTGTCCTTTTTTACTCGAGTGCAACTGCTAAATTAGCTATTATGGGGCCAAAGAAAGTTCCAAGTGCTAGTCCTTCTGTAAAAATGGTGAGAAACACTACAGAATTTAAGAAAAAACTCGTAGCATGGTGTTGGAGGAAGTTGCATGCCGATCTCAGTGAGAAAATGTGTGCAAATGCTGCTGTCAGTGAATTTAAGGCCAGCAGAGGCTGCTTTGAAAAATTCAGAAAACAAATGGGCATACTAATGTGCCCACTTCAGGGATTAAGGACATGTTTGCAAAGTGGAATGATGTATAAAATTTCGTGGAGAATTATCATCCCAACAAAAAAGTTGTAATCCGTGTCTCCAACATGTTTATTGACAATGCCATGTTTAACTTTCGGCAAATTTTAAAGAAATGCCAAAAACAAATGTCTCTGGACAATTTTGTTGTGCGACAGGGGTCCAGTTACTCAAAAGCTGGTCCTAGTGCCAGTAAAAAGCAAAGAGGGGAAGTAACCTCAGTTAGTGCCAGTAAAAAAACGAAGAGAAGTAACCCTAGATATGTCCTTGATACCTAAAGTCCTTCTGGAGGGAGATTCCCCTTCCAAACAATAAAATCTCCTCCTCCCTCTCCCCTCCTCTCTGTCTTCCATACACTAACAAGTGTTTTCCATAAAGGTAAGACTGATGTTAAATGTTAATTTATTCATTTCATTAGTCATTTATATTTATTTCTCATTGTTTCCTGTATATAAAACTTTTCACTCCTTATAAAATGTATTTCTTAAAATTACTTTTGGGGGCAAGGAACGCATTAATTGTACAAGCAGCCCCCGGTTACCGTTGGTATTGGTTACTGGCATTTTGCTTTTAAGGCTCTTATTCAATATACAGTAGGTCTCCAGGTTACGACGGCTCCGGCTTACGACGTTCCGAGGTTACGACGCTTTTTCTTAAATATTCATTGAAAAATCCGGCCTGGGTTACGACGTTTGTTCTGACGTTACGACGTTGACGCTTCCGATGCTCCGAGTTAACGACGCTTTTAAAAAACGCATACTATGATAAAAATCCTTTATAGTTTAGCACAGTATATTAATAAAAATAAGTTTCTGGTTAGATTACAACAAAAATTTTGAGGTTATGATGATTTTCGACATTTTTTATGTCGTATTTTTTTATGTTTTTTAGTGATGCCTCATATGCGGAACTAGTTTCTGAGCGAATGAATACATACTAGCTTGCGATGCGCAAAGTTTACATATAAGAGTCCAAAAGTGCAAATAATGAAAAAATCATTGCTTGTTTTCAGTAATAATAACAAAACGAAGTTTCTGGTTAGATTGCAACGCAAATTCCAAGTATCCAAAGAGAGACATTATCCAGTAATTTGATCAGAGAGAGAGAGAGAGAGAGAGAGAGAGAGAGAAGAGAGAGAGATAGAGAGAGTGAGACGAGAGAGAGAGGAGAGAGAGAGAGAGAGGCGTCTTCCGATGCTCCGAGTTAAGGACAGAGAAGTGTTCGTTTCATTAAACGGCCTCTGACTCATGCCAGTAAAAGTTTTGTTGATACTAATAATACAAGCCTATTTAACCCTCTTACGCCGAAGCCCTAAAAATAAAAACCTCTCCCGTATGCCGAGGCGGGTTTGGAGTGAGCGCGGAAGCGGAAAAAATAATTTTTTCAAAAAATCACAGCGCGCTTAGTTTTGAAGATTAAGAGTTCATTTTTGGCTCCTTTTTTTCATTGCCTGAAGTTTAGTATACAACCATCAGAAATGAAAAAAATATTATCATATGTAAATAATGCGATATATGGTAGCGAAAAAAAAAAATTCATCCATAATTGTATTCAAATCGAGCTGTGCGAAAAACGGTTAAAGCTAACGAGTTACTTTCTTTTTCGTTGTATTGTACACTAAATTGCAACCATTTTGATATATAATACATTGTAAAAAGATAAAAGCAACACCGGAAAAATATTATCACAAAATGATGCACGAATTTGTAATGCGCGGACGTAAAAAAATGTTTTTTTCAAAAATTCACCGTAAATCTAAATATTGTACTAGATTCTTCCAATTTGTTTCAAAATGAAGAAAAATGTTTGAATATTACGATACTGTAAGAGTTTTAGATTAGAATGGCAGATTTCGACCATTTCGGACGAGTTAAAGTTGACCGAATGTTGAAATTTTTATATATATATTTATTTATAGGCAAATACTTCGGAAATAAGAAAAGCTACAACCTTCAATTATTTTTTGTTGTATTCTTCATGATTCTGCGCACATTTTAATATAAGAAACTCTATAAAATGGCTAATATGAAAAGGAGCAAATATTAGGATAATGCGACGTACATATTTCGGAGATTTTCGGCCACGAATCAGAGCGCTGAGGGAAAGTTTTTTTTTTTTTTTAATTCACCATAAATCTAAATATTGTGTTAGACACTTCGAATTTGTTTCAAAATGAAGATAAATGACTGTATATTACTAGATTGTAAGAGTTTTAGCTTACAATTGCGTTTTTCAACTATTTCGGTTGAGTCAAATTTGACCGAACGTGGTTTTTTTCTATTTATCGTGATTTATATGCAAATATTTCGAAACAAGAGAAAAGATACAACCTTCAATCATTTTTAGTTGTATTCTACATGAAATTGCGCACATTTTCATATATAAAACTTTATGTAACAGCTAATTTTAAATGGTGCAAACATTTCGACAATCGCACGAATAAAATTCTTATTTTTTCGGAAGAGTTACCGCGCGGACGTAAGGAAAATTTTTTTTTTTTTATATATATATAAATTCTCCATAAATCAAAATATTGTGCTAGAGACTTCCAGTTCGTTGCAAAATGAAGGTAAATGATTGAATATTACTAGAATATAAGAGTTTTAGCTTACAATTGCGTTTTTCGACCATTTCAGTAGAATCAAAGTTGACCGAAAGTTGAAATTTTTGCACTGAACGTTATTTATATGAAAATATTTCAAAACTGATAAAAGCTACAACCATGGTTTTTTTTAGTTGTATTGTGCATGAAATTGCGCACATTTCCATATATAAAACTTTATGTAACGGCAAATTTAAAATGGTGCAAACATTAGGACAATCACACTAAAAAATCTATCGGAAGAGTTACCGCGCGAACGTAAGGAAAAAGTTTTTTCATAAATTCACCATAAATCGAAATATTGTGCTAGAGACGTCCAATTTGTTGCAAAATGAAGGCAAATGATTGAATATTACTAGAATATAAGAGTTTTAGCTTACAAATTTCTTTTCTCGACGATTCGGTAGAGTCAAAAGTTGACCAAAGGTTGAAATTTTTGCACTTATATGAAAATATTTCAAAACTGATAAAAGCTACAATCATGAGTATTTTTTTGTTGTATTTTACATGAAATTGCACACATTTTCATATATAATACTCCATGTATCAGATAATTTAAAATGGTGCAAAAATTATGTCAAACTAACGAAATAATTTTTGAGATGTGTCACTGATACTTTTTAGTGCAATAAGAAAGAAATTCGTGGTTGCGCGCCTGCGTAGCGATTGTAAATAAAACAACGCCTTGATCCGTGAACTCCCAGCATCCCCCAAGGCACGTGATTCAAAGGTTTTCGGCTGGTAGGCCTATAAGTATTTTTCCGTGAATTTAAAAAAAAACTTTTTTGAGTCGACGTATGATACGTCCAATCGGCATACGGGAGACATTTTGACTCGACGTTTAATACGTCCAATCGGCGTAAGAGGGCTAAAGATACGTTTACTTTAATTAGTCTATATGATACATAAATAGTAATCAACTGTTCTTGTAGCCCTCAAGATTTGGCAAAATCGAAGTATCCAAAGAGAGACATTATCCAGTACACTGGAACCTTGACATACGAATTTAATTTGTTCCGTTACCATCGTCGTATATCAAAACAGTTGTATCTCAAAGCATTTTTTCCCATTTAAAATAATGTAATATGCATTAATCCGTTCTAGCGCTATGAAACCACACCTAAACACAGCTAAATTACATATAATATACACAATTTATACACAAATAAACGAGTAATAACACACATAATGATAAAATAACATAGCAATGTGATAAATGATAATAAATGTTGATAAAATCAATAAAAAAAGAAAGGAATTTTACTTACCACAACGAAAGATGACGTGAGGCCAGCAGGGGGAGGAGGTAGGGAAGGGTGGCAGGGAACGATTTGTTCTCTTTTTATTTACGTATGTACACTAATAACTACGTAATAAACACAAATGAAATAACATTGCTAAACTAATTTTTATTTATTTTTTTTAATCAGTTCGTAGTTTAGAAATAATGGTGATGCCTTTGGAAGGTTTTTATATCTTCCTTCTGCTTGATGATCGTGGATATTGTAGAAGGATTTCGACCATACTTGTTTGCCAAATCGACGATACGAACACCACGTTCATACTTTGCTATAATTTCATGCTTTGCTTCCATCGAAATAATTTTCTTGGGTTTTTTCTTATCACCTGCTTTGTCTTTAGCTTTGGGACCCATGGTTAATAATAAAATAGACAAAATAACAAGAAAAATAGGCACAAATACAACGAACTAAACAACGACATGTTAACATGTAGCACCAACAAACAAACAGACTGAACGCCATTTATCGGTCGCCTATACAACTATCGCTCATCGCAAAATGGTATCTCAAATATTTCGTTGTATATCAAAGCATATATTTTCGCAAATTTTCTGTTGTATCTCAAAACATTCCTATATTAGGGCAATCGTATGTCAAGGTTCCAGTGTAATTTGATCAGAGAGAGAGAGAGAGAGAGAGAGAGAGAGAGAGAGAGAGAGAGAGAGAGAGAGAGAGAGAGAGAGAGAGAGAGAGAGAGAGAGAGAGGCGTCTTGGCAATAATGGTCTCGGGGATTGACGTAACGTTTATTTTCTGAGCAGATAGGACAGAGAAGTGTTCGTTTCATTAAACGGCCCCTGACTCATGCCAGGAAATATTTTGTTGATACTAATATATAAGCCTATTTAAAGATACGTTTACTTTAATTAGTCTATATGATACGTAAATAGTAATCAACTGTTCTTGTAGCCCTCAAGATTTGGCAAAATCACTCCAGGTTGTACATAAAACTTCAAGAATGTAGTGTCACCAGATTGGATTCATAGTTTTTACCTTCAAGAACCAGCATTTTTTTTATGAAAATAACTCCAGGTTGTACATAAAACTACAGGAAACAACATGTAGTGTAACCAAAGGATTACAAGTAAGGTTTTTAAGACTTTTTATTAGTTTAAGACATATTTCCAAACGTCGTTCCGGCTTACGACGATTTTCGGGTTACGACGCGTCTCAAGAACGGAACCCCCGTCGTAACCCGGGGACTGCCTATTCAGAAGTGAGTTTTACCCTCTGTAGGGTTTACAGCACCGTTGTCTGGTTATTGGTGGCCTAGGCTAGGTGCCGAGACCGCCTCATAAAATATAAACATAATGAATATGCATCTTTCCCTTGGCTTTTTAAAAAAGTTATCCTTTACTTCGCTGTATCCAATAATACTGTATGTAGTATTATACTGCTATTGTATTATAAAATACAAGCAAAATACAAGCAAAGCGATCATGTTTTGGTTTTGAAAAATAAGCTTAAGGCACAGGCAAGATTATTTCGCTGTATATTGAACTCTATTCAGAGCGATTTTCTTGTTTATATTTAATGTAAAATAATCTCTAGAAATTCTATTGACATGTGGGTTGAAATATGGATTAAATACATGTTGTTGTGAACAAAAACTTAGTTACTTTTTTTTGTTAATAAATGGCGGCGTTGTCTGGTTTCGATAGTCGGTACTTCGCCTAAGCACCACGCAAGCTATATACCTTGACGCCAGATCCTCGTAAATTATGAACATAAAGAATATGCATCTTTTCCTTGGCTCTTTTAAAAAGTTATGCTTTACTTTCTACCTGTATCCAATAATAGTGTATATATAGCCTCATATTACTACGTATATAGTATTTTGAAGAAGTACAAACATAGCGATCAATGCTTTGGTTTGGAAAAATCAGCTGAGGACAGAGGCAGGTTTATTTTGCTCTATTCAACTCGACTCAGAACGATTTTCTTGCTTCTATTTAGCATAAATAGATCTCTAGAAACTCTATTTATATGGGACAAGGTTATTTTTCGTTATATGAAGTGCTTTTAAGTTGAAATGGGACAAATACGTCTTGTGAACTAGATTGTTTTTTTTCCGTTAATAGATGGTGTCCGGAGCATTTTTTTCTTTAACTATTCCATTCCTTATTTTCATCCTATTTCATAAAAATACGAGATGTATGTATTTTTCTTTTTTATCAACGTGAAAACAACAGTAAAATGTGTTCTTTCAAGGGCAGTATTTTTTAAACAATACTTTTTTTACTACTATTATTTGTGGGTTGAGTTGCATCCATACTGCTGATGCACGATCATTTAGTCATTAGCAGTGTGAACATTTTGTTTTCTCAGCTTCAGCTGCAGCTTAAATTTAGCAGTACTATATTTCCTTGTTAATATTTTCTCCATACCAAATAAAGGTATAAGGTAAAAATATATAAGTCCTGTTCTGCTTAACTAACATCACTTGTAACGTAACTACGGTAATTTCTTTATTATTGTACGATGGCTGAAATGCAAGCATAACATTGTTATTATCAGATTCAGTTTGATTGCTGTAGCCTAACGACTGATTTTGTTCACTTGTTTATGGCTGTAGCGTTTAAGCAATTATTGTAATGTAACTGATGATAATTCTATCATTCTATTTTGTTCAGGAAACTTTAGCAGTCTGGGAAAGGTGACTTTTTGTAATTTTCATTAAAGAGTTATTACATATTAGGGCAAAATACCTGGCTGTGACACTGTCTAAGGTCGTTAGTGAGTCTAGGCCACCGTAAGGTGGAGAATGGCACTGATAGACTTTTGAATTTCCGTTACTTTTGAATTTCCGTTAGCGACGAATTTTTAGCATCAAGCCTCCAGGAACGGAACCCTTGTTCGTTAACCGGGGCTGCCTGTATTTACATTATTCCCTATGGGAATTATTGTTTCGGTTTTCATACGTTTTGGATTTTGAGGGAGGTTCTGGAACGGATTATGTACAAAAATGATATTGTTAGTATACAATAAAGTTTTGTACATACGTACTTACCCGGCAGATATATACTTAGCTTATGTCTCTGACGTCCCGACAGAATTCAAAACTCGCGGCACACGCTACAGGTAGGTCAGGTGATCACCCTCTCCCGCTGCTGGGTGGCGGGAATAGGAACCATTCCCGTTTTCAGAACAGATTTTCTCTTACACCTATCTCCTGAGGGGAGGTTGGGTGGGCCATTCATCGTATATATCTGCCGGGTAAGTATGTACAAAACTTTATTGTATACTAACAATATCATTTTTGTACATGCAACTTCCCCGGCAGATATATACTTAGCTGATTGACACCCTTGGTGGCAAGTAAGAGATAGTTACTCAATATAAACAACAATAAAAACAGGGAAAGAACATCTGTTGTAGGTCATATATATATAAACTTATTTAAAACCTTGGTTCCTACCTTATTGGGCAGAAGACTTCATGATTACTGTCTATGAGTCTGCTTGCCTCAAGAGTTTCAGTGGGGATGAGACCTGACACTGATAGCTCTTCTGGATCGTGTCAATGGGGGCGAGCCCGCTTACTTGACAGAGCCTTGTCTTGGATCATACCAATGGGGGCTGACCCACTTACATGGTAGAGCCTTCACCTTTGTCATATCAATGGGGACTAACCCTCTTACATGACAGAGCCTAGGTCCAAACCACTAACAAGGAGCACAAAAAACCAATCCCGACCACCTGACCACACTACATTTGTTAACACTACGATTTGAAAGGAGCATTCCCAAAACCCCTTCCAATCGACCATAAAACACAACACCAAAAAACGTTTAAAATTACTAACTGAACTAACTATAAGGGATTAGGTTCAGCTCCTTGCCCCAGCAACGAATCCGCAGACACGAACAGTCCGAGAGAGAAGCACTTATCATAAAGGTTCCTTCGCACGTCTTCTTAAGTAATTTGATGCAAAAACCGAATTGCACCTCCAGTAGGTGGATTCGACAAGAGTCTGTATAGACATATTCCTATGATACGCTAAAGAGGTAGCTACAGCTCTGACCTCATGTGCTTTGACTCTTAGAAGCCTTAAATGTTCCTCTTCACAGGAAGCATGCGCTTCTTTGATAACGTCTTTAATAAAATACGCTTGAGCATTCTTAGAAATCATCCTCTTAGGATTTCTTACGGAACACCAAAGGCTATCCACATTTCCACCAAGTAGCTTCTTCCTCTCTAGGTAGAACTTGAGGATCCTGACTGGGCACAATGTCCTCTCTAAGTCTCTCCCTATCAAAGAGGACAGTCCCTTAATCTCAAAAGTCCTTGGCCATGGTTTAGAAGGATTTTCGTTCTTTGCTAAGAACAGGGGATTAAAGGAGCATACTGCAGAATCTTCCTTAAAGCCCACAGTTCCTTCTAAAGCCTGAAGTTCACTAACTCTCTTAGCAGAGGCTAGTGCAAAGAGAAAGAGAGACTTTCTAGTCAAGTCTCTGAATGAGGAATTTTGAGGAGGTTCGAATTTCTCGGACATTAAATATCTAACTAGGTGGTCTTATAGTCTTGGACTTCGAGGTTTCAAAGGACCTTAACAAGTCATGCAGATCCTTGTCCTCCGAGATATTAAGGCCTCTATGTCTAAAAACAGAGGAGAGCATGCTTTTATATCCCTTTATTGTGGTAACAGCCAGATTGCATTTCTCCCTCAAATAAAGGAGAAAATCAGCTATTTCCGTTACAGAGGTACTGGAAGAGGATACTTTCTGGGACCTGGCCCATCTTCGGAACACCTCCCACTTCGACTGGTACACGCGAAGAGTTGAAGGTCTTCTGGCTCTAGCAATTGCCTTTGCAGCCTTGTGTGAAAACCCCCTCGCTCTGACGAGTCCTTCGACAGTCTGAAGGCAGTCAGACTGAGAGCAGGGAGGTTTTTGTGGTATCTGTCGAAGTGGGGTTGTCTGAGAAGATCCTTCCGCAGTGGAAGGGACCTCGGGAAATCTATCATCCATTCCAGTACCTCTGTGTACCAATCTTGGGCTGGCCAGAATGGGGCGATGAGGGTCAGTTTGGCTCCCTCCGCCGAGACGAACTTCCTTACCACTTCTCCTATTATCTTGAAAGGAGGAAAAGCGTACCCGTCGATCCCCTTCCAATCCAGAAGGAGACCGTCCACTGCAACTGCCTTTGGATCTGATATCGGAGAGCAGTAGTTCTCCAACCTCGCATTCCAATTCGTTGCGAACAGGTCGATATTGGGTCTCCCCCAGAGGTCCCAAATCTCGTTGCACACTTCTGAATGCAGAGTCCATTCCATGGAAAGGACCTGATCTCTTCTGCTCAGAAGATCTGCTCTTACGTTCTTTTCCCCTTGGATGAACCTGGTTAGGAGAGTTATTCGCCGTTCCTCGGTCCAAAGAAGAAGCTCCTTTGCTTTCTCGAAAAGGGAGAAGGAGTGAGTCCCTCCCTGTTTCCTTATATAGGCTAGAGCTGTCGTGTTGTCCGAGTTCACTTGCAACACGGCACCTAAGACTTGAGGTTCGAAGTGAACGAGAGCTAGATGGACTGCTGCTAGTTCCTTCTTGTTGATATGCCAGGACACCTGTTCCCCACTTCAGGTGCCTGACACTTCTCTCGAGCCTAGAGTCGCTCCCCATCCTTTTTCCGAGGCGTCTGTAAATAACACTAGGCAAGGGCTCGACAACTGAAGGGAGAGCCCTTGATTTAATCTGTTTGGCTCTAACCACCAACTGAGTTCCTCCTTTATGCTCTTTGAGAGCTGAAAGGAGTCCGAAAGCTCTTGGTGCTTCTGATCCCATTTCTCCCTGAGGAAGAATTGTAGGGGTCTTAAGTGTAGCCTCCCTAGAGAAACGAACTGTTCCAACGAGGAAAGGGTCCCCAGAAGACTCATCCAGTCCCTCGCGGAACATTGTTCTTTCTCTAGGAAGGTCGTCACTTTCTGTAAACATCTCTCCTGTCGTTCCTTTGATGGATACACACGAAAACCCCGAGAATCCATCAGAATCCCCAGATAGACGATGCTTTGCTGGGGATTCATCTGGGACTTCCCGAGGTTTAATAACAGTCCTAGGGACTGAACTAGGTCCAGTGTTAATTTCAAGTCCTCCAGACATCGATCTTTTGATTGGGCCCGGATCAGCCAATCGTCGAGATACAACGAGATTCTTACTCCTTCGATATGTAGCCAATGAGCGACATTCCTCATAAGACCCGTGAACACTTGAGGGGCCGTGGCAAGACCGAAGCATAGGGCTCGAAATTGAAAAACTTTGCCTTGTACCATGAATCTTAGGTACCTCCTGGACGAGGGATGGATAGGCACATGAAAATAGGCATCCTGAAGGTCCAGGGACACCATCCAATCCCCTGGACGAAGAGCTGCAAGAATGGAGGATGTCGTCTCCATCGTGAACTTCGTCTTGACAATGAAGCGATTCAGGGCACTTACGTCCAGGACTGGCCTCCACTCCCCTGAGGCTTTTGGTACAAGAACAAGACGGTTGTAAAACCCTGGAGATTGCAGGTCTTAAACCCTTTCTATCGCCTCTTTGTCCATCATTTCTTCTACTAGTTGTAGCAGGGCCTGGTTTTTTAAAGAATCTCGGTATCTTGCTGTTAACTCCCTTGGAGTTGTTGTTAAGGGAGGTTTCTCCCTGAAGGGGATAAGGTATCCTCTCTCGAGGACAGAGAGGGACCAGTTGTCCGCCCCTCTCTGAGCCCAGACTTTCGCAAACTTCAGCAGTCTGGCTCCTACTGTAGTCTGGAGGACTACTTTCTCATTGCGGTTTAGGGAAGGGCTTGCGTGCTGATCTTCCTCTCTTAACCGGTCTCCTACTCCTAAGAGAGGGTTTAGCCGTCGTTCTCCCTCGAAAGGGCTGCTGAAAAGCAGGCTTCTCTCTTTTAGCTAAAGGGACTGCTGGTTTCAGTCTTTTCGCCGACTGCACAAGAAGATCTTGAGTTGCCTTTTCTGATAAAGACTTAGATATGACTCTCACTGTCTCTTGTGGAAACAGGTGACTAGACAGGGGTGAATAAAGCAGGGAGGATCTCTGTAGAGGAGACACCGATTTCGCCAAACAGGAACTGTAGACAGATCTCTTTTTAAGGACTGCAGATCCAAAGAGAGAAGCCACTTCCGTAGATCCACCGTAGATCCATCCATCAAGGCCTTATCAAGACAAGAAAGGACACTCGTTAACACTTCCATAGAAACAAAGTCTGGATCCTGTGCTCTCTTGGCCAGGGCTCCCAAGGCCCAATCCATAAAATTAAAGACCTCAAGTGTGCGAAATAGACCCTTAAGTAAATGGTCCATTTTGCACATTCCCCATGAAGCCTTTGCCGAAAGAAGAGAGCGTCTTCTAGACGAATCCACTAGCGATGAAAAATCAGCATCAGCTGAAGAAGGAAGGCCCAATCCCATTGGCTCTTTCGTGTCATACCAGACACCTGGCTTACCTGCCAACTTCGAAGGAGGGCAGGAAAAAACCGTCTTGCCCGCTTCTTTCTTAGAGAGGAGCCAGTTCTCCAAGCTCTTGATGGCTTTCTTCATAGAAAGGGTCGGATTCATTTTCACGAACGAAGACGACTTGGAAAGCTTAGTGCTTGAAAGCAGTGATCCCGGCGAAGGAGGATCTGCAGGACGAAGAGAGTCACCGAACTCTTGAAGAAGCAGGGCTGCCAGTCTCTTGTAATCCGAGACACCCACATCTATAGGAACTTCCTCCTCAGATACCTCTTCAAAGGTAGCATTAGGAGAAGAATGCCTCTTCGGAGAAGGAGTCCTAGAAGGAGAAGTGCTCTTCTCCTTCGAAGGAAGCTTGGTAGAGGAAGGAAGACCACTTCCCGAAGCGATCCTATTGCCTGAAGAAACAGTTTCTACTGGAAGGGGCCTAGCAGAAGAATGCCTGCTTCTTCTCAAAGGCTCTTGCTGCCTGAGAGGGGAAGAGCTCGCATCTTTACAGGAAACTCTATCAGGAGTAGGGCGAGAATCCCGTAACAGGCTCTTTCCAGGCTCTTGGCACCTGTGAGGAGAGGCGCTAGCATCCCGTCGGTGGCGTCTATCAGGCGCTACGCGCCTTGGGGTAGAAAAACATCTGCTCTCATCCTGGCTCCTGCCAGGAAAGGGGTTTACTTCCTTTCGAAGACTCTTGCGAGACGGTAAACTCGGAACTCCTAATGAGAGCCTAACAGGAGTAGGGCGTACAGAACCAATCATGCTCTTCTCAGGCTCCTGGCGTCTGCAGGGAGAGGCGCTAGCGTCCCGTCCTGGGCGCCTGGAAGGAGTAAATCGCCTGGTTGGCGAATACTGTCTTACATCACGATGGCGCCTGCTAGGAGAGGCGCTAAAATCTCTCCGAGAACGTCTGGGGGGAGAGATTTCTTCCTCTCTCTCTCTGCGTCCCCGGGAAGAGCGGAGACTATCCTGTTCCTTAAGATAGTAAGGAGAGGTGCTTCTATCTCTCTGAGAACGCCTATAAGGAGAAGAACGTTCTCTACTCCTACGTAAGGATCGACGATCCTGGCTCCTGTTAGGAGAGGGGCTTGCGCCCTTATTCGGGCGTCTAGACGAATGCGGGATCCTACTAGAAGAAGCTCTTCTGGTAGGAGTAGTAGATCGTTCTCGAAAAGGAGAAGCGTATAGCAACGATCTTGTTGGAGAGTAGCGCCTTCCAGGAGAGAGACGCCTACCAGAGTCCGAACGCCGACTTGACGACCGTCTCTTAAGAGAGCTCTTTACTGGAAGAGAGACGTCCTTCCTGCGAGAAGGCTCCTTAGACAGCGAGCCTACTAACGAGGATAACTGCTCCTGCAGTCCTACCAAAAACTTCTTGGTTGAAGCGCAAATTCCTTCCGGAGAAGAAACAGGAGACTTCATCGCTCTCTTCTTCTGAGCGGGAGAATACTCTGGAAAAGGCTCTGGGCTGGAGTCTAATGCGTCTCCTGCAGGCGCCTTCCAGGCTCTCTTCAGAGGGCGCGACTTAGACGCAGAGCTCCATCCGCGTCTCGGAGAAGAAGAATCCGAGTCGGAAAAACACTTCCTAAGGACGCTTTGTCTATAGCTGTCCAAGGCAGCCTGGGACGAGTCTACAGGACCTGCCGAAGGGACGCCTGACCGTTGGGAATACTCTACATCCCCCTTGCGGCTTTCGACATTCCTCCTCCCTTGGTCATGGGAGTCTGAAAGAGGTCTAGGCCTAGGAGCAATGTGGAGTCGGTCAGACGCCCCCTCCACTACACTGGGGATACTGCACACTTCACTGCACACTTCACTCTTACCTTCCATTTCTCGTAATTGCCTTTGCAAATTACGGATCAACGCTTCCATTGCAGCTTTCTCCGATCGAGACGAATCTACGATTTCGCTGCGGGGGGAAGGAGCTGAACCTGCGTTAGCAGTAGGAGAAATTACATTGGAAATAGAAAGATTGTCCTGATCCAAAGAGCAGGACCTACTTGAACTTTTAGCAGAAGCTTTCCTAATTCTATCTTTCTCCAACTTATTTACATACGCAGTCAAACTCTTCCATTGCATTTCAGTCAAACTCAAACATTCCTCACATGTGTTACTAACTGAGCATTCATTCCCCCTACATTTAACACAAATAGTGTGAGGATCCACCGAAGCTTTCGGCAGTCTCACCTTACATCCTTCTTTCACACAAACTCTAAAACGAGTTTCAGGCACAACATCAGCCATAATGAAGAATCCTAAGCAAATCCAAAAAACGGTCCAAATCAGCGTATACCAAAGCCAAAGAAAGAATACTTCACCAAAAACAATCCTTAGCAAAGCAAGCAGAATTCTGTGCAGGAGGAACTAACAACGATGTTGCCAGCACCGGCGACAGAGAAAATCTGTTCTGAAAACGGGAATGGTTCCAATTCCTGCCACCCAGCGGCGGGAGAGGGTGATCACCTGACCTACCTGTAGCGTGTGCCGCGAGTTTTGAATTCTGTCGGGACGTCAGAGACATAAGCTAAGTATATATCTGCCGGGGAAGTTGCATGTACAAAAACAGAGGTTCCACTGTATTCCGACTTAGGCTGGAATTCCACCTACAACAAACCGTAGGAACGGGTCTGTCATAACTTGGAGACTGCCTGTACTCTCATATAACAGAAGAAGGTTCGTATCCTTGTGGGAACAAATAATTTTGTTTTTTCAATTCTGATGCCAAGAGAGCCAAGTCTAAACAGTTAGAAAGTTTCCAACCTCAAGAGTTGAGCTTCATATCATACATGAACTACAGTACTCATAAATTTACAAACAATCTTTCAAATGCTTACAGAAAAATAAAATGGACAGCGATCCTAATGCGTTCCCAACAAGACCAAGAAATACACTTCCTTCTTGATGATCAAGTACTTCTACACTTTCTCAGGAACTCTCACCAAGTCTGCATTTGATGCGTCATGACTTATCTGCAAGATAAATAAATCGATCATCATTAATGTGCAGGAAATGTATTAGGATTACATTAGTATAAAGGCCTTAATTTTTTCCCATGTAACAATCAATATACAACATCCTACAGACTAAAGCAAATGTGTCCGTAAGTCTCAAGTTCAAGCATCGCTCACGCTGTCAGAGATAAAATATCTACGTATGTGGAAAAATTTATTTGTAGCCATTTAATATTTGACGTTTTTATGTGACTATAGGTCTCCCTGAAACCTGTTTAACTTGCTCTCTATTTCAGACCATCTTTGAGGACTAGTGATCATATACCCTGGTTCCTATAAAGAAATCTCAAGTAGAGTGTTGTGGTCAACACGAAGTCTGTCATATAGACAGCGAAGTACAGTGCTGGCCCAAAGAGCAACATTTCTCAGAATCACAACTTTTGAAAGTAAATTGTTATTATCCTAATATACAAACCTGAGGTCCTTTACAATAGGAGTTTACTTACAGTGAAGCTGGAACATGGTCGTTAGAACTCTTGAACAAGGTGGTTAGGCAGTAACTACCGTTGGGTAGGTGAGCAGACCCGACTGCCTGAATGTAAACATTCCATTTTGCCTTTCGGCCCAGGTTTCAGATTGAGGGTTGGAATGAGGTGGAAATTAGTGTAAAGAACCTCAGGTTTGCATAGTTAGGAAAATACAATTTTCTTTTAAAAACTGTGATTTGTTCCTACACAATATACAAACCCTCGGTCCTTTACATAAGGAAGACTCACTTATTGGAGAGAGGAATCTGAGCGAGTGTCTTAAACTGACTGGAGTTCAGCAAACCTTGGCTGCTACTCCTGGTCAAAAAAGCGAGGAGGAGTGCCCCCTGACAAATTGATTGGAGTATAAGAACTGAAAGATCAACAGTCAGACTTCTGGGCCTTTCTGAACAAGTGAGGAATTGTAACTCATACGTAAATGGCTGGGAAGAATATAAAGGAGTCGGAGGCATTAAGGCAAAGATCTGAGAAGGGTTTGCCTTATTGCCTGTCTCCATCCTCCCATTGCTAGGAGTGGGAATGCTTCTATAATTCTGACAAGAAAATTAGAAAGGAAGCTCGTACCACATTAGACGCCAGTCCAGCAAGTCTAGTTTCGAGTCTCATTCTCATCCCGAAGGACAAGAAGTTGAAAAATGAGGAAGAATGAAAGGGAGAGGCCAGTCACTCTCAAATCTTTCCCACCTCTAAAACCGCACACCATAGGTGAGATGCAACTTGTCCTAAAGGAGCCAGGTAAGAAAACACAACTTGTTGAGCATCCACCATAAGTCCAAGAAAAAAAGGTTCCAGAGACTTGTGGGCAAAGACCTGGAGGAAGAAAGACATAAATGTGGTCTTGGTGAGACTACGTCTCTCTTCCAGTCCGACATATTCTTCAGAATGTGAGGAAAGGTCTAAGTCACTGGAGCTGTGCGGTCTCGGGAAAACATACAGAAGATGCTATAGCTGCTGCAGAGAAGACATGTCGCTGTCTTCTCCCTTGGCAAGTCAGTACTGGAGGAAGGTTATCGACATCCATGTCACGGATGTAGTCTTCTGAAAGTACAGTAACACGCTGATAGGGCAAGGTAATGATTGATCTGTACCATCAATTAGAGAGTTCAAGGCTCACAGGCTCATAAAGGTCTTGGACCTGTCAACAGATGCCAAATGATTCGGAGTTCACTACAACAACCGAGACAGAGTCGAGACTAGATACCTACCTTTCGAAGGGTGATAATGAAGAAGATCCATGCAAATCGTCTAACCCCTTCGCCAATGCCGAATAGAGACAAGATGCGGTCTTGAAAAACAAAACTGTTTAATGATCGCTCAAGGGTGTGAGCCCTCAACGAGAGTCGAATGCCGTCTAGAGACCTGAGGTTCCCGTGATGGCAAGAAAGAGAAAAGTTTCTTATTAGTAGTTGAAAGACTGGAGTAAATGTGGATGTACGTCTTTCATAATCGAATTGGAGAGAAGTAACTCTAGCGATTCTGACCAGAGAAAGTCCTGTCAATGAAACCAACCAGCGAAGACCGCTGCTCCAATCCCTGGCTATTTCCGTTGCTGCTTGGTGAGATAGCCTATGATTGCAAGGAAAGTTGGATAGTCTTTCATCCATAAAGACACAGGGATTGTACTGCCTGAAGAACCGTTCTTGAATCACTGGTACTGAAGGTTGGGTCAGGGAGGAACTCCTCTCATAGTCTGGTAAGCAGAGTTGCCAGGTTGGGCAGCAGGCAGTCTTCCATCAATTACTTTCAATTTGGGGTGAACAATCATTGTTGAACTCCTCACAAATTAAAAAACTGTAAAATTGTAAGAAGACCAAATTATCGTGTTTGTCTGAAAAAGTCATTGATGTGGCCCACAGATCAGGCGTGAAAGAGCAGAAGACCTATGATAAGGAGTCTAGTGAGACCTTAGCTGTCTGATGATTCTCACAAGGACGTGTGTGAATCACAAGACAGTAACCAACCCTAAACGAGAGTCAAATGCCACCCATAGACCTTAGGTTTCTGGGATGGCCAGACAGAGGTTCATCATAAATAGTTAACCCTCCACTGAGCAGAAACATTACTAAGATGAATGATCTCTTTATGAGAAACCAGTACCCTGCCCCTCACTTGACTCAGGGGGCTAAGTTGCTTGCTTGTATATTTCAACTTGAAATGTGTTTGGCTGATAGAGCTATTCCGTGCACAACAGTTACCCTAGAGCACCTACATGTTAACCACAACAGGAGAGAAATTAAACCCTTTTCTTTGATGGTAAATGCCACTACTGTGGTGTTGTTGCTTAACAACACCACTTGGTACCTCAAAATCAAATCCCAAAAGGTTGCCTTGAGTTCCAGGATATGATGAGGAGGTATCTAAAGTCTCTGTAACACACCTGAAGGCAATGGTCCTGAAGGTATGCACCTATTACTCAGTCCTTGCATCTGATAATAGATGCATGACATGAGAAAAATATACATGTAAATTCAAAGGCCCCTGCTGATTGAGCACCAGCCGAATCCCTTCCTCATCATTCGAGAGAGAAAAAGATTAAGGACTGTTAGCAGACCTCCTTCATTCTCTAATGAAGAGAGCGAAGGCGGAGCTATTTCGAAGGGAGGCTTTTATGGTGAAAACACGAAATGAGAATACAGGAGAGGCAGAAGGTCTATGGAAGACTGCTGAGACCCGGAAGAAAGCAGGTACTTCTTCTGAAGGATACCTACTACCAGGTCCTGCCTATGTTGCATCAAGTCCAGAGACTCGATAGACAACTCTTGTTTCAGGTACCAATAGTAGGAGAGTGCCTGAGTGTTCTTCTATGCCATTCCTTCTTCCTTCTTCTCAAAATTAGAAAGAAGTTTGAAAAAGAAACAAGTACGTGCACTCTCTCACATGGGGAAGAAGAATGCTGGCCATATCACATTCATCCTTTGCAACCTGGGACTCAAGGCTTTGCCAGGAGGACAGGGCAGGCTCCCTGGCATATTCCTTTCAGCAGTATCTACCGCTCCCTAAGAGAGAAAGGCAGAACGCAAAAAGGGTTCGTCCTAAGGGTCGAGATGACTTTGGTGCTGAGCATGGAAGAAATCTCATAGGGGCTGCCTGGAAGGAAATCATAGTGGTGTCCTCCAAGCTTGTTGTCTCTTGTTACGAGAGGGAATACCCTTTGTGGCAACGAAAAACAGCGCAAGACAAGAGATTGGTAAAGAAGAATCGTTCCTGTCGTGGCAGCAGAGGGGAAGTGAGCTTGATTAGGAGTCTCGAAACTCAGAATGAACCTGTCCGGAGAAAAAATATTTATAAAGTCGAGAACACTCTCACAAGCAGAAATGCGGAGCCTGTACAAAAACCCTTGTTCCTCCTGGAAGAGCAAGGGCCTTGATCACAGGGGAAACTGCAGTCCTATTTCCAAGATCAATGTGCTGATGAATCAGCCGAAAGAAAATTGAGGGTATTCACATCTCTAAGAAAAACCTTGAGTATTCCCGAGGTACAAAACTCCCAATTTCTTCTCCTTGAAGGGAGATTCGACAGGAATCCGTGAAAAATTTTTCATGACTACTCTCAAGCGTATGATGAGACGATCCAAGGATCGATCCTGAGATACTAACCTTTGTAGCTGAATTACAAAAAAAGAGACAAAACTCACCAGAATTCTCTCTGTCTGCCTCACACCTCTCGGAACAACTGAGGGGGCAAAGAGGACAGGTAAGGAAAAAGGCATTCCTACCTGTCCCGCTACAACAACCAGCGGTAGGGGTAGACCTGGGGCAATAATCACTTGTGATGACTGCCGCACTAGGAAGAAGGGTGCTCATGCCATGGCAAAGCACCAACCTGAGTCGAGGAAAAGTTTTTCCGGACGGGGCCAAGCACTCGATTTGGATGAACCAAGTGAACTGAGCAAGTCACAAGACATGGCTACGAGCAGTACTCATCTGCTAAGAATTATCACTTTCCTCCCGATACACTAGTCTCCTTTGAGGCCGAAGCTCCTCGAGAAGAAAGTTCAAAAGGGGGATACTGTGCTTGCTATCCTACACGCTTAGACCCTACGGTCCAAGACACAAAGATGGAACCTGACTGATCACTTACAAAGTGCTGTCAGGCAGTGTCGAACCACCTAAGTGTCTTGGCACTTATTTTATTATGTTCCTAAACCAGACTGAAGAGCAAACTCCCCAGTACAGGTAGTGTTTGAGTTACATCTGATTTTATGATGGGATTAGCAATTAATACCAAAACAAAAAAATTTTGAAAATACATACTTTAAAATTTCGTGCACAACGTGCACAGGCAGCAGCATACTATGGTGTATGTGTTGATCCGAGAGTGAGAGGGTGGTGTAGGTGCGGCCAATGATCTCACTTGCTCTCGCTCTGAACCAAGTAAGATTAGGTCAGTGTTTGTTCGTAATTTTTGTGCATTTTTTGTAAGTAAACTGAAAAAAATATGTCTGCCAAACAACCAAATAGGTCTTCTGCTGGTAGTGACAAAAAGAGGAGGCAGTCTATCACTTTGGAGCAGAAATTGAAGATAATCAACCAGCATGACGGTGGAAAGGCAATCATGGTTATTGCACGTGACAAACATTTATCCCAATCAACAGTATCCACCATCCTTAAGAAACATGTAATGGATGCTGTAAAGGCATCTGCTTCCATTCATTCGACGGTTACATCAAAGAAGAGGATAGGGCCTTTGGAAGAAATGGATGGAGGACCAGATACATAAGCGTATGCCACTCACCCTCTTCACCATTTAGACAAAGGCTCGCATGCTTTTTGAAGAACTTAAGAAGAAATATGATGATAACCACATCTAAAGTTTTGCAGCAAGTGCTGGACAGTTTCTTCGTTTCAAAAGTCAACATAATTTTCAGTGTGAAAATTAGAGGTGAAGCAGCAAGGACTGATTCCAACAAAGCCGCTAAGCTTAAGGATGCTTTACACAAGATTGTTGTTGATGAAGGGTACTTGCCAGTGCAAATCTTTAATGTCAACGAAACCAGACTTTATTGGAAATGTATGCCTCAGCAGTCCTACATCCACAAAGAAGCAACAACGATGCCCAGGTTTAAGGCATACAAGGATCGACTGACTCCTGCTTGGGGGAAATGTGGCTGGGTATAAACTTGAGCCATTTATGATTTATCACTCAGAAAATCTGAGGGCAACAAGCATACGGTTCCTGTGCATTACCATCACAATAAAAAAGCGTGGATGACTGCAATGCTGTTCGAAGACTGGTTTGTTCATTGCTTTATTCCAGAAGTGAAGGATTATTGTAGGAAAAATAACATACCCTTCAAAATTCTGCTGATTCTTGACAATGCTCCTGGCTACCCTCAGTACACTGGAGATATTAATGAGAATGTAAAAGTTTCATTTCTGCCACCAAACACAACTTCTCGCATACAATCCATAGATCAGGGTGCTGTGGCTACGTTCAAAGTGTATTATCTTCGGAACATGTTTGCGCAGGCTGTTCAGGCTACAGTTAATGAGGAGAAAGATCTCGGAACTTTCTGGAAAGAATTTAGTGTTCTGAACTCCATTATGAACATTGGAAGGGCGTGGAAGGAGGTAAAGAAAGAGTGTATGAATGGGGTCTGGAAAAATCTGCTAAAAGTGTATGTGAACTCATTTAAAGGTTTCGATCAGAATAAAGAAGTGGTAATCAATAAAAAGATCTTGATACTTGGGAAAAGTTTAGATTTAGAAATTGATGAGAAAGATATCCAAGAACTTATAGATGTGCAAGATGTGGAGCTAATGGTAGAGGATTTAACTGCACTTGCAGAAGAGAAAAAAAGATCAGAAAAGGAAGAAGATATAAAAGAAAAGCCGGAGCAAATGTTCACAAAAAAAAAAAAAAGATAAACTGGCAGAGGCATTTGCTTTATTTGAACAAGGACTGAAACTTTTAAGTGAAATGGATGGGGACGAGGAATGGTTTGCTAAAGTTCAGAGGGCACATCAAGACAAAGTTGCATGTTATCAATTAATTTATGAAGAGCGAAAAAAACGCACTGTGCAACCTAAAATGGATTATTTCTTCAAGAGAACGACTCCAGTGCCTTCAGCTTCCCCCAGCCCTACCCCCTCACTTGAGACTCGATCCTCTATGTCTCATAATAGTTATTTCCTTGAAACACCTGAACTAACAGAAGAAGAAATTCTATCTGAAGAGGAGCGAATTGATGATCCTGCAGCTTTATCATCCTCCTCCTCCTCTTCTGATTTTTAGTTATACGTAGCCATGAACAGCTTGACACCTTTCACATATGCCGACGACAGACTGAATCTTGGCGAGTACCCTTTACACTACAGTCTGATTCTTGTTCTTATTATTAAATTTCTTTTTGTACTTAATTATCATAAGTCAATCTACACTGAACCTGCAGAATTAGCTGATATTGATAATTATTATACCGTATATGTGTAGAATATAATACACGGTAGGCTAGGCTACGTATATGCTACTATACCATAGTGTACGCTAGCTAACTCTTGTTAGTGTTATTGAATTTCTCTGTACTGAGTTATCATAAGTCAATCTGCAATGAACCACCAGAATTAGCTGATATTAATATTTACTATACCGTATAGGTATAGGTATACTGTGTAGTGTACGCTAGTCCACCAAATATGTGTAGATGGTACCGATTACCTTAGTAATTCGAGATAGGATTTTTTCAACTTTTCAACTTACAATGGGTTTTTCAGAACCTAACCCCAACTTAAATAGGAGAATACCTGTAATACTGTTATAATGCTGAAGTAAGACCGAATCTGATTCTATTCTCATTCTTGTTCAATTACATTTTGTACTGAATTATCATACGATCCGATTCTCGTTTCGTGTCAATATGCACTGAACCAAGAGAATTAGCTGATAATAATTACCATACCATATATGTATAGAGTCAAACTGAGAACCTGATCATCAGAATTACCACCACCGCAAGATGAAGGAAATTTATCCACAGAAGGAAGAAGAACCTTCGAAGACGAAGGAGCACTATTCAATATTTCAGAACCCAACAACCCAAAATCACCTCCGAACGACCAACCACAGACTTAGAAACCTTCAGTTACAAAGAACTCAAAGCAAGAAATAAAACCTCACACTAGAAACTACAACAGAATCCGAACCCAAAGTAACCTGCACTTCTCTTCCTGAACACTATGTAACCTAACATCCCTACTCGTCTGTATTTGACCTAAATTTACATCAACCCCAGAACTTATACCTTGAGGGAGAAAACTGCTGCCAACACTGCCTGCTCCGCACCGGGGTCCCAGCAGATCCTACCTTAGAGGCTTGTGGGTCTCCATGACCCCTGGCACCTATTAGTGCTGGTTCTAGAACAGGCATGAGGGCTGAAAAAGTGATTAGCATCACTTAAACTACTATTACTACCACTACCTTTAATCTCAGTTAGCTTATTC
>NC_087214.1:8793235-8821414 GCF_015104395.2 Macrobrachium nipponense | reverse complement strand
AATTCTGGTGCCAAGAGAGCCAAGTCTAGACAGTTAGAAAGTTTCCAACCTCAAGAGTTAAGCGTCATATCATACATGAACGGTAGTACTCATAAATTTACAAATAATCTTTTCAAAATGCTTACATACAAAAAATTAAAAAAAAAAATGGACAGCGATCCTAATGCGTTTCCAACAAGACCAAGAAATACACTTCAATCTTGATGATCAAGTACTTCTACACTTTCTGAGGAACTCTCACCCAGTCTGCATTTGATGCGTCACGACTTATCTGCAAGATAAATAAATTGATCATCATTAATGTGCAGGAAATGTATTAGGATTACATTAGTATAAAGGCCTTAATTTTTTCCCAAGTAACAATCAATATACAACATCCTACACACTAAAGCAAATGTGTCCGTAAGTCTCAAGTTCAAGCATCGCTCACGCTGTCAGAGATAAAATATCTACGTATGTGGAAAAATTTATTTGTAGCCATTTAATATTTGACGTTTTTATGTGACTATAGGTCTCCCTGAAACCTGTTTAACTTGCTCTCTATTTCAGACCATCTTTGAGGACTATTGATCATATACCCTGGTTCCTATAAAGGAATCTCAAGCAGAGTGTTATGGTGAACATGAAGTCTGTCGTATAGGCAGCAAAGTATGGTGCTGGCCCAAAGAGCAACATTTCTCAAAATCACAACTTTTGAAATTAAATTGTATTTATCCTAATATACAAACCTGAGGTCCTTTACAATAGGAATTTACTTACAGTGAAGCTGGAACATGATTGTTAAAACTCTTGAACAAGGTGGTTAGACAGTAATTACCATCGGGTAGCGGGAAGACCTGACTGCCTGAATGTAAACATTCCATTTTGTATTTCAGCCCCAGGTTTCAGATTGAGGGGTGGAATGAGGTGGAAATTAGTGTAAAGGACCTCAGGTTTGTATAGTTAGGAAAAATACAATTTTCTTTTAAAAACTGATTTGTTCCTACACAATATACAAACCCTTGGTCCTTTACAATAGGAAGACTCACTTATTGGAGAGAGGAATCCAAGAGTGTCTTAAACTGACTGGAGTTCAGCAAACCTGGGCTACTCCTCCTGGTCAAAAAAGCGAGGAGTGTCCCCTAACAAATTTATCGGAGTATAAGAACTGCAAGATCAACAGTCAGACTTCTGGGGCATTCTGAACAAGTGAGGAATTTTAATTCATATGAAAAAGGCTGGGAAGAATATAAAGGAGTCAGAGGCATTAAGGCAAAGATCTGAGAAGGGTTTGCCTTATTGCCTGAGTCTCCTTCCTCCCCTTGCTAGAAGAAGGAGTGGGAATGCTTCTATAATTCTGACAAGAAAAATAGAAAGGAAGCTCGATGTGTAGACTTACCACATTAGACGCCAGTCCAGCAAGTGTAAGTTCGAGTCTTATTCTCATCACATTAGATGCCAGTCCAGCAAGTGTAGGTTCAAGTCTTATTCTCATCCCAAAGGAGAAGAGGTAGAAGACTGAGGAAGAATGAAAGGGAGAGGCCAGTCACTCTCAAATCCTTCCCACCTAGCACACACCACAGGTGAGATGCAACTTGTCCTAAAGGAGCCAGGAGCCAGGTAAGAAAACACAACTTGTTGAGCATCCACCATAGGTCCAAGAAAAAAAGGTTCCAGGGACTTGCAGGCAAAGACCTGGAGGAAGAATGTGGTCCTGGTGAGACTACGTCTCTCTTCCAGTCCGACATATTCTTCGGAATGTGAGGAAAGGTCTAAGCCACTGGAGCTGTGCGCTCTCGGGAAAGGCGTACAGAAGACGCTATAGCTGCTGCAAAGAAGACATGTCACTGTCTTCTCCCTTGGCATGTCAGTATTGGAGGATAGTTATCGACATCCATGTCACGGATGTAGTCTTCTGAAGGTACAGTAACACGCTGATAGGGCAAGGTAATGATTGATCTGGACCATCAATTAGAGAGTTCAAGGCTCACGGGCTCATAAAGGTCTTGGACCTGTCAACAGATGCCAAATGACTCGGAGTTCACTACGACAACCGAAACAGAGTCGAGACTAGATACCTGCCTTTTGAAGGGTGATAATGAAGAAGATCCATGCAAATCGTCTAACCTCTTCGCCAATGGCGAATATAAACGAGATGCGGTCTTGAAAAACAAAACTACGTCTAATGACTCGCTCAAGGGTGTGAGCCCTCAACGAGAGTTGAATGCCATCTAGAGACCTGAGGACCCTGTGATGGCAAGAGAGAGATAAGTTTCTCATTAGTAGTTGAAAGACTGGAGTAAATGTGGATGTACATCTTTCATAATCGAATTGGAGAGAAGTAACTAGAGATTCTGACCTGCTCCAATCCCTGGCTAATTCCGTTGCTGGTTGGTGAGATAGCCTATGATTGCAAGGAAAGTTGGATAGTCTTTCATCCATAAAGCTTTACACAGGGATTGTACTACCTGAAGAACCGTTGTTGAATCACTGGTGCTGAAGGTTGGGTCAGGGAGGAACTCCTCTCCTAGTCTGGGAAGCAGAGTTGTCAGGTTGGGCAGCAGGCGAAGTCTTCCATCAATTATTTTCAATTCGGGATGAACAATGATTGTTGAACTCCTCACAAATTCAAAAATTGTTGTGTTTAGGTACCTCCTCATCATATCCTTTACAATAGGAAGACTCACTTATTGCTGTGGCACACAGGTCAGGCGTGAAAGAGTAGAAGACCTACAGACTTCTGTTTTACTGGGGGGCGGGTGGAGGGCAGTTAACAGGAAGGTGATAAGGAGTCTACTGAGACATAGCTGTCTGATGATTCTCACAAGGGCGCGTGTGAATCACAAGAAAGTAACCCTAAACGAGTCATATGCCGCCCAGAGACCTTAGGTTTCTGAGATGGCCAGACAGAGGTTCATCATTGATAGTTAACCCTCCACTGAGAAGAAACAATACTAAGATAAACGATCTCTGTGTGAGAAAGTAGTACCCTGCCCCTTACTTGACTCAGGGGGCTGAGTTGCTTGCTAGTATATTTCAACTTGAAATGTGTTTCGCTGATAGAGCTATTGAGTGCACAACAGTTACCCTAGAGCACCTACATGTTAACCACAACAGGAGGGAAATTAAACCCTTTTGTTTGACGGTAAATGCCACTACTGTGGTGTTGTTGCTTAACAATACCACTTGGTGCTCAAATCACAAATCCCAAAAGGTTGTCATGAGTTCCAGGATATGATGAGGAGGTACCTAAAGTCTCTGTAACACACCTGAAGACAATGGTCCTGCAGGTATGCGTCTATTACTCCGTCCTTGCATCTGATAATAGATGCATTGCATAAGTAAAATATATATGTATATTCAAAGGTCCCTGTTGATTGGGCACCAGCCAAATCCCTTCCTCATCATTCGAGAGAGGAAAAGATCAAGGACTGTTAGCAGACCTATCTCAAAGGGAGGCTTTTATGGTGAAAACAAGATACCAACGACTACTAGCTCTTAGCCAAATTGGCTGTTCCCGAAATGAGAAGACAGGAGAGGCAGAAGGCCTATGGAAGACTGCTGAGACCCGGAAGAAAGCAGGTATTTCTGACTATGTTGCATCAAGTCCTAAGACTCGATAGACAACTTGTTTCAAGTACCAATATACGTAGTAGGAAAGTGCCTGAGCATTCTTCTATGCCATTCCTTCTTCTCAATTAGAAAGAAGGTTGAAAAAGAAACAAATATGTGCACACTCACATGAGGAAGAAGAATGCTGGCCATATCAGATTCATTTTGCAGCCTGGGAACCTGCAGCCGGGACTCAAAGCCTTGCCTAAGGGTCGAGATGACTTCGGTGCTGAGCATGGAAGAAATCTCGTAGGGGGCTGCCTGGAAGGAAACCATAGTGGTGTCCTCCAAGCTTGCTGTCTCTTGTTACGAGAGGGAATGCCCTTTATGGCAACAAAAAAACAGCGCAAGACAGCGCAGGAAGAATCATTCCTGTCGTGGCAGCAGAGGGGAAGTGAGCTTGATTGGGAGTCTCGAAACTTGGAATGAACTTGTCCAGAGAAAAAGTATTTATCAAGTCGAGAACGCTCGCACAAGCAGGAATGCGGTGCCTGTACAAAAACCCTTGTTCCTCCTGGAAGAGCAAGGGCCTTCATCACAGGGGAAACTGCAGTCCTATTCCCAAGATCAGTGTGCTGACGAATCAGCTGAAAGAAAATCGAGGGCATTCATATCACAAAGAAAAACCTTGAGTATTCCCTAGGTACAAAACTCCCAATTTCTTCTCCTTGAAGGGAGACTCGACAGGACTCCGTGAAAAATTTTTCTTGACTACTCAAGTGTATGATGAGACGATTCAAGGATCGATCCTGAGATACTAACCTTTGTAGCTGAATTACAAAAAAAGAGACAAACTCATCAGAATTCTCTCTGTCTGTCTCACACCTCTTGGAACAACCGAGGGGGCAAAGAGGCCAGGTACGGAGAAAGGTATTCCTACCTGTCCTGCTACAAGAACCAGCGGTAGGGGTAGACCAGGGGTGATAATCGCTTGTGATGACTGCCACCCTGGGAAGAAGGGTGCTCATGCCATGGCAAAGCACCAACCTGAGCAGAGGAAAATATTTTTGGACGGGGCCAAGCACTCGATTCGGATGAACCAAGTGAACCGAGCAAGTCACAAGACATGGCTACGAGCAGTACTCGTCTGCTAAGAATTATCGCTTTCCTCCCAATGCACTAGTCTCCTCTGAGGCCGAAGCTCTCGAGAAGAAAGTTCAAAAGGGGGATACTGTGTCTGTTATTCTACTTGCTTAGACCCTACGGTATAAGACATGAAGATGGAACCTGACTGAACACTTACGAAGTGCTGTCAGGCAGTGCCGAAACACCTAAGTGTCTTGGCACTTATTTTATTGTCCTAAACCAGACTGAAGAGCAAACTCCCCAGTACAGGTAGTGTTCGAGTTACAATAATTCATCTTATGATAATCAGATTATATGATGGGGTTAGCAATTAATACCAAAACAACTAAATTTTGAAAATATGTATTTTTAAATTTCGTGCACAACGTGCGCAGGCAGCAGCATACTATGGTGTATATGTTAATCCGAGAGTGAGAGGCTGGTGTAGGTGCAGCCAACGACCTCACTTGCTCTCGCTCTGAACCAAGTAAGATTAGGTCAGTGTTCGTTTGTGATTTTTGTGCGTTTTTAAGTAAACTAGAAAAAAAACTGTCTGCCAAACAACCAAATAGGTCTCCTGCTGGTAGTGCAAAAAAGAAGAGGCAGTCCATCACTTTGGAGCAGAAATTGAAGATAATTAACCAGCGTGAAGGTGGAAAGGCAGTCATGGTTATCGCACGTGACAAACCTTTATCCCAATCTATGGTATCCACCATCCATAAGGACAAGAAACGTGTAATGAATGCTGTGTAAAGGCATCTGCTTCTGTTCATTCAATGGTTATATCAAAGAATAGGATAGGGCCCTTGGAAGAAATGGAGTAGTTACTGGTCACGTGGATGGAGAACCAAATACAAAAGCGTATGCCACTTACCCTCTTGACCATTCAGACAAAGGCTTGCATGCTTTTTGAAGAACTAAAGAAAAAGTATGATGATGACCACTATAAAGTTTTGCAGCAAGTGCTGGATGGTTTCGTCGTTTCAAGAACCGCCATAATTTTCAGTGTGAAAATTAGCGGTGAAGCAGCAAGCGCTGATGCCAACGGAGCCGCTAAGTTTAAGGATGCTTTACACAAGATCGTCATTGATGAAGGGTACTTGCCAGTGCAAATCTTTAATGTCTACGAAACCGGACTTTATTGGAAGTGTATGCCTCAGCAGTCCTACATCCACAAAGAAGCAACTCTTCTGCTTGGGGGAAATGTTGCTGGGTATAAACTTATGCCCTTTATGATTTATCTCTCAGAAAATCCGAGGGCATTAAAAAGCATCAACAAGCATACACTTCCTGTGCATTACCGTCATAATAAAAAAGCGTGGATGACTATAATGCTGTTCGAAGACTGGTTTGTTCATTGCTTCATTCCAGAAGTGAAGGATTATTGTAGGAAAAATAACATACCCTTCAAAACTCTGCTGATTCTCGACAATGCTCCTGGCCACCCTCAGCACATTGGAGATATTAACAAGAATGTAAAAGTTGTGTTTCTGCCACCAAACACAACTTCTCTCATACAACCCATAGATCAGGGTGCTGTGGCTATGTTCAAGGCGTATTATCTTCGGAACACGTTTGCGCAGGCTGTTCAGGCTACAGTTAATGAGGAGAAAGATCTCGGAACTTTCTGGAAAGAATTTAGTGTTCTGAACTCCATTATGAACATTGGAAGGGCGTGGAAGGAGGTAAAGAAAGAGTGTATGAATGGGGTCTGGAAAAATCTGCTAAAAGTGTATGTGAACTCATTTAAAGGTTTCGATCAGAATAAAGAAGAAGTGGTAATCAATAAAAAGATCTTGATCCTTGGGAAAAGTTTAGATTTAGAAATTGATGAGGAAGATATCCTTGAACTTATAGATGTGCAAGATGTAGAGCTAATGGTAGAGGATTTAACTGCACTTGCAGAAGAGAAAAACTTGCAAAAGAGAAAAAAAGATCAGAAAAGGAAGAAGAAATAAAAGAAAAGCCGGAGCAAATGTTCACGACCACAAAAAAAAAAAAAAAAAACTAGCAGAGGCATTTGCTTTATCTGAACAAGGACTGAAAATTTTAAGTGAAATGGACGGGGACGAGGAATGGTTTGCTAAAGTTCAGAGGGCACTTCAAGACAAAGTTGCATGTTATCGATTAATTTATGAAGAGCAAAAAATACGCACTGTGCAACCTACAATGGATTATTTCTTCAAGAGAATGACTCCAGTGCCTTCACCGTCCCCCCGCCCTACCCCCTCACTTGAGATTCAATCCTCTATGTCTCATAATAGTTATTTCCTTGAAACACCTAAACTAACAGAAGAAGAAATTCTATCTGAAGAGGAGCAAATTGATGATCCTGCAGCTTTATCATCCTCCTCCTCCTCTTCTGATTTTTAGTTATACATAGCCATGAACTTCTTGACACCTTTCACATATACCGACGACAGACTGAATCTTGGTGAGTACCCTTTACACTACAGTCTGATTCTTGTTCTTATTATTAAATTTCTTTTTGTACTTAATTATCATAAGTCAATTTACACTGAACCTGCAGAATTAGCTGATATTGATAATTATTATACCCTATATGTGTAGAATATAATACACTGTAGGCTAGGCTATGTATATGCTACTATACCATAGTGTGTGCTAGCTAAACTCGTTGTTAGCATGTTTACCTTGAATTTCTCTCGTACCGTGGGGAAAAAAAGAGTTATCATACAAGTCAATCTGCACTGAACCACCAGAATTAGCTGATATTAATATTTAGTATACCGTATACGTATAGGTATACTGTGTAGTGTACGCTAGTCCACCAAATATGTGTAGATGGTACCGATTACCTTAGTGTGGGCTAGGCTATATTCGAGATATGATTTTTTCAACTTACAATGGGTTTTTCAGAACCTAACCCCAACTTAAATAGGAGAATACCTGTAATACTGTTATAATGCTGAAGTAAGACCGAATCTGATTCTATTCTCATTCTTATTCAATTACATTTTGTACTGAATTATCATATGATCCAATTCTCGTTTCGTGTCAATATGCACTGAACCAAGAGAATTAGCTGATAATAATTACCATACCGTATATGTATAGAGTCAAATTGAGAACCTGATCATCAGAATTACCACCACCGCAAGATGAAGGAAATTTATCCACAGAAGTAAGAAGAACCTTCGAAGACGAACGAGCACTATTCAGTATTTCAGAACCCAACAACCCAAAATCACCTCCGAACGACCAACCACAGACTTAGAAACCTTCAGTTACAAAGAACTCAAAGCAAGAAATAAAACCTCACACTAGAAACTACAACAGAATCCGAACCCAAAGTAACCTGCACTTCTCTTCCTGAACACTATGTAACCTAACATCCCACTCGTCTGTATTTGACCTAAATTTACATCAACCCCAGAACTTATACCTTGAGAGGGAAAACTGCTGCCAACACTGCCTGCTCCGCGCCGGGGTCCCAGCAGATCCTACCTTAGAGGCTTGTGGGTCTCCATGACCCTTGGCACCTATTAGTGCTAGTTCTAGAACAGGTATGAGGGCTGAAAAAGAGTGATTAGCATCACTTAAACTACTATTATTACCACTACCTTTAATCTCAGTTAGCTTATTCATTAAATTAGTAAATAAGTTAGACATGCTGGATGACAATCTGTCTTCTAATTCCGTAAATAGCTCCAACTCTAGTGCTTTCTTATCTATTGCTTGTGTTTCTACTCCTGCCTTACACTTGCTCTTAGAAATGTTATTTTCATGATAAAATAAATTTTTGAACATACTCACCTGGTAGTTATATATATAGCTTACGTCCCTGACGTCACGGCAGAAATTCAAAACTCGCGGCAATCGCCGATTGGGTAGTCAGGTGCACCACCTGTGCGCCCTCTACCAAGGTACGTTTAGAACCGTTCCAACTATTCCTCAGATCTTCCATGCCCATAGTCTTAAGAGAGGGGAGGAGGGTGGGAATTTAATTATATATATAACTACCAGGTGAGTAGTTCAAAAATTTATTTTATCATGAAAATAACATTTTCAAACATCTAACTCACCTGGTAGTTATATATATAGCTGATTGACACCTTTGGTGGAGGGTCAGAGACAGCTATCATCGTTGGAACTGACATAAGAGTTAATTAAAACAAAAACTTATGGGTTCGTACCTGTTAAGGATGCTGACTTCAATGATATCCTGATTCATTATGTCTGCTTTCCTTATGAGATCCAGCGATCCACTCAGGGGGCTGAAAGACCTCTTGGAGACTGTCAACCGGTTAAACCTCTATGTGACTAGACTCCCTACAATACCCTTGTTTCCGGGCGCTACCAAGGAACAAGTTTGACCACCTGACTAAGGATCAATGATTGTGGGAGACTGCGTCCAGTCTCCACAAACAACCACAAAATACCAATAGTCCCAAGGTAAGAACAAGGGTATTTGGGTTATGGGATTTCAGGGGTAGACCCTTGTCCCATTACTGGATGAGCTGCTACGAACTGTCCCAACGCGTAGCAGTCTTCATACAGAGTTTGCACTTGCCCCAGATAGTGCGTCGCAACCAACACGACTTTGCTTCTCCAAAAGGTTTTGCGTCCAGGATATTTTGAAGGGATCTATTCTGATTAAAAGCTACAGAGGTTGCATCGGCCCTAACCTCATGAGTCTTCACTTTTCAGTAGCCTGAGATCCATTTCATTACATGCTGAATGTGCTTCCTTGATTAAATGCCTTATAAAAAAGGATAGCGCATTCTTTTGTACATTTGCAGGAGGGCTTTTTGACAGAACATCAAAGTTCCTCTGAATGGTCACGTAAATGCTTCGTTCTTTCCAGATAATGCCTCAGGGCCCTTACCGGACAAAGAACTCTCTCTGCTTCCTTACCTGAGAGATCCGACAGGTTTGGAATCTAGAACTATTTGGTCCAGAGCTGAGAAGGGCGTTTTTTCTTCATTAGAAAAACCCCGCTGTAGAGAGCAGATAGCATTGCCCTGTCTGAAACCTACAGCTTTGCTGAAGGCATTTCACTGACTTTTCGCTGTTGCTAGACTAACTAAGAAGAGAGTTTTCATGGTGAGGTCTTTAAATGATGTTTCCTATAAAGGTTCGAACCTATCACTCATGAGAAAACTTCAGGACTACGTCCAGATTCCATGCTGGAGGGGACTGTAGTCTCGCCTTAGTAGTGTCGAAGGATCTGAGAAGGTCTTGGAGATCTTTATATTCAGACACGTTTAAGTTCCTGTCATTGAAGACATCTGTGAACCTGGTTATGTATCGCTTAATGGTTGAGGTTGTAACGTTACGACTTCTCTTAAAGTCTGCAGCGAAGAGTCTCTTATTCTCCTATCCTATTGCAGCGAAGATTCTTCTTCTCCCCCCCCCCCCGGGCAACTGGATAAGGACAATAAAGACAAGTGACACTCCATGGGGGTGTCCATGGTAAGGATACTGGGACAATCTATTAGGATTAAGTAATGATTGTTCTGGAACACCCTACTAAGTCCACAGCGTAGACCGTTAACTGACTCGGGCGCTCTGACAGCTGCCAATTGACTGCGTTGTGAGGCAAGTTGTCTAAGCATCCGAGAAAGTCACGTGATCTTTGCCTTTTAAAGGGTTATGCCGAGAGACCATACAAATTGTCTATTTTTTGTCACTGATGCTGGACGGCGAGGTGATGATTCTCTTAAGGCATGTGCCCAATAGGCGAAAGTCGATTGCCTTCAAGAGACCGAGGTCCTTAATGGCAAGATATTCTCATAGTAGTTGAATCTCAGCTAAGAAGAAAACAACACTATGTTTCATTGAAGACTAAGGTGGAAAGTGTATGCAACCTACGTCTTCACAGCCGAATCTAGAGAAGGATTCTCAAGATTCTGAACCTGTGCCTACAAAGGACTGAAAACGCTAACAGCTATTTCATTGTTGTAAGTTGTTGTTGTAATGAAAGCGGAGCGATTTCCAGTAATGAAAAACACAGGGAAGTACTACTTCTCGTGGGCTGATCATATGGAAGTAGAGCTGGCAGGTCGGGGAGCAGCTATGTCTCCGTATATATCTGTCAATTCGGGGTGAACAATGAACAATTGCACCCCTCCGAATAAAAGATATTATAAAGACAAACTCAGATGTCTGAAGAAAAACATTCTGCATTCCTGCAATGCGATGCAGTGGGAGACTAGTAAAGACTTCTGTTACCGTGCGGTAAACATAAAGATGAAAAAGTCTAGAATATATATCTCTGTTGAAAGTTCTCGCAATATCCAAGAGGATGCAGAAGGTGTCATTCATATATGCGAGAATCCTTGTTAATCAGAGACCTAAGCCCGATATTGTTGGACAGAGAAAAAATTCGGTAGTCAATGATTGTAGGGGAGAGAGACATAAATACAGCGTGCATCACGGAGAGCCAGCTAGTACTGGGGTGTCTTCTGCAGTACCCTACTCAGTTAGTCCTTGCTCTCTAGCTATCCTGAGTTGCCAGGAATCCATTACTGAAGGAATGCATTCGGCTAGAATAATCGAGCGTTAAAAAAGGGATCTTTTATGCTCGAGCAATTATATTTAAACGAAATGAATTTCGGTAAATACAAAAAACTGAGGTGGTGTTGTCATGACCATACCATTAGTATCTTAAAAATCGAAACTGGTAACTCCTGGGATGCAGACAGTCCCGAGTTGCAGTTTTATTAGGATATTAGTCTCCCGGTCACAAACTGTAGAAATTAACTACGGTATGCAACTACCCCCCTGACAATTCAATTGCTTAACAGAATCATGTCTCGAGAGTAATATATGACGTATATTTGTAGATTTCTGTACAAAGACTTCCATCCTAAATTCTTTTCCCTTCGAGGAATGAGAATAAGGATTGGAGGTGGTGTTGTCATGACCATACCATTAGTATCTTAAAAATCGAAACTGGTAACTCCTGGGATGCAGACAGTCCCGAGTTGCAGTTTTATTAGGATATTAGTCTCCCGGTCACAAACTGTAGAAATTAACTACGGTATGCAACTACCCCCCTGACAATTCAATTGCTTAACAGAATCATGTCTCGAGAGTAATATATGACGTATATTTGTAGATTTCTGTACAAAGACTTCCATCCTAAATTCTTTTCCCTTCGAGGAATGAGAATAAGGATTGGAAATCTAAACCCTTCCTTCTCTAGCCAAGAGAGTGAAGGAGAAGTCTTCCCTTAAGGAAAGCTTCAAAAGTGAAAAAAACAGAAAATCCCAAGACGAAAATTCAAGCCAAACTGGATGTTCGCTTTTGTATTCCAGGGTTGGTCGTCTACTGAGAGATATTCTTTACTTCAGTAGCAATTCTTCTTGCAAATGCTAGAAATTCCAGGAATTCGAGCATTCAGCGAGGTACCCGATTATCGTAAAAAAAAATAATAATAATTATCGGAGATTCTCGAAATAATTTAAGTCCTGCGTGGCCTTTAGGGCTAAGGCAGAGTGGACCTAATTCACCAACTCTTGTGCTGAAAGAGTGCATAAAACAGGTCCAATGCAAACAGCAGTTCCGCATTTTGAATGGGTGTGACCCCATTCGAAAGGAAAGAACACATTTGGATTCTTTACTTCAGGATCCCGCAGAGAAAGAAACCGCTAGTTCGTTCGACCCGTCTCGAAGAGCTTTGTCAATACAAGACATCAGGTGAACAAGCTCTTCTGTATCAGCAGACTTGAAGGTTTCTATTTTCTTCCCCAAAGATCACAAGAGTCCAGCCTAAGAAAATTAAATACCTCGAAAAGTTTAAAAAAAAACTTTCTGAGGAGGTGGTCCATTTCAGAGGTAACCAAAAAACCCTCGTCTTTCCCAAGGCCGTCCGACGAGAAGAGTCCACAAGACTCGAGAAGTCCCCTTGGGGAGACGCGGGAACTCCCAAACCGAGAGCCTTTCCAGTATCATACCAGATGCTAGATCTGGATGCTAATCTGGCCGGAGGAAATGAGAAAGCTGTCTTTCCTTGGTCTCTCTTCGTATACATCCCTTCTTTCCTAATTTTCAACGCTCTCCTCGGAGAGCGTGATAACACCTTCTTTGTAAAGTCGGACTTCTCAGTTGCCTTCTCTCGAGTGAACTCTGAAGGTGGGGAATGAGGGGCAGCTGGAAGAAAGTTTTCTGGAAAAAGTTCTGTGAAAAAACTTTCATAAGTCTTTTCAAGCCTGACAAAGGCTGTAGATCTCTCTGATTCTCTTCGTCAGAAAAGTCTTTCATCGGACAAAAAGGAGAGGGAGGGGGGTCATCCTTCCCTTCTTCTGATCGACCCATAACCGACGTAGCGATGTCATGCTTCGTCGGTGCTTCCGAAGAATCTTCTTGACGCCTGCCAGTGTCCTGGCGTCGAGAATCCTGACTCTCGGCTTCCTGGTGTCGAACTTCATGACATTTGGCGTCCTGCTGTTCGAATACTTGAAGTTCGGCGTCTTGGCGTCCAGCCTCTTGACGCCCGGCGTCCAGCTGGCTTCCAGAATCTTGACGCCTGGTGTCCTGGAGTCCAGAATCTTGACGCCTGGCGTCCAGCCTTTTGACGCCTGTCGTCCTGCTGGCTTCCAGCATCTTGACGCCTGGCATCCTGGAGTCCAGAATCTTGACGCCTGACGTCCTGGCATCCAGGTTATTGACGCTCGGCGTCCTGTTGCTCGGAATATTGACGTCTGTCGTCTAGGTGCTGAAAAAACCTTGACGCACTACGTCCTGGCGTCCAGCTTTTAGAGGCATGACGTCCTGGCGTTCAGGCTCTTGACGCTCGGCGTCCTGTTGTCCAGCATGTTGACGTCTGTCATCTAGGTGTTGAGAACCTTGACGTTTTAAGTCCCTGGCTTTCCAAGCATTTCGTCCCAGCTTTTGACGTATGCTGTCTTGCTTGTAGCAGGCTGATAAGACTGCATTAATGAGGAGAGCTTCTGCTGCAAGTCTTGCAGTAAGGAAAATTTGCGGTCCAGCGATCCACCCAGGGGGCTGAAGACCGATTTGGAGAATGCTTCCTGCTGCTGGGGACAGACTGGGGAAGCCGCAACATCAATATCACTCTCTTCATCCTGTTCGGCTAGAGGCGAACGTCCTGAAGACAAATGCCAAACCGCAGGAGCTGGAGAATGAACTGAAGGCATCCAATCGTCCGATACTTCCTTTCCTCCTATCAAAGACGACGGCCGCCTGTGCGACATCTTGCGTCTTAGTTTGGTAGGAGAGCAAGCATCGGAGTCGAAAGGGGAGCGGTCAGGAGTTGCAACAAGCACCGAAAGTCTCCCTTCGTCCGATACTTCCTTACCTCCTGCCAAAGGTGACGGCCGCCTGTGCGACATCTTGCGTCTTATATTGGCAGGAGAGCAAGTATCCGAAAACAAAGAGATCCGGAGTTGCAGCCTACAATTCTCGACGCTTGGCGTCTTGGCGTCCAGCCTATGAAGCCTAGCGTCCAGCCTCGTCTGAGTACTGCGTCGTCAGACGACGAATAAAACACTTTAACCTCGCCTTTCCAATGGCGAGGGTGAGCGTCCTGGGGATCGTCAACAGGTACACTCGAGGGGACGGCCGCTCGGGAGCTAAAGCCTCTCGCCTCCCTTCGTCGGTCGACTTTCCTTCTCACAGGGGTTGGTGAGCTTGGAAGAGGTCTAGGACTAGGAGCACGACAGGTCCAAGCGGTCTCACCCTCCACTGCACTTACACTTGCATTGATTTTAACACTGTAACTTGTGATTTTAAGATCTCTCACATTCGACCATGATTTCTCCCTGTTTCTACAGGGGCCTTTACTAAGGGCTTGAATGGTCGTTATCATGTCCTCTTAAGTTGGACAAACACCTGTATCAGTAGGGGGAATAGGAACTATTACTACGGAAGCAGGATCAATATGATCACTTCTTGAATATTTTTTATAGGAGAGCGAGACAAACTACTCTTCGCTCTCGTGATCTTATTATTATTTTCAAGCTTTTGCACATAGCAATAATATCCAGTCACATTCAGGTAAAAGAAAACATTTTTTCTTATATCATCCAACTCACATCTTGCCACTTACGACTATTCTTAACTGATATAGATAGAATAAGGATCTATTGAGGTTTTAGCAAGCCGAGAATTATATCCTCTCAACCCACAATTCTTACTCTCGAAGCAGAGTCAGACATTGTTTGGAAAATGGCAAAAGAGAGATCAAGGATAAGCAAGAGTCAAAGCAATAATATTCTAAATCAAACATTCTTATCATCATCATTCATTATGATCCATCATCATTATTAAGATGATCCACATGTACCCAACAAGTGAAAGCCAAAGCCAAAGTGTACTTCCCCAAATAACTGTGAAGAAACACGGGCCAAGCGAGCGAACTTCCAACGATGTCACCGATGCGGCAGCAGGGAAGATCTGAGGAATAGTTGGAACGGTTCTACGTACTGGGTAGAGGGCGCACAGGTGGTGCACCTGACTACCCATCGGCGATTGCCGTGAGTTTTGAATTTCTGCCGTGACGTCAGGGACGTAAGCTATATATATAACTACCAGGTGAGTTAGATGTTTGAAAGCTAGATTTCCTATGTTTTAAGTAATCCTCCATTTGTTCTAACGACCAATCTCTACACTCCTCACACCTCTGCCTGACACTGCAATGAACCTTCCTACAAGTAAAACATAAGGAATGTCTGTTATGTTTGAGGGTAATCATCCTCCACTTGCATGTAGAGCAGGACCGATGAGCTCCGACATCTCCCCCAGCAGCTTGCTTGGAGGGTGTGGCAGACGAAGCAGATGTAGAAGCGTTGGCTGATGGCATTTTTTTAGGTAGCTTGTCCATCTCAAGTCCAGACCAAAACCAGAAGTTTGAAATCAATCACAACCGGAGCAAAAACTAGGAATGTAGTTGTAATACAATGCCAAGGTCCAGAATTAGGCCAAATATACATGTGGGGGTCAGGCTAAAGACCAAAAAAGTTCGCATGTTGCAGGACACATCCTAACAGCACCGTGAACTGAAAACAATTGAAGTTGTCGGCCTCTAGCGTCCAGTATTTGCAGCAGCGTTGCCAACGGAACCTCAGGTAACTCATTTGACTAGATTTTACCTTCAGCATTGGTAGTGCTGACAGTTAAATCTATGGGGATATAGTTTGGGCTGGTCAGTGACCAGGGCTAATTCAGATGTTCAGGGAGCTTATTGCAATATGAATGTTATTTCTTCATTACTATGACACCATGAGAACTACCCATATCTAACAGTTAGAGAGTTTGTAACCTCACAAGTCATGCATTACACTGTAAATCATCTACACAAAAAAAATTGAGACTACTGCTCACATATACTGTGAGCAGTACTTACAGTATATGACTAAAGAGGTTCCCCAACAAGACCAAGAAATGAACTTCCTTTCTGAAAAGTACTTCAACATCACAAATTATCTGCAAGGTAAACAAACCGATCATTACAAATATACAATATGTGTATTAGACTTAGATTAGTCTTTTGTTTTTCTCAATACAGTGGACCCCCTAATTCGTGTTCTCCAGGTTTGCGGAATCACACATTCGCGGATTTCTCTCTGGAACATTTCCCCTCATTATTCGCGGAAATTCGCCTATTCATGGTATTTTTCTATGAGAAACATCCACAAATTCTTGGTTTATTTGATCAATTTCATCATAAAATGCACTTTTTGTGATAAAACTATTTTCTGGGCTCTTGGGTCAAGCTCAATCCGCACACACCTTTAACGGGGTACACATATAGCGAAACCTATCCAGGGTTAAAACTAGCGAAATCACACTTAATGTTTATGCAATCAAGTATTGTGCCACTTTTAAACACAACTTTGTTAATATACAAGAAAGTATTTAAATTGCATATCTTCTACCGGTCAAGTGTAAAGGCAATGAAAATATCGATAGCTCAATCAGCCGAGATTTTGAGAATGCAAACTAACGAATGCAGATGGCATACAATGGCAATGCTTATATTCGGTAAAATATGTTTAATTTTTTCAAATTTTCATTTTCTCCAGAAAATATTTATGTTTAGGCTTATAGACCATTTTGGTTTTTAGAATTACAGATAGAGACCCTACTCTTGTAACAAAGTGAGAACTCGCTCATCCTAACGTCTAATTATGGTAATTATCAACGGTAATTGCTGTAATTAATTGTTTTGTTTACAGTATCAAAAGTTGTACCACTAGTGATTCACTTGAATAACCTACGGATTTTACCATTACTATTAGGTTACAAATGTTTTGTTTACAGTGTTGATAGTTTGTCGATAGTTGTGACTGTAGCCAACTATTGATACAACTATTAACACTTCAATGGTTAGCCTATCATTAAAAGTTTCACAGCATTTTAAGGTTGTCACAGAATGCCTTTTACATTATGATTTTCAATAATCTTCAGTTCAATTGCGGTTCTTACCGTTTTCCTCACCAAATGAGCATGGGAACAACACCTATTAGCGGTGACTGACTGAACCACTTTTGTTTACAAAAATCATATGATTCTTTGGGTCAGTTTCCAGATTTTTGGCTGAGCTCAGATGCAACATTTACTCAAGATTTTCTGTTGAAATATGATATTGTTAAGATACAATAAAGTTTTGTACATACTTACCTGGCAGATATATACTTAGCTATAGTCTCCGACGTTCCCGACAGAATTTCAAATCTCGCGGCGCACGCGACAGGTAGGTCAGGTGGTCTACCTTTCCCACCGCTGGGAGGCGGGTGTTTGAACCAATCCCGTTTTCTAATCAGATTTTCTCTTCCACCTGTCTCCTGAGGGGAGGCTGGGCGGGCCATTAATCGTATATATCTGCCAGGTAAGTATGTACAAAACTTTACTGTATCTTAACAATATCATTTCTGTACATGAACTTTCCTGTCAGATATATACTTAGCTGATTGGCACCCTTGGTGGAGGGTAAGAGACAGCTAAATAATATTGAAAAGGGAAACAACTGGTGTTGTAGGATATAAAAACTTTGGTTCTTACCTGTTTAGGCAGAAGACTTCATGGGTACTGTCTATGAGTCTGCATTGCCTGAAGAGCTACAGCGAGGACGTGACCTGTTGCTGAAAGACTCTCCGGATCTACCAAAGGGATTTCTGATCCACTTACATGGTAGAATCCAAGTAGGATCTTGTCAAAGGGATTTCGTTCGCTTACTTGACAGAACCTGTTCACTACTACCGCAAGGAGCCAAAACCATCCGACCACCTAACCAAACTAACTCGTGTTAGAACTAAGACAAGAAAGAGATGCCTACCTGCATCGTCTTTCACACAACCATAAAAACACAAACAAAACAAGAGGGGATATAAAAATAAATACATAACAAGGATACGCTTCAGCTCCCTGCCCCAGCACCGAATCCACAGATACGTATGGACCTAAGGCGAAGCATTTGTCATATGTAATCTTCACGTCCCTTAAGTAGTGGTTTGCGAATCGAATACCGATTGGCATCTCCAATAAGTAGCCTCCATAAGGTTTCGCACAGACATGTTTTTGTTGAAGGCTAGCGAAGTGGCAATAGCCATCACTTCATGGGCCTTAACTTTAAGAAGCTTAAATTGTTCTTTATTGCATGCTACATGCGCTTCTTTGATAAGACTTCTCAAGAAGAATGCCAGAGCATTCTTTGACAAGGGCCTACTGGGGTCTCTCACAGAGCACCAAAGGACGTCCTTATTGCCCTTAAGTTGTTCTTTCCCCCTTAGATAAAATTTCATGATTCTTACAGGGCAAAGAGTCCTCTCAGGCTCTTCCCCTACTACTGAAGACAATCTTTGAATCTCGAAACTTCTGGGCCACGGATTCGATGGATTCTCATTCTTTGCCAAGAATGAGGGGAGGAAAGAACAAACCATGGACTGGTCTTTGAAGCCCACATTTCCTTCAATGGCTTGCAGCTCACTCATCCTCTTGGCGGATGCCAAAGCCATAAGGAAAAGGGACTTCTTGGTCAGGTCCTTGAAAGACGCTGATCTAGGAGGTACAAACCTAGATGAGCTGAGATATTGAAGCACTACGCTAAGATTCCAATTGGGTGTTCTTGAGGAAAGCTTCTTCGTAGTTTCAAAAGATCTAATCAGGTCATTATCTTCGGAAATGTTGAGGCCTCTGTGTCTGAATACTCCTGCTAACATACTGCGGTATCCCTTAATAGTCGAGACCGCCAATCCACATTCTTCCTTAAGGAAAAGGAAGAAGTCAGCAATTTGGGTCACAGAGGTACTGGAAGAGGAAACTTTCTTACTCCTACACCAACGTCTGAAGACATCCCACTTCGACTGTAATACTCGCAAGGTGGAAGACCTCCTTGCTCTTGCAATTGCTTTTGCAGTTGAAGACGAAAAACCCTTTGCTCTGACGAGACTTTGGACAGTCTGAAGCCAGTCAGACTGAGAGCGGGGAGGTTTTTGTGATACCTATCGAAGTGGGGTTGTCTGAGTAAATCCTTCCTTAGTGGGAGCGATCTTGGAAGGTCCACTAACCATTCCAGTACCTCTGTGAACCATTCTTGGGCCGGCCAGAATGGAGCGATTAGGGTCATCCTCGCTGAATCTGACTCTGCGAATTTCTTCAATGTCTCTCCCAGGATCTTGAAGGGAGGAAACGAGTATACGTCTAGACCCTTCCAATCTAGCAAAAGTGCATCGATCCCTATCGCCCTTGGATCCGAAATCAGAGAGCAGTACAGATCCAGTCTTGCATTCCTTGAGGTGGCGAAGAGGTCTATATGCGGCCTGCCCCACAACCTCCACAGGCTCTGGCATACATCCTGATGAAGTGTCCACTCCGTCGGAAGGACCTGCTCTTTCCTGCTGAGGAGATCTGCTCTTACATTCCTTTCCCCCTGTACGAATCTGGTGAGGAGCCTGACACTCCTTTCTTCGGCCCAAAGTAGAAGGTCTCTTGCTGTCTCGTACAGAGAGAAGGAATGTGTCCCCCCTGTTTCCTGATGTATGCCAGAGCTGTGGTGTTGTCCGAGTTGACCTGACTGATGGAGTCTCAGACGTGGGACTCGAAGGCTTTCAAAGCCAGCCAAACAGCCATCAGCTCTTTCCTGTTGATGTGCCAGGCCATCTGCTCCCCCACCCAGGTGCCTGACACTTCTAGAGTTCCCAGAGTCGCGCCCCAACCTGTATCCGACGCGTCGGAGAACAACACTAGGCTGGGGTTCAAGGATTGCAGAGACAGACCTTGTACAAATCTGTTGGGATCTGCCCACCACACAAGTTTCTCCTTGATCTGCCGAGTCACGGTTAGAGAGAACGTCAAATCCTGAGAACGACGACTCCAATTCTGATGAAGAAAGAACTGGAGCGGTCTCAGATGCAGCCTTCCTAGGGAAACGAATTGCTCCAGTGAGGAGAGCATCCCCAACAGACTCATCCACTCCCTCGCCGTGCATACTTCTTTCCCTAAGAAGGCTGCCACCTTCTCGAAGCCTCGGGCTATCCTTTCCGGAGACGGAAAAGCCCAAAAACTCTGAGAGTTCATCCGGATCCCCAGATAAATGCATTCTTGATTGGGGATTAGTTGTGATTTTTGAAAATTGACTGGGAGTCCCAGCAAACTCGTCAAATCCAAGGTCTTCTGTAAGTCCTCCAGACAACGTTCCTTCGAGTTGGCTCTTATAAGCCAATTGGCTAGGTAAAGGGATATCCTCACCCCTTCCAAGTGAAGCCACTGAGCGACATTCCTCAAGATTCCCGTGAAAACTTGGGGGCTGTCCGAGAGGCCAAAGCACAAAGCCCTGAATTGATACTACTTTTATTTTCCCCCCATCATGAACCTGAGAAACTTCCTCGAGGAAGGATGGATCGGCACATGGAAGTAAGCGTCCTGTAAGTCCAGGGACACCATCCAGTCCCCTGGACGAAGAGCAGCCAACACCGATGACGTGGTTTCCATCATAAACTTCTTTTTCTCCACAAAGAAGTTCAGGGCGCTTACATCCAGAACCGGTCTCCATCCCCCTGAGGATTTTGGAATTAGGAAAAAGCGGTTGTAAAAGCCTGCTGACTGAAGGTCCAAAACTAGTTCTATTGCCTCCTTTTCTAGCATCTGATCCACCGCTAGAAGGAGGGCTTGGTTCATGATGGGGTCCCTGTACTTGGCCGTCAACTCCCTTGGAGTGGTCGTTAAGGGAGGTCTTGAGGCGAAAGGGATGAGGTAACCCCTTTTTACGATTGAGGGGGTCCAGGTATCCGCACCTCTCTGGGCCCAGACGTCTGCAAATCTTAGTAGTCTGGCACCCACCGTTGTCTGAAGGACTTGTTCCCTATTTGGTTGTTTTAACCGATTTTGAGAAGGTCTTCCCTCTCCTGCTGGGCCGTCGTCCCCTAAACGAGGAGGGTCTGGAGGAAGAACCCCCTCGAAAGGGTTCCTGCGTCACTGTCTTCTCCTTTCTACTCTTGACGGGGAAAGAGGGTCGAGGCTTCCTCGCCGACTGAGCCAGAAGGTCCTGGGTAGCCTTGGCTGAAAGTGAGGTCGAGATATCCTGGACCAACTTCTTGGGGAAGAGTTGAGACGAGAGTTGAGAAAATAGCAGGGAAGACCTCTGTGCGTGAGAGACAGACTTCGTCAAGAAGGAGCAGTACACGGCTCTCTTCTTGACCACTCCCGCACCCAACAAAGAAGCGATCTCGCTCGCTCCGTCCCTTACGGACTTATCCTTACAGGATGAGACGCAGTGTAGATCTTCGGGAGAAATAGCCTCTGGAGCCTGTGACTTCCTAGCCAAGACTCCCAGAGACCAATCTAAGAAGTTAAAAACCTCTAGAACTTTGAACATTCCTTTCAGTATGTGGTCAAGTTCGTTCATGGCCCAAGTAGTCTTTGCAGAGTTAAGTGCCGATCTCCTGGTTGCATCTACTAAAGCTGAAAAGTCCGAGTCGGCCGAAGATGGGAGACCCAGACCCAAGGGTTCTCCTGTCTCGTACCAAAAACCAGTACGCCCAGACAGTTTAGACGGTGGGAAGGCAAACATCGTCCTCCCCGCTTCTTCTTTGGAGAGCAGCCAAGATCCAAAGCTCCTAAGTGCCTTCTTCATGGATAAGGTGGGTTTCATCCTAACACAGGAGGATACCTTCGCTGCCTTGGATGTCGAAAACAACGAATGAGAAGGAGGAGCGGTAGGGCTGAGGGAATCTCCGAATTCCTGGAGCAATAACTCTGTAAGTTTCTTATACGAAGAAACCGCTGCCGTCTTGTTAGACTCTTCGTCAGAGCCATCCTGGTCTTCTTGTAATGGCGAACGAGGAGGGTCCTTTGAAGAAGAGGCGGTCTTGTCAGGAGAAGGGCGTCTAATCGATGCATGTCGTCTTACAGGGGAAGCCAAGTCAACAGGGGATCAACAAGTCGAAACTGAAGGATGCCTATCAGGCCTGGACTGTCTGAGGGAGGACTCCCGCTTCGAAGTAGAAGAAATATTGTAACAGGGAGAGCGCCTCTCGCTCAAAGAACGCCTCTCATGACAAGGGCGCCCTTGAGGGTCTTGGCTCCTACCACGGGGTGAACCGTATCCAGAAGCACGGCGCTTACAGGGCGGAGAGCGCCTGCGAGAGTCATGGCGCCTGTCGCAAGGAGAGCGGCTACTAGGGGCCGAGCGCCTACTAGGAGTAGGGCGCTTGTGAGGCTCTTGGCGCCTATCCAGAGGAGAGTGGCTATCAGGCGAAGAGCTCCTCCCAAGCGAAGAGCGCCTACCAGGCGAAAGGCGTCTGCGAGGCTCTTGATGCCTATCCAGAGGAGAGCGGCTGCCAGGCGAAGAGCGCCTACCAGGCGAATGGCGCCTATGAGGCTCTGGGCGCCTGTTAGGAGAAGAGCGCCTAACAGGAGAGAGGCGCCTACTAGGCTCTTGATGCCAATCCAGATGAGAGCGGCTGCCAGGCAAAGAGCGCCTACCAGGCGAATGGCGCCTGCGAGGCTCTTGGCGCTTGCTAGGAGAAGAGCGCCTTGAAGAAGTCGAAGATCGGTGTCTGCTCTGCAAAGAGCGTCTGTCCAAGGCAGGGCGCACACTTGAGGACGAGTGCTTGACAGGAGAAGAACGTCTGCCAGAAGAACGGAGCCTGTCTGGTGAAGAGTCATCGCCAGCCAAGGAGCGCCTGCCAGATGCCTGGCGCCTGGATGAGGAGGAGAGGCAGCCAGGGGAGGGGAGCCACTCACGCGACACCCCTCGTTTGGCAGAATCCGCCACATTCGGTGAAGAAAGCCTACGAAGTGGAGAGCGAGCGTCAGAAGAAGGGCGTCTGGATCTCTTGACTGGTAGCGAAACGTCCTTCCTTCTACGAGATCTACTAGCCAAGGAGTCAGCGAGGGCCGAGATCTGCGCTTGGAGCCTGGCAAATAGGCTAGTAGGAGACTTCACAGGCTCCTCATCCAAAGAAGCAGAGCGAGGCACGCGCGTAGAAGAGCAGTCACGGGATCTTCTGGGCCTCTTCACGTCCCGCGAGGGCTCCTCAGGAAAAAATTCCGGGCTGGAAGCAAATGAGCTGCAGGGCGCCTTCCAAGCTCTCTTCAAAGGGCGCGAAGCATCCGGGGAGTTCCAGCCACGCTTCGGTGAGGGCGATGAAGACGAGGAGAAGCATTGACAAAGGATCTCCTTCTTGAGACGATCCGAGGCAGCCTGGGAACGCTCATCAGGATCTGCCGAAGGGACGCCTGACCGGTGGGGGCTCTCCCTAGCCTTCCTGCGGCTGTCGACTTTCCTCCTCCACTGGAACTGGGAGTCTGGAAGAGGTCTAGGCCTGGAAGCACTACGGAGCTGGTCAGACGCCCCCTCCACAACACTGGGGGCACTGCACAGATCACTAACACTGCCACTCTTACCTTGTTCTAAGGAGCGAATCTTAAACTCCATGCTGCGAATAGTAGCTTTCAAAGCCGCCGCCTCCAAAGACGAATCCTCGGCTTCGGTGCGGGGAGCAGGGGCTGAAACCTGGCAAGGAGGTTCTACTTCTACACGAGGGTTAGGATCAGATTCTAATTCACTTACTCGAGACCTACTCGAGCTTCTAGAGGAAGCTTTGCGCACCCTATCTCTCTCCAACTTCCTTAAGTAGGAAGAAAGAGCCTTCCATTCATCCTCATTCAACCCCTCACATTCCTTACATGGGTTAATAAACGAACACTCATTCCCCCTACACCTCATACAAACAGTGTGAGGGTCCACCGAAGCTTTCGACAACCTCACCTTACATACTTCAACAGAATAAACCCTAAACATAACAGGTGTCTTAGCTACAGTATCTAAGTCAGACATGATTAAAGAAAAATCCAGAGCAAAGTCAAAAACGGTCCACAAATAGCATATGCCAAGACAAAAAGATCGAGTACGTCACCAAAAAATCCGTCCAAAAGATCCCAGGCAAGCGAGAGCGAAATAATCTAGCAGGAGGAACTCACAACAGTTGTTGTCGGTCCCGGCAACAGAGAAAATCTGATTAGAAAACGGGATTGGTTCATTCACCTGCCTCCCAGCGGCAGGAAAGGTAGACCACCTGACCTACCTGTCACGTGTGCCGCGAGATTTGAAATTCTGTCGGGAACGTCGGAGACTATAGCTAAGTATATATCTGACAGGAAAGTTCATGTACAAAACCGATTATTTTGAGTTCTAATGCGATCGAGGTCTGGGTCTCTACAGTATATATACATTAATTAAAAGTAATAAAAGAAAGATCCCACCGGAAAATTGTGATAAACGGCTAGTCACCAAGAGCTCAAAAACATATATCTTCATTGAAAGACGACTGAAAGCAAAGTGGAGTGTTTAACCTCCGGGTAGGCGGGCCTACCCACTTGCCACATAGTAATTACTGCCTAACCACCTTGTTCAAGAATTAAACAGCTGTATTCCAGCTTACACTGAAAGTAACTTCTAATGCAAAGGACCGAGGGTTTGTATATCGTGTAGGAACAATTGGAGAACTCGCATGTACAGGTAGTTCAAGATACAATAATTTGTCTTACGATAAGTCTGACTGATACGACAATTTTTTGAAAATTAAGTTTTCATAATAAAAGTAATATTGTTATGCTTACCTGAACACCTGAATTAGCCCTGGTCACTGATCAGCCTGAACTATATCCCCACAGATTTACCCACAAAGTGGGTATATAATTTTAACTGTCAGCATTACCAACGCTGCAGGTAAAATCTAGTCAAATGAGTTACCTGTGTTACCGTTGGCAACGCTGCTGCAAATACCGGCCAGCAGAGGCCTGCCTCCTCAATTGAATCATTCACTATCAGATTGAAGTGGGGAGGAGGGAAGGAATCATTCAGGTGTTCAGGTAAGTATTACAATATTAGTTTTAATATGAAAACTTCATATTGCAATACACTCCCTGAACACACTGAATTTGCCCGATTAACAAAATTTTAATGGAGGTGGAATCAATCTAATTCAGCCTGACTTGTCCAAGGAGCATACGCTGGTAACTCATTATTAACATGATATTTTAATAATAAAATTATGTTTTATTCATACTTACCAAGCAATTATTCAGCTGTAGGATTCCAACGCCCGTCAGACAAACTTTCAAATTTCCCAGTGGCTCCGCCATCTTCAGTGCAGGTAACTAGTTACCGCCCACCTTCGGTAAACGGGTATGACGTCAGCGCACCTCTTCAAATGGATTATGGCCACCAGCTCCACCTGTAGGGAGGAGGGAGGGCTCGAATCAAATAATTGTTTGGTAAGTATGAATAAAACATAATTTTATCATTAAAATATCATTTTTATTCAGTCTTACCAAGCAATTATTCAGTTGATTCCAAATTGAAAGGTGGAGGGTAGTGGAGATAACACATTCTGAGAAATTGATTCATCAGGAGGGTTACATGATAAGCATAGAACTTTTATGCCTGTCATACCATACCTAGTAAGCGAGCTGCTGCAGGAGAGTACTACCTCTGGTTGGCACTCTGCTTACTTAAAAGAGAGGGGTAGTTGGACCATGCATCTCCTCTACAAGTGGGAAGTTCCTTGCAGTCGTGGGCTTACCGCTGACTGAACAAGAAACGAATAAAATACAAAATGCCCTTGCTCTGGGCGAGAACCAGATATATAAACAACACATATAAAGTTACCTACACCAACAACTATAAAAAACATCCACAATACCTTCAGTGTCCATACGACTGGAAGGTACTCCAGGTACTACGTACATCCAGACTTCCCAAAACTCAATAACCTTGATACAAGGCGAAAATTAGAGGGAACTAGCTCCCTCTATGTTGCATCCCCCAACACCATGCCAGCAACGGATAAAGGACCCAGAGTACTGCAGTTTTCAAACACCACCTCTAACTCTTTTAAGTAATGCGTTGCGAACACTGACTTCAATCTCCAGAAAGTCAATTGCAGAATGTTGACAAAGATAGGTTAATGCGGAATGCAAGTGAGGTGGCTACCGCTCTAAGTTTGTGCGCTTTAACCTTCAACAGGGCAAGTGACTCTCGTCTACCACAGAGTGAGCCTCAGTGATTAAGGATCTGAGAAAGAATGGACAATGTGTTTTTTGACATCGGATGTGAAGGGTTCCTCACCGAGCACCATAAACGTTGTGAGAGACCCTTCAACTTCTCAGTCCTCTTCAGATAGCAGCTTAATGCCCTCACTGGGCATAGTAGTCTTTCCTGTTCCTCCGGTCCGATAATATCTGAAATATTCTTGATGATGATAGAGCGGGCCCAGGGATCAGATGGACATTCATTCTAAGCCAAAAAATTCAGGGCCCTGGAACAAACCACATTCCCGTGTGTGAAACCTACTCTCTTGCTAATGCGTTTCGCTGAAGCCAGAGCGAAAAGGAAGAGAGTCTTCTTCGTCAAGTTCTTCAGAGAAGACAAGAGAATAGGTTCAAAAAGAGGTCCAGAAAGAAATTTCAGGACTCTTCGATATATCAAAAGACCTCATAAGATCTGTCAGATCGGTGTTCGTCGAAAGCTCCAGTCCCCTATGTTTGAACATCGATCTGAGCATCGCCCTATACGTATCCTTTAATTGTGGAAGGGGATAACTTCTTTGTCGACCTCAGGAAAAGAAGGAAGTCCACAATCTGGCTTACAGTGGTCTCAGAAGAAGACACTTTAGCTTGTTTGCACCATCTTCTGAATACGCTCCATTTAGATTGGTATAGGTTGTTAGAAGAAGAGCGTCTGCATCTTGCAATCGCTTCTGCCACTCTCCTTGAAAAGCCTTTCGCTCTGACGAGACTCCTGACAGTCTGAATCCTGTCAACTGAGTGGGACATCCTTGATGGAATTCGTGGAATTGAGGTTGTCTGAGCAGCGACTTCTATTGAGGAAGTAGCCTCGCATAATCCACCAACATGTCCAGAAGATCCAGGAACCACTCTTTCCTCGGCCAAAACGGAGCTATCAGGAACCACTCTTTCCTCGGCCAAAACGGAGCTATCACTGTTAAGCAAACATCCAGATGGCGCTTCACTTTGTTTATGAGCTCCCTGATCATCCCGAAGGGGGGAAACGTGCAAGCGTCTAGGCCCGACCAATCTAGCAACATCGTGTCTACTGTCCAAACTCGAGGATCTGGAACGGGGGAGCAGAACAGTTGTAGATGGTTGTTCTTTGACATCGCAAACAAGTCGATGGCCGGTCTTCCCCAAACTTTCCAAAGATCCCGACAAACTTCCATGTCCAAAGTCCATTCCGATGAAAGAACTTGCCTCCTTCTGCTGAGCTCATCTGCCAGAACGTTCATCTTCCCCTGAACAAAACGAGGAACGAGCTGGATGTGATGTTCTTCTGCCCAGAGTAGAAGTTCTTGCGCCTTCGAGAACAGAGTGAAAGAGCGAGTCCCCCCGTTTTCGAATGTAAGCCAGGGCTGTGGAGTCGTCCGCATGAATGGCAACTACTCGACCTTCTATCAGATGCATGAACTTCTGAAGGCCAAGGAAGACAGCTAGTTCCTTGACATTGATGTGAAGGGCTTTTTGGGACTCTGTCCAAACCCCCGACACTTTGCGATCCCTGAGAATACTACCCCAACCTGTGTCCGACGCGTCTGAAAAGAACTGTAGGCTGGGGTTCAACGGGAGGAGCGACACACCCTCCTGAAGTCTTTCTCTTGAGTCCCACCAAGCTAGATCGCTTTTGACCTCTGTAATGGGGAAAACTGTGGAATCTGGTTGTGACTTTCTGCATCAGTTCGCTTTCAGGTAAAACTGAAGAGGTCTCGAGTGTAACCTCCCTAGTTTGACAAATTTTTCTACAGAGGACAACGTCCCCAGTAGGCTCATCCACTGCAGGAACGATTGAACCGTCGCCAGACACGACTTCACCCTTTTCGGGGCCAGAAAAGCCCGAAAATTCAGAGAGTCCATAGTCATCCCCAAATAGAGAATCCTCTGAGAAGGGATGACTTGGGACTTCGACATATTCATGATCATGCCCAACTTCTGCGTCAGGCCGAGTTCTCTGTAGATCGTTGCACACTGTTCCTCCGACGGCGCTTGGAGAAGCCAATTGTCCAAATACATCGAGATGTT
>NC_087214.1:8715671-8792735 GCF_015104395.2 Macrobrachium nipponense | reverse complement strand
ATCGAGATGTTGATGCCCATCAGATGTAACCATTTCATCATGGGGCTTAGAACCCTGGTGAAAACTTGAAGAGTTGTAGAAAGGCCAAAGCACAGAGCCCGAAACTGAAAAATCTTGCCTCGAAACACGAAGCGAAGATACTTCCTTGAGTCCCGATGAATTGGGACATGGAAATAGGCATCCTGCATATCGAGGGAAACCAACCAATCCCCTTGATTGAGAGCCACCAGCCCCGAACTCTGAGTCTCCATCTTGAACTTGGTTTTTAGCAAAAACCAGTTCAACACACTCATGTCCAATCTCGGGTCTCCAGGCCCCTGATGCTTTGGGAACCACAAACAGCCTGTTGTAAAAGCCCTTAGATGAGTTGTGGACTTCCTTGATGACTTCCTTGCGAGCCAAGGAGATAACTTCTTGCTCGAGAGCCAAGAACTTCTCCGAGCCTACGGAGTACGCTGTTGGTCTGATGGGAATCTTGGCTAAGGGAGGCCTTTCCACAAAAGGGATGGCGTAGCCCAGGTGTAAGACTTCTATCACCCAGGCTTCTGCACTTCTGCTCTTCCATTCCTCCCAAAACATGTGTAGTCTGGCGCCTATAGGTGTGCGAAGGGAAGGACCATCATTTCCTCTCGGTCTTGACTGTTGCTCTAGAAGAGGATTTGGCGGGAGGTCGAAGGTTTGAGTGTGGTCTCGTAAAAGGGCATGACTTTCCCCCTCGAAAAGGCTGCTTCTGTAACAGAGACTTGGAAGGAGGAGCCGCAGACGCAACAGGTTTAGGCCGTTTCGTGGACTGAGCCAGTAAATCTGTCGTCAACTTCTTCTCTAGATCTGACAGAATATTCTGAACTGTCTCTTGAGGAAACAAATGAGACTTGTCAAAAGGAGCAAAAAGAAGGGCTGACTTCTGCACAGTGGTGACTCCTTTGGTAGTAAAGGAGCACCAGCTCACGTTTCTTCAACATGCCCATAGCAAACAATGAAGCTACTTCATCCGCTCCATCTCTGATGGCCTTGTCTGAGCAGGAAAGCGCTCCCAACCAGTCATCTCGCATATCCTCGGAAAGAGAGTGGCAGTCTTCAAGCTTCCTTGCTAAAGCTCCTATCAACTAGCCCAAGAAACTTTAGATCTCAATGACTTTAAAAAGATTACGAACCATGTGGTCTGTTTCGGACAAAGCAAAGAACATCTTTGCCGCCGAGAAGGCCGCTCTCCTGTTCATCTCTTTAAAATACGACCATTATGAATTTTGTAATTTGGGAGGAGGCAGAAATTCCCAGAGAAGGCGCTTCTCCCGTGATGTAGAAGTGATACCTCTTGTTGATCAGCAAGGAAGGGGGGAAGAAGACGCCTTACCATGGTCTCTCTTGGTCGCTAACCATCTATCCACTGACCGTAAAACTTTCCTTGCCACAGAAGAAAGGACTAGTTTAGGCAGCAGTTCTTCTGGTTGCGTCTTCTTTTTCATCATGAAGATCGACAGAGGAGACGAAGGAGTGGCAGGAGAAAACCTCTGGAAAATAATCCAAGAGGAACCTCATTAACTATGCATACGCAGTTGGTGGTTGTGTCGAAACCTGACCCGCATCCTTCCCTGCTACTACGAACTGCTCGTGTCCTTGCTCCTGCTCCTCATTATGCTCGAGCTCTCCTGTGTCCTGCTCAAGAACCTCTGACAGAGCAGGCAACATGGTCGCTTCCTCTTCTCTCACAGGAGGTTTCTTCCCTTTAAAAAAGGACAACAACTCCTCAAAATGTTGTCTAAAAGGAGCCAACACTTGGTTTTCTTGGGATGTCAGTTCGCTTGGCTGGGGTCGAATCGAAGAGCCGCAAACAGAATCCCGCTTCGACTGATGAGCCGATGTACGTCGGACGGGCGCGGACTGGAAAGCGTATCCTTTGACCTCTTGACAGGGAGAGAGGAGATGTCAGTAGTCAAAGGTCTCTTGAGGGAGCGAGAAGCCCATGAACTATGACAGCGTCTCGCACAATGAGACGGCGACTCACTCGAGTCTGACAACCCCACACCAAGCGAGACACCTTTCCAACGGGGCTCAGTCGAAACCTGACTCGACACTTCACGTTCGATAGAGGGAGCAACTGCCTGTGGGCAAGCGCCCCCCCAAGTCTCCCTTGGACCTCCAGTATGCCTTCTCCCCGAGGCGGGGGAGCAGGACAGTGACCTTTGTCTAGAAGAACTGGAGGGACGGACAGACACCCCCTCAGGAAGCACTTCACTAGCACTTGCACTTTGCACTGTCACACTTTTCTCCATGAACGACTTCATGGAGGTACCTAACTCCATAACAGTATTAGCTAAAATTTCAAATCTCCTCCCGAACCTTGATTTGAGGCTGTCAATGGTGTCGGAAACTGCAACATAGGAAGCTGGTATAGGAGTTAGAAGAGAGGGGGTCGGAGGACTGAGGATAGGCGAAAGATGACCTCTTAAGGGAGAAGAAGCAGGAGTAGTGATCGCCGCTGACACGGGTAGAAGGCAAAGCTACAGAAACCTTACTATCTGCCCTAATTGCTGCTCTTCTCTTCCTATCTTGAATAACTTTCTTATTATGAGAAATAACAAGTTTCCACTGCTCATCGTCCTACTCCTGACAAACAGAACACCTCAGTTCTTTAGAACACTCTAGTCCCCTACACTTAGTACTCTTGGAGTGAGGGTCATAAAAACATGATATTGTTATGATACATAAAGTTTCATACATACTTACCTGGCAGATATATACATAGCTAAGACTCCGTCGTCCCCGACAGAAATTCAAATTTCGCGGCACACGCTGCAGGTAGGTCAGGTGATCTACCGTCCTGCCCTGGGTGGCAGGATTAGGAACCATTCCTGTTTTCTATCATATTTTTTCTCTTCCACCTGTCTCCTTGCGGGGAGGCTGGGTGGGCCCTAATCGTATATATCTGCCAGGTAAGTATGTATGAAACTTTTATTGTATCATAACAATATCATTTTCATACAATCAACTTACCTGTCAGATATATACATAGCTGATTGGCACCCTTCGGTGGAGGGTAAGAGACAGCTACTATATGGAATAGACAGGTAAACAACATATGTTGTAGGTATAAATAAAACCTTGGTTCCTACCTGATAGGTGGTAGACTTCGTGGGTGTTTGCCCAGTAGTCTGCATCACCTCAAGAAACTTTAGCGAGATATGTGATCTATGGCCAAGAGTTCTTGTGGGTCTGCCGAAGGGGTCTTATCCACTTACTCGGCAGAGCCTGAAAGGACTTTGTCAATGGGTGCTGATCCACTTATATGACAATACACCTTATGAAGGAGCGCAACACCGATCCCAATCACCTGATCCTAACACGAGGGTTCGCGCTCAAATTGGAAAGAGTTATCCCCACACTCCTTTCAAAAACCCCAATAATTTCACTAAGTTAAAACTTAACTCAAAGTTAAGGATCAGTGTCGGTTCCTTATCCCAGTAACGTATCCGCAGAAACGTATAAACCAAAAGAGAAGGATCTCTCGTAGGTTAACTTGACATCCTTTGTGTAATGAGAAGTCAACACAGAGTTGCCTCTACCGTACAACACAGCTAATATGTCTTATATGACATATTGTTATGTAAAGAACAAGAATTTGCAAAAGCGCGCACTTCCTGCGCTTTTAATTCTCAGCTGTTTGAAGGAATCAAGTCACTAATGAAGTGCTTAGGAGGATCTCCATGTTTCAAAGAAGACCAGGGCTTTCTTGAAATTATGGATCTCACCCGACTGAAGCCTGAAGCCTGGCAGGAACCTCGCGCCTGGCTGGTGCTTCGCTCTTGGTTGGCGCCTAGCGCTTGTCTGGTACCTTTCGCTTGACTGGCGCCTCGCATCTGGATGACGCTTCGCGTCTTAGCTGGAGATTCGCGCCTAGACCTGGCTTGCGCCTGGCTGGCTGTCCTGGTCTCGCGCCTGGCTGGCGCCTCGCGCCTGGCTGGCGCTTTGTGCCTGCCTGGCGCCTCGCGCCTGCCTGGAGCTTCGCGCCTGGCTGGCGCCTTGCGCCTGGCTGGCGTCTAGCTCCTGGTTGGAGTGGCGCCTTGCGCCTGCCTGGAGCTTCGCGGCTTGGCTGGCACCTCGCGCCTGGCTGGCGTCTCGCGCCAGGTTGGCGCTTTGTGGCCTGCCTGGCGCCTCGCACTGGCCTATTCTGGCGTCTCGCAACCAGGTTGGCGCTTTGTGCCTGCCTGGCGCCTTGCGCCTGCCTGGAGCTTCGCGCCTGGCTGGCGTCTCGCGCCCGGTTGGAGTGGCGCCTTTGCGCCTGCCTGGAGCTTCGCCGCTGGCTGGTACCTCGCGCCTGCCTGGCGCCTCGCTCCTGCCTGGCGCCTCGCGCCTGGGTGGCTCCTCCCCCCACTTGCCGGAGCTTCGAGCTTGGTAGAGTCTCGAGGATGTCTGGTAATGTCCACATCGGACACTCTTATCTGTCCTATATGTTCGAATCTAGCGCATCTGTGTCAGGTTGTAGGCTCGGTCTTTCTCCTCATCAGACAATGACAGTGTTCTTGGGGCTGTCTGCAGGTTTCTTCTTCCTTACTGACTGTGTCAGAAGGTCTTGAGTCGCCTTCTCCGTTAATGAACGAGAAATGTCCTTCACTACTGAGAAGGGAACAAAAAGTCAGACAAAGGCGAGTACAGAAGCGCTCCGCCCTCTGAGCGTGGGAGACTGCTTTGGTTAAAAAAGACACTATATACTGTCCTCTTTTTAAGAAGACCTGCTCCAAACAAAGAGGAGATCTCAACCGAGCCATCCTGAACCGCTTTGTCTATACAAGACAAAATACACAGAAGGACTTCTGGTTCGAGTCCTTCAGAATCATGGGCTTTCTTGGACATCACCCCAAGGCACCAATCTAAGAAGTTGAAAACTTTCCAATACCATGAAAGAGTCCCTTGAGGAGATGGTCCAAGTTTTTCTGAAATGCCCCAAGTTATACGGGCAGAGTTCAAACCTTGTCATACCGGACAAGCGTCAACTAAGGTCGAAAAGTCCGCTTCTGACGTAGACGGAAGAGAAATACCCATATTCTCTCCGTCTGATATCAAATGCCTCTTTACCAGCTAGTCTCGCTGGAGGCATGCAGAAGACGTTCTAACTAACTCCTTCTTCACTTCATCCAAGAGTCTAAAGACTGAAGAGCCCTCTTCATCGAAATGGCGGGCTTCATTCTAAGAAAAACGAAGATTTCTTCGTCGCTTTGCACTCGAGAAAAGAGAGCGCGGAGAAGCGGAGAGGCAGGAGTCAAGTCGTCTCCATACTCCTCTAGAAGCAAGGCTGTCAAAACATATAGTTCGACAGTCCTTCTCTTCCTTGATACTCCTCCTCCGAGTTTACCTTCTAACTCGGGTCTAGATGAGTCTCCGCTGCTAATTCAGTACGTCTTTCCTCTGGAGGAGACAAACTCCTAATAGGAGAGGGGCTAAGGGAATGATATTCCTTCCTCTTCCCCGCTTTAATAGTCCTGGAAGGCGCCAACAGCCCAGGCTTCTCTCCATAAATGGATGACGCTTCCGCTTGGATGACGCTTCTAGTCAGCCAAGCGTCCTGGCTGACGCCTCCCGTTTTGTGGTGGCTGCTGACGTCTTGGATGACGCCTCGCGCCTGGAAGACGCTTCGCTCTCAAAAGGCGTCCTAACTGGCGCCAAAATTTTGGTTGGAGCCTCGTGTCTAAAAGCAGCTTTAAATGACTATTCATGTCTTGACGACGTCTCACGTCTCTCTGGCGTTACGTGTCTTCCGTAAGATTCTCCCGATCTCGCTCTCGAAACCGAAGCCTCTGCGATATGTTTGGAAGCTTCACGTCTGCATGACGCCTCTCGCTTCGCAGGGGAGAGAGGACGAGACTTCTTGATTGGAAGCGCAACGTCCTTCCTACGAGGCGCTAACACTCCCACCAAAGAGGCCAGTTGCTCTTGTACTGGCAAGATAATCTTCCTTGAAGCTTTTCCCACGTCATCTTCAATCGGGGGAGAAGTAGAAAAGGGGAAGCAGTCTATAGGAAGCCTGTTCGTCTTCTCACAACTCTTTCCAATAAATGTTAAACATGTTAACAGTTATTATCGTCGATCGAGAAGGATCTCTTTGTTAACGCGAATAGGAGCGAAAAAAGAGATTCTCGATGCTCTATGGCCTATGCGATATGAGAGTGTCGTGGAAATGGCCTAAGTGATTAAATGGGTAACGAAATCAGGAACGAATCTTGCCGTTACCGAGCTTGGTGTCCGAGAGTCTACTGGACTCCTAGGTTAATAACTCGCTAAAACGAGAAAATCTTGGATGGTGCTCTTGGCTCACTGCGCCAGGCTGGCGCTTCTGGCGCAAATTTTGCGCCAGGCTGGCGCTTCTGGAAGCATTGCGCCAGGTTGGTACTTCGGCGCGTTGCGCCAGAGTGGCGCTTTTCTTCTAATTCTTTTTATGTTATGTGCCAGAACACCTGTGCCTTTATGGTACCCGACATCCTTTCACATGTTAATTCGTTCTTAGTAGAAAAAACTCCTATATAAACGTATTATAGTCCATTCAGGGAAACAAGTTTCTGCCCCAAAGAGAATGTTTCCCATCCGACTCATCCATCTTCTTCTGAGCGGTACTCTAATAAGCTATGCTTTCGTAAGCCTGAGAGCATACATAATATAATGTTTCTGCTGCGATAGAATCCTTTAATAATGTTACCTACGGTAAACCGCATTGAAAGGTTGTACTATCTCTCTTATTGAAAGCTTCTTAGCAAAAGGCATACAATATTTATTTATGTTAGCTTAACTATCCCCTCAATCCGAGGTTAAGACCGCGATTGTAGGGAGAGATACGGAAAGTTATTCCATCCCGCAGGAGAGAGAGATTCGCCCGGACCAGCTCATGACTGGGGACACCTACATGGTACTGACAGTAACTTGCATATGGCGTACCTGCGTTGGATCACAGGATCTCAGCACGAAAGCGAGTCCCCGCTTACTCTTCCAGAGATTGCCAAGGCTACTCCCAATTAACTAAAGGAATTTAAAACAAAATTTATTATTGAACGAACTTCAGGAAGTTGAATTTTTTTCATTAAAGCCATATTTAAGCGAAATCAAGACTTCGATAAATCTAGAAGCTAAGTAGGTGTAGTCTTAAACATCCCTTTAAGCGTAGTCCTTCCTAGGAAAGACGTAGAAGGATACTTGTAATTGAGTTGCACAGAAAAGAAGTAACTACGGTATGTGTTTATGAATTGACCGTATCGTATTCTCATACAGCAGAAACTCTACTACCTTCTACTATCTTCGTTCTTTTCGTTAATAGAACGATAGAAAGAGTATATAGAGCATATATATCCTTAAGGAACGAAGTTAATCAAGGAACTCTTTAAATCTTCGTGATTTCTTCATAAATCGCGGAAGAGACAGAATTCCTGTTCATCACTAGGGTTTACGGAAGGAAGTAGATATTTTCTATCCGCCATCATACCCAAACATCGATGAGATCTTATTAAGAAAAACTCCCAAAGCTCTTGCCTCTCAAAACGAGGGAAGAGCATGGATGAAGGAGAGAGTCCGCATTGAGAGGAACTGCCTAACAAAGGAGTCTTCTGAATAATGAAAAGGGGCTTCTCTTAGTATCAGAATCCTTCTGACAAAAGCAACGGCCGCCTGTGCGACATCTTGCACATTTGCCAGGGGAAAGTTGTTTCAAGTTAAAAAATTCAAAGAGGAGTCTCGCGACTGACCTCTCTCTCTAATGAAGATTTTTGAAATCTTCTGACGCCTGGCGTCTGGATCCTTGCGCCTAGCGCCAGTCTGGATAGTTCCGCGCGCCTGGAATGTTCCGCACGCTAGAAAGAGACTCGCTCCTGGAACGTTCCGCTTGCGTGGAAGGTCCCGTGCGCCCTAATAGATCCGAGCGCCTCTAGTCTTGTTATACGAGCCTCTTGCCAGAAAACGTTCAATGGAAGCATCCTTCTGATTGCCATTCTACTATAAGGCTCCTTAGTTAAGCCGTCTGTTTTCTCTTTGAAGGCGCCTTGCGCCAAGAAAAAGTTCTGGAACGCGGCTCGCACTCACTTGCTGGAACGCGGCTCGCGTTTATCTGTTTATGAACGAGGCTCGCGCTAGTCTTTGGAACGAGGCTCGCGCTAGTCTGTTGGAACGCGGCTCGCTGCTGGCTGTTGGAACGTGGCTCGCGCTAGCTTGCTGGCTGGCTCTCAGCCTCGCGATCAGTGAGTCAGTGTTCTCTTATTCAGAGAACGAGCCAGATCGTCCGAACTTCTAACATGTACATTCTTCGTCTTTTCGGATGAAAGATGAAGAAACGGAAGAACAGACGCACTTTTTAAAGGCTGCCTTTGCAATGGCTATCCCTGGCAGTCTGGACGTTTTACAGAATCCTGCCGAGGGAACGCCCGATCGGTGGGGATTCTCCATAACCTCCGTAAGGCTTTCGACTTTCCTTCTCCTCTGGGCTTGTGAGTTTTGGAGAGTCTAGGCCTGAGAGCGAGACAGAGCCGATCGAACGCACCCTCTACTAATTAGGACGCCTTTCCAATGGCGAACTTGGCAGTCTGGGACGTTCTACAGATCCTGCCGAGGGGACGCCTGATCGGTTGGGGATTCTCCATAACCTCCGTAAGGCTTTCGACTTTTCCTTCTCCTCTGGGTATGTGAGCTTGGAAGAGGTCTAGGCCTGGGAGCGAAACAGAGCCGAACAGAACGCACCCTCCACTGCACTAAACAGTAAAATCACTTCTTACCTTTCAATAGCTCGTATTTTGAGCTACATTCCTTTGTCTTCAAATTGCAATATGAATTTGAAGATTCTGTGAAGTAAGAAGGAGATGAGGATACACTACTAGTAATGTTATGCTCTAACTGCTCGTTAGTAACGAGAGCTAATAAACTTCTAAAGGAAGCGTAACTATTCTTTCCTTACATCGTCAAGAATGAAGTTAGCTCAATCAATTCTACATTACTCACACGTTATTATGAATAAATATTAAAATTTTCCTTCTTGCAAACTATGTGATTGTCTACCGAAAAGTTCGGTAGTTACACGTAAACAATTCTTCGAAATTTTCGAAGCCAAAGTTATCAAAACAAATTAATATGCGTATGCCGAACCAAAGATCCAGTACTTCCCTGCAAAAGATAGCCCAGAAGATCGATGGCGATGAAATCCAAAAATCAAGTCAGGAGGAACTGCAAACGTTGTTTACATTCCAAGCGACAGAAAAAATATGATAGAAAAACAGGAATGGTTCCTAATCCTGCCACCCAGGGCAGGACGGTAGATCACCTGACCTACCTGCAGCGTGTGCCGCGAAATTTGAATTTCTGTCGGGGACGACGGAGTCTTAGCTATGTATATATCTGACAGGTAAGTTGATTGTATGAAACTCCTTAACTAATCTCGTTTTGCAGCCCTTTGTGCCAAACCTCACCCCCAATAAACTAGAATCTGACATAATCGGGAAATAGGCAGCAACTAATCTCAAAAGGGTAACTAAACTAGCTCCTTGAAAATACACCGAAAACTTACTGTAGCGTCACCAAAAATCCATGAATAGGGCAAAAACCAACCCTCCAAAGGATGGGACGAAGAAAGGAAAGCCTGCAGAGCTACCGGTGTTACTCGGGAGCCGGCAGAAATCCAATTGGAGAGGTGTGCTGACATCATACCAGTTTACCGAAGGTGGGCAGTAACTAGTTACCTGCACTAAAGACAGCGGCGCCACTGGGATATTTGAAAGTTAGTCTGCTGGGTGTAGGAATCCTACAGCTGAATAATTGCTTGGTAAGACTCTGAATAAAACTATCATGTATGAATGTATGTATCCTCACCTAGTTATCTAACTCAGCAGGTGAGGACGTTTGCAATGAAAGTAGCCCAACGTCAGTGTTGAGTCTAAGGGTACCATCCCCTGAAGCCAGAATTAGAACCTTGCCTTTCATTGTGGTTATTCTATACTTCTTATGCATGGAGGGAAAGGCAAAATTTTCTCACCTAGTTGACCAACGCTGTAGGTGAGGATGCTTGCAGAGGAAGTACCTTAACATGAGTGTTGAGTCTAAGGCACCGTCTAAGTCTGAAGAACCTCCCAAGTAGTATTCTATACCTCTCATGTATGGAGGGGAAATGGTGAACCTCCCACGTGGCTATCCAGCCTCTCATGTATGGAGGAGTTGAGTGTGCAGGACCCTCGAGTTCTCTACTGCTCACTGACGCAGATGACTATGCTGAAGAAGTTAAAGTTTTTTCAACATGACCATCGGGATCTGCCTAACCTCAAGGACCTAAAGGAACATCACACTCAGTCTAAGCTTGACCAACAGAAACTCCCAAGTTCATTTAGACTACCACTGGCTACATAAACTTCTAACATCCTAATGATACAAAGCTAATTATAAAATCGAGTTGGCCGCAACAACAGCACCCAGCGAGTAACCTTTCTCTCAATAAACTGAAATCCGTAAGGTAGAGCATCATGTAAACCCACACAGACTAAAATAGCCGCCTCCAAGATCGCCGACATCGAAAAATTCCTCAAGAAAGCCGAAGGGGTAGCCATCCGCGACACTTTGTGCACCCTTGGATGCGAAGAACATCTCAAAGGTTTCGAAAGCAATGAAGAACCAACCCTCGCAAGAAGAAACTAATTGCACTTTTGGAAATGGAATGAGATGGACACCTAGGGGAAACCAAATAAGATTCTCGAATGAGATAAAAGTTCCTCAGGACGTGACAAATAAACTTTGAGAGCTCAAACCAGACACAGCAGCATTTGAGATCTGTCACCTGATATACAATTATCCAACGATGTTGCTGTGACTCTACTTATGACGATGAAAAGACAAAACTGACCATTGATGAGATTTCTTGCTCTCTAAAAGACTGTTGCTGAGTGCAAGAGGCACCCTCAACAGAACCTTCTTATGAATGTCCGGATAGTGAGGAGGGAGATAATTTAACAAGAAGTCCCTCCTCTTCTTGACAAAAACGTAGTACACCTAACTGCAATGTTAGTCTGGTATGCGAGCCCCATTAAAACCGAAGTTATGAGGTTGTCAAACAATCCAGGATCGGAAGGAGTATACCTACCATGTTTGAGAAAACCCCCATCAACTCAGGCAACATCCACATAGAGTGGGACAAGGCCTCCGACTGGCTGCGAAAGGTGTCTTCCAAATACAAGCCTCACGATACGTAACCTCTACCACACAAATCAACGAAGGAACCCAAGAGAGAAGAGCCTCAACAGATTCATAAGGTGGAACTTGGACACTGGCAGAAGGGTTACCCACTACCTCATACAGACCACTTCCAAGTAGGAAGCAAAGTTGAATCCAGCCTACCAGACCCCATAAGTGATGCTAGCCTACAGTCGTCTTCCCCAAAAGCTGCCCGACTTGGCTGAAACCAGATCAGCTTAATTGATGTTTGAGAGACTACTGGTTTAGTTGAATATAACGTATCAAACATTGCTAGAATTAACTGTGTGGGTTCCTCCGGAGCCTTAGACTGCGGAAAGGGAGAATGGACAAAGTCCATCATCCATTTATGTGCGCTTTCCTTCGTTGGAGAAACAAAAACCCACAACTAGTACTGGATTCTCTCTTCAAAGGGTATCATCTGTCAGTCCTGTCCAACCGCACCAGAACAGGAAAAGGAGAAGGCTGAACACCCGCAAGAGCAGCACCCAAGAACCCGGAACTTAATACACCTGGGTGCTCGATACCAACAACTGACATACTTGATCCCATCTGAGCCAACCAATCCGGCTGCGCAACACTATACCAACAACAAGATGATGATAAACTCCTGACTCCTGAGCTAGTCGTATTCAACTGCACAATCCCGCAGCCCCCAGACACAATACGTAACACCTGGCCGACCGCCGCCGACCCCAAGAGCCAGCCATCCTGAGTTCCACAAATCGTGTACCAACTAAAAACTATGACATAACCCTGAGATAGTCTTGCTCGACTGCGCAAACCCGCACTACCCAGTGACGAACATACCTTGGCGATGAACGTCCACCCCTATGAGTCAACCACACTCTGTTACACCAAATGTGTACCAACCAGAGACAATGACAACCTTGAGTCACTCTCACTAGACGGCAAAGCCCCGAACCAGCCAGTGACCATGACATAACATACTAATCCAGGATGGGAGTCTGGAGCTGAAGCTACATTGATAAAGTGAGGGAAGGAAGTGCTCCCGGAAACCCAGGAACCAAGGCCGAACCCACATTGAACACCTTGAAAGAGGAACAGAAATAGCCGTAGGAAAAACTTGACAAAGAAGCAGAAGGAGAGAAAAAGGAAGAAGCCACACTCGGAGTAACCACCGGAGCACCTTACCCCGATGTTGTGTAGGTGGAGAAAACCAACTTGAGCAGCACATAAAAGTGCCTCTAAGGACAGGCTACAAACTGCAGAACCAATGGGAGATGAAGAAGGAAATTACTAGCTACCCTAACAAAAGGAGGCCGAGGGCACAAACAGTACTAACGATGGTGCAGACGAACTGCCAACTGCCATAGCCCCCCGCAATAACTGCAGTAGGCACATTACATCTCAAACCCTGAAAGCATATAAAATGGGAACCAAAGGAAGATTGCCAGCTACCCTATTGAAAGGAGAGGCTGAGGACACAACCAGTACTGATACAGTCAACAATGGCACAGACAAATCGCCAACTGCCGTAGCCCCCGCAAGAACCATGGAGGAGACAGTATACGTCTCAAACCCAATAAAAGATGAATATATGGAGTTGCTCCGCAACTGCCTGTGAAGCATCCAGACCAGCACCCTGAGAACTACAGGACCCGTGGAAGGTGCTAAGAAGACAGCCCCACCAAAATTACTTCCCTCAAACCCGAAGAGAGAGAGAAGGAACCTCTGAAATGCTCAAAGTTCAGGAATGAAACGAAAATTCTTTGTTATGCTGTGTTAATGGCATAGAAACGGGATGAGCGAGAGAAGACCTCGAAGCGACCTCCGAAGAATGTCCTGATAAAGAAGATTGTGTAAAGACGTTATAAGTTTTTCTGGGCTCAGTTCGTGTCGCTGCGCGAAATATCCTTTAATCCATTATTTCTAAGGTAAATGCACTAACACATACCAGAGAATAAATAAAATAAAGAAAAGGTCAGTACTACTGACTCGCTCACCCTCCAAGAGGGTGTCGGTATGAACACTAGGGCGAGTGAGACCACTACCACGAACCACTTACCAATAGAAATCTCCTACTACAAAACCCCCACTAGAGGGGAGCCGACCCACAGAGTGGGCAGCAACTACTACTACTCCATCCCATGCTGCCGACTGCTGCGCCTCTGGTGGCCATCCTTTTCAGTTAGCGCTGCGTACACACTGCCCTTTTTGCTCTGTGTTTTTTGTGCCCCTTTCTTGGATTTAACTAATTATGGAGCGTGCAGCCATTGCAGCAGCTACGTTAAGTAATCTGTTATTGTTGCTATTGGGTTTTTTTTTCCGGCCTTGAGTCAGTATTTGCCGTTTTTTAGGTATAAATACTGGCTCTTGGTCGGAAGCATGGCGGCATTGTTCTGCCTCGTGGCTGGTTCGTTCTTGGTCTCTCCATACCTAGAACCTTCCTTTTACTTTTACGCTCTATTGATAGTTACCTATATTAGGGTTTAGGGGTCCGCCTACTTGGTTGTATGTCATGCATGCATGTCTTCTTTACCTTGTGTAGGCATCTTCCATCCAGACCCTAGCCACAGCTCTTAGTATCGGCCCCGGCTAGCTTTGAGTGGTAGACTTTCTTTCGGGTTAGTCGTACACTCCTGGATTTTTTCTCCTACTGATTTACTTTCTTACTTTACTTTAATGTAATTTTTAGTTATTTTATATATTTTAGGTTAGCCTACGGTGTCTGGCATATTACGTAGCCTAGGTTCCGTATTTCATTGGTCCCCACCAGTTTATTGCTTCCTCTCATCAGTTCGGTTGCTTCTGTATAGCATCTCACTGATTACTTGGTTGCTTTAACCTAGGCTATGTTTTTTCGTTGTATTTCTCATGTTACCGCTCCGTGGTCACCATGTGATCGCGAAGCAGCCAGGCGCCCGTCCAGTCACCTTACCCTCCTCCCGCTCTTCCATAGGGCCGGGGGGGGGGGGGGGGGGGGAGAGGGGGGTAGGTCTGTCCTCGCTCACTCCACATACCCGTGCCTTGCTCCCTCTCTCCCTAGGCGGAGGGAGTAGGGGGGCTGGACAGACCCAGGACTGGACTCGACCGTTCTATTGCTTCATGGCCCGCGCTCGGATGACTAAGGGGGGGACTTGGCCTTCCCCCCCCCGTTCGTTACTCCGTCGCTCCGTTGTTGGCTCGATCTGTTTCGCCTCTCGCTCCTTCCCGGTTTACTGGTGCTTTTTATTTTACCGGAGCTCCGGCATTCACGTGGAAGGTTGCTAGTTCACCCTTGCGGGCGGACTGCAGGCGTACAGTTGGTCTTTCCTAACCACCCCGTCTCGCTGATATCGCAACACGAACACCGCCGCGCACCGGAATTATTCCGGTACGTACTAGTGCTTTAGGCTTAAGTGTTTAGTGTTTAATTTAAACTATAGTAAGTTTAATTTAAGCTAGCATAAGCCGAATCCCTCCGTTACCTACGTTATCACACCGGACCTCTCCGGGGTTCTAGCCTATTCAGGCGGTAAGGGAGGGGTTATGCCCAAAATTTTTCGCGCTCCGGCATGCAGCGGAGTTCTTTTAGCCTACTAGCCTGTAAGTGATGTCTTTTACGGTACTCATGTATCTTTTCACTTACGACCACCAACTGTGAGCATCCAGGATGCAATGCCATGCTCCAGGACCCCTGTGGACATGAAGTCTGCAGGTCCCATGCTCCATGCGCGACTCCGCACGGGAATCTACAGGTCTGGTTCCACGAAACCTGCACCATTTGCTACGATCTTGTGAGTCAGCTCTTGGACGGGGTAAGTATTCCCAACTCCGTTCGGTAATCCCAAAAAGGTTGTAGTTCTTAAGTTTAATTTTAATCTCTTAATTTAAGCTTAAGCTCTTTTTATATGGGATGTTGCATCCCCTATGTCTTTAGACTAAGCCTATTACTTAAGTTTTAATTTTAAGTTTAACTTAAAACTAATGGATGCCCTCTCTTCCAGGCTCCCGCCGTTAGAGATACCGCCCTGGCAACCCTGAGGGCTTGGGTCGGCGGTTTCGGTAAGAACGCCGCCAAGGGACAGCCCTACATTCTGGAGAAGAGGTTGGCTGTCCTAATCTCCCCGCGGCAAGTCAACGGGTTACGTCGACCCGGCAGAGGCAGCCCCGACTATGGCGGCGATTCAACAACAGCTCGCCGCTTCGTTTATTAAAGGAAAACCATGGCCAGGATATCTCGTCGGACGTCGCGACACTTGATTTAAATATAGAGCCCATGGTAGGTGTTGACGACCTGTTGGTCGAGGTAGGTACGTTGGACGCCCAAGGGCTTCCCTTGGGCGCCACTGGGTCTTCTACTCCTGCTAACTCTCCAGCTTCCTTCCAAGGCTTTACAGGAGCTGAGCTCCTTTATACTTCTCCTGACGCTTCAGTAAGACCTAAGGTCAAGGGACAGACGGTTGTAAAAACCCTCAGCAAGACGTCGTCGTCGTCCAAAAAGACTTCGTCGGCGTCAACATCTCGTAAGTCTCCGGCTACAAACCCCGGAGCGGAGAGGTCTAGAGCTTCTGGGTCTAGCTCCAAATCCTCAAGGAGCAGGTCTTCCAAGGAGAGGCCACATACTCCGGCGGAGTCAGCCGTTTCTCCTCTCCCCTTGGTACCTGTTCAGAGTTACCCAACCACCTCCGCAGCAGCTCCGGCTTTGGATCCCAATGCTGGTCTGTTGCAACACATGGGAGACTTGGTCGGCTCTCTGAAGAGCAGTATGGAGCAGATGTTCTCCCGGTTGTCCGACAGGATCACGTCCCAGGATAACATCATCGCCGAACTTAGCCAGGCTCCTCTAGCTACTCCCCCACCTTTCGGCACGGAATAGCTCAGCTCCCACCTCATGACTCTCTGCCTCCGTTCTCTATGAATAACCCCTGGAGGGTGGCGTCATACGCCCCTTTCCAGGACGGTCTCATTTCAATTACGGAGTGTGGTACTCGAAGGATTGAGGACTTCGAGTTCTACCCGGAGGGTCTACAACCACCGTTCATTGGCTACGCCAGACTCACTGACGCAGCCATGACTAGATGACAAGGTCCCTAAGGAGAACAGTCCTCTACTCACGTGACCAGGCTCAAAGAGAATGGCTCAGGTGTTTAGAGGACATGGATTGTTCGAACACGAAAATTCAACCTTTCAAGAGTCCCTTCACCATTTTCACAATGGAAGAGGGAACTCCGCTTCCCTTCCTTACCAAAATAGCTACGGTCACTATCCCGGCGGCCCAGAAGGGGGAGTCGTTGCCACAGCTAAGGGAAGCAGACCCCACATCTCCTTTGCTCCCCTCACTCGGAGAATTGTGGGAAGATCTACCCAACACTTTTTCAGCGGGCAAACTCAAGCCAGACTGTGCTATGGATCAGTTTGGTGAGAAGCTGCCTAGACTTCCGGACAGCCTCATTCAGGCTGAATTTGAGGCCAAGACTAGGCTAGCCAGGTCCATTAACACCATGGCAATGACGGAAGTGGCAACCATTTCTTACGGCTCTGAGCCACTCTTTAAGCTTCTCACCAAGTCGCTGACGCAAACAGTTCAGTCTGACATGTTTGAGTTCGCTACAGCCAGAACTAACTGTCGGAAACATGTCCTCCAGGAAGCAACTATTCGTCATGAGCCGAATAAGTTGCTTTCATCCAACATCTGGGGAGCAGACCTCTTCCCTGATGCAATGGTAAAGGAGGTCCAGGCGGAAGCGACAAGGCTTAACCAAAGCCTTAAGGATCGTTGGGGTCTCACCGCAAAGAGACGCCAAGACCAATCAGCAAGGGGTAAGGCTCAGAGGAAACCCAGACGTTTTCAGCCTTACCAGAAAAAGCAACAACGCTTCGCCCAGCCTGTTTCGACTGTTCCGTTGTACAGTCAGCCCAACCCTCTACCTCCAAGGCTCAATCACAGCCCATCTACATGATTTCCCCCCAGCCTCAACCTTCCACCTCTTACGCTGTCTCCCCAGCCTTCAACCAAGTGTTCAAAGGCCAGGCCTTTCAGCAGTATGACCGCTCGGGTAGGGGAGGCAGAGGTAAGGGATCCTTTCGTCAGAAAGGATCAGGAAGGTCTCTTAACAGGGGAAAACACTTCCGGGGAGGCCGCGGAGGTTACCAGCAGCAATGAGAACTTGAAGGTAGGAGGGAGGCTGTTTCTCTTCCGGCACCGGTGGGGATTCAGCAAGTGGGCACAAAGTATTGTGTCGAAAGGCCTGGGTTGGAGTTGGATTGCGAATCCGCCTCCACCCAGACCTTTCCTTCAACTTCCATCAAAAGAATTGACGGAGTATGCGGAGGACCTCCTTCAGAAAGGAGCAATAGCGAGAGTCAACAGATTAAAATTTCAAGGGCGCTTATTCAGCGTTCCAAAGAAAGGCTCACAAAAAAGAAGGGTAATAATCTTAGACTTATCCCGTTTAAACTTGGCCATTCGCTGCGACAAGTTCAAAATGCTCACCATCTCGCAGGTGCGGACCTTACTTCCCCGTGGGGCCGTCACCACCTCTATCGATCTTACAGACGCATAATATCATATCCCTATTGCAAGACACTTTCGCCCTTATCTGGGCTTCAAGATAGGAGATCAAGCATTCTCCTTCAAGGTAGTTCCCTTCGGTCTGAACGTGGCACCCAGGGTGTTCGCGAAGTTGGCGGAAGTAGTCGTCCAACAACTGAGGTCTCAGGGGATAATGGTAGTAGCGTATCTCGACGATTGGTTGATTTGGGCTCCAACAGTCGAGGAATGTCGCAAAGCCACACTGAAAGTAATCCAGTTCCTAGAGTATCTAGGGTTCAAGATAAACAGGACAAAATCAAGACTCACTCCGGAGTCCAACTTTCAGTGGCTGGGCATTCAATGGAATCTATCCTCCCATACTCTGTCGATTCCATCAGCCAAGAGAAAGGAAATAGCGAAGTCAGTAAAGCAATTTCTAGGACACAAACTTGCTTCAAGGAGAAGCCAGGAAGAATCCTGGTTCACTCCAATTTGCATCAGTGACAAACATCTTGATGAAAGCCAAACTGAAAGACCTAACCAGAATCTGGCGCTCACGAGCAAATGTCAGATCCAGGGACAAGTTGTCATCAGTCCCACAGATTCTACGGAATCGTCTACGCCCTTGGGCAAAAGTGAAGAACCTGTCAATATCAGTACCCCTTCAGTTTCCTCCTCCCCGGGGGATTACCATCCACACAGACGCTTCATTAAGCGGCTGGGGAGGATATTCTCAGTTCAAGAAGGTTCAAGGAACCTGGTCACCCCAGTTCCGCCAGCTTCACATAAACGTACTAGAAGCGATGGCAGTGTTCTTGACTCTGAAAAGGTTACGTCCGCCAAAGAACTCCCACATAAAGCTAGTTCTGGACAGCGCAGTGGTAGTCCATTGCGTAAACAGGGGAGGCTCCAAGTCACGTCATCTGAATCATGTCATGGCGGACAAGTTCAGTTGGCACCTCTCCTCCACCCATATAGCTGGAGTGAGAAACGTCATAGCAGATGCTCTATCCCGCTCAGTTCCTCTGGAGTCGGAATGGTCACTGGACAACAGTTCGTTCCAATGGATTCTCCGGAGGGTTCCAGGTCTACAAGTAGATCTATTCGCATCTCAAGCGAACCACAAACTCCCATGTTATGTGGCCCCCAACCTGGACCCTCTGGCCTATGCCACGGACGCCCTGTCCATAGATTGGAACAACTGGGAGAAGATTTATGTCTTTCCTCCAGTGAATCTTCTCCTGAAAGTACTAAACAAACTCAGGACGTTCAAGGGTCAAGTAGCTCTAGTAGCCCCAGACTGGCCGAAGAGCAATTGGTACCCTCTGATTCTGGAACTGGGTCTTCGTCCTCTTCGAATTCCCAATCCCAGGCTCTCCCAGTCAGTACAAACGAAGACTGTGTTCGCTTCCTCAGGAATTCTCAAAACCCTAACTTTATGGACTTCATGAAGTTTGCGGCTAAAAGAGATGCAGATATTGATCCACGAAATATTCTTTTCTTGGAATCTGATAAAAGAGATTCAACTTTGAGACAGTATGATGCTGCATTCAAAAAGTTGGCAACCTTCCTGAGAGAATCAGATATTAGAATCATGACAATCAATTCAGCTATATCCTTTTTCAGATCTTTATTTGAAAAAGGCTTAGCAGCTAGCACTATTACGACAAACAAGTCAGCCTTGAAGAAGATTTTTCAACTCGGGTTCAACATAGACTTGACAGACTCTTACTTCTCGCTCATTCCCAAGGCTTGTGCTAGACTTAGACCTTCAGTGAGGCCTACGTCAGTATCGTGGTTCTTGAATGATGTTCTAAAGCTGGCTTCAGAAACAGACAATACGACATGTTCATTTATAATGCTCTTAAGAAAAACTCTATTTTTATTAAGCTTGGCTTCAGGAGCTAGAATTTCAGAACTGTCGGCGTTATCCAGAGATCCGAATCATATAGAATTTCTTCCCCACAGGGAAGTTCTACTTTCTCCGGAACGTAGCTTTTTAAGCAAAGAATGAGGATCCTTTGATGAGGTGGGAACCGTGGAAGGTTATACCCTTCCACAAGATGTTTCTCTTTGTCCAGTATCGACCTTACGAGCCTTTCTGTCCAGGACATAATCATCCTCGTCGGGTCCTCTCTTTAAGAGAGAAAAGGTGGTACTTTATCTATTAAAGGTATCAGGCAACAGATCCTGTACTTTATTAAGCAAGCCAACCCTGATTCCTTCCCTAAAGCTCATGATGTCAGGGCAGTTGCCACCTCAATTAACTATTTCCAACACATGAATTTTGATGATTTAAAAAGTATACTGGATGGAAATCGCCGACAGTATTAAGCGTCATTACTTAAAGTCCTTGGAAGCTCTGAAATTTTCAGCAGTTGCGGCGGGTAACATAGTTTCCCCCGACTCTGCTTAATCTTAAGTTGAAGATCCAGTTCTCCTTTCTACCTATCTCATCCAACAGTTTGTCTATACCTACCATGTTCATCTACGTCTACCTTGAGTCTTAGCTGCTCTTGTGATGGTACAGTGGGTGTCCCTTATTTTTTTTTGCTAGGGTCACCCACAATTATTTGTATATTCTGATCTCTATGATGTGGTCCCTTATTTGTTTTTATGCTAGGGTGACACATCTACATTTGCAATGATTACGGGTTTTGTATACTAAGTCATATACATTTGTTTATTATATTATTGTCTAAGTTTGTTCAAATTCAGTTTATTATTATAATTGCTTTATTTACTTTATACATATTAACTATACACAAATGTTAAGATCAACATATATTCCATGTAAGCCCTGTACATATATGTTAACTTTAAGTTAATTTTAAGGAATATTTTCTAACTTGTATAATTGTGTATATGTATATTTCTTAGCAATTATATTTCTTTATTTTATTTTCAGTTTTATTGAGACCTTATTTATTTATTTTCTTTACAATCTTGTGCTAATTCTCTGGTACGATTTCGCGCAGCGACACGAACTGAGCAGAAAAGGGATTTTGACGTAAGGAAAAATCTATTTCTGGGCGATTGGTTCGTGTCGCCCAGCGAAATCCCACCCTACCCATCCCTGCGCTCAAGATTGTCTGCTAACTTCAGGATGGCCACCAGAGGCGCAGCAGTCGGCAGCATGGGATGGAGTAGTAGTAGTTGCTGCCCACTCTGTGGGTCGGCTCCCCTCTAGTGGGGGTTTTGTAGTAGGAGATTTCTATTGGTAAGTGGTTCGTGGTAGTGGTCTCACTCGCCCTAGTGTTCATACCGACACCCTCTTGGAGGGTGAGCGAGTCAGTAGTACTGACCTTTTCTTTATTTTATTTATTCTCTGGTATGTGTTAGTGCATTTACCTTAGAAATAATGGATTAAAGGATATTTCGCTGGGCGACACGAACCAATCGCCCAGAAATAGATTTTTCCTTACGTCAAAATCCCTTTAGAAAGAAATTGGGATAGAAAGGAACTTGACTGACTCTGTGTTACGGTGTCGAAATATCCTGGCCAAGGTTCGACACAATGTTACGGCCTCTGAGAGAGGTCAGCTTCAGGTTCGATATGAAATAAAAAAAAAAAAATATTTCAACACCAACAGTTGAAACTAGGGATACGAATATAGAAAGAAACACTAACACAACAAAGGTTTATTTACAAGCTTACCAACAAAGGTAAATGCAGAATGGTATCTCCTATTTACATAAAAAAAATAGAATCTTACACTGCATGAACTGGGGGAACAGTGAGGCCATTCAAATACTTGCGGGCCGGTTTAGTGACTCTAAGCGGAAAATAGTTTACTTGTAAGGCAGGAACTCCCCAAAACCTGTAGCAGGACCTTTCCTTCTCTGAAGTCTGCTCGACGTCGAGATAACACGGACGTGCACTCCTGAAGACGACTAGACCAATATCCAAACAACTCTTGAGAAACTTTTTCCTTGATCCTTCGTCGGTCCCTTTCTCTCTTATCTCTCACGGATAATCTCTGCTGCTGCTGATTTCTCACTGATATTCTGATCTGTGGCTCTTACTCTCTGTGACTAACTGGAGTCTCTCCTTTAAGATCTCTCTTTTCTCGAACTTCGACCATCGTATTTATACGGCATCCGGGGGGCGGAGCCTACGGCGAGCGTCACAGACTCGTGAGATTACTAAGACTCCCTAGATGAATCTAAACGAGGTATTGCATCAGAAAACGCGGCATTTCTCCCGACACATTGGCGCGTGTTTGCGCTCCACAACACGCCCGACGATTCCAGAACAGCCGCGAGAAAAGGGCACCTCCTTACTGCCGAACTTCTCGAAAATACGTTCTCCTTTCCTTTAACTTCCTTTGCTATGAAGCAATTACCATCATACTCTGTTCCCCATGATAATCTTGACAAACATCATTAGCAAACTCAGGAAAATTCTTGAAGACATGATTATGAATACAGTCAGTATTCAAGTTACTGTAATTCGTCTTACAATAATTCGATTTTATGGTGGGGTTAACAATTAATATTGGTACGACAACATTTTGAAAATAAGTTTTTCTATATCTTGCGTGCAGCTGGTGCAGGCAGCAGCATGCAGTCAGGCAGCGAAATTTAAATTTAATGCAGAATTTAGGCCAAAGGCCAAGCACTGGGACCTATGAGGTCATTCAGCGCTGAAAAGGAAATTGACAGTAAAAAGTTTTGAAAGGTTTAAGAGGAAAACCTCTCAGTTGCACTATGAATCAAGTGTACAGCCATGAACAACTGAACGAGAAACCACTTTGTTTGCTAATATAACCGAATCGGATAGCAACATCCGTTTATTGTATTCAATCAGTGTACTACATTAAACACTTACCGGAAGTATGTTATAAATGGTGCCATGTAGAATAGGACTGAAATAATTTATGTAACCACTTTACTTGCTGTGAGATCGTCATGGCAATATAATTTTAAATGCCAAATGTATCTGTAGCTGATTAGGTAATATTAAGTCTGCTAAAGACTAACATTGTGCATTGGCAACATGGATAAAACTCATAAACTTTCTTATGAAGTCAAACACAGTTGTGGGAAAAAAAACTACTAGCATGAAAGAGTTCATTTACTGTTGTTTTCACACCGATAAAAGATAAATAACATAAAGCTTGTAATACTGATGAAAACGAGTGAAAAAGAACGGAATTGCTGAAATTTACGTAATCTATTAACAGAGAGAAAAAAAACCTAGTTCACAATGAGACGTATTAGTAAAATTTGTGGACTTACAAAATACGTTGTAACACGAATAATATGACTTTGTTCCATATAAGTAAAGTATCTAGAAATTCATTTATGCTAACTAGGAACAAGAACATTCGCTGAGACTAAGTGAGATGGTTGCATCTGCAGTGAAGGAAATTGACTAGTAGGCATCTCTGCCTGCCTAGGCCACACCCCCCTTTACAATAGGGGTGTGTGTAGACAGCAATCTTATTGTAATTGTAATTTAGTTGAAATGTAATCAATTACACATTTTAAGGTAATTTTTAGTATGAATCTTTATTCTATTTAATATTACTTTCAGTTGTAATTGTAATTTGATAATACGACTGGTAATTATATTTGTAACTGTAATTGACATAAAGCATAATGTAATTACTGATGGAAATTTGTCTGCTAAACGGATGAAGACATCATACTACTACCAAATTCCATCACCTGAGGGAATATTCTTGGAAAGAAATGAAATGTACAAATTCCTTATGATTTCTGATTTATATGACACAAGATACCATAATTAACTATGTTAAAATGTCACCATAGTTAAAAGGACTGCCTTCCTGCTTGACTACTGCAAGGCAAAAGCATGGTATAGGTGGGGAGGAGCTTACTTACATCAGTCATAGGTAGCCAATCAGGGCCAAGAAGCGCTATGTGAATAACACTACCTTCCACTATAAACGTCGGCTGAGAATGAGTTGAATAAGGTGAGGTAACTTGCATAAGCCATCAGCTGATTTCTGGACTGAAATATGACCGCTATATTAGTATTGAGTATATGTGTAATAAATACATGTTTTGAAACAGATAATTACATATCTGTAAATAGAATCCATGACCTGAGGGGTCATTGGTGAATTAGGAGCGTCCTACGTGACTAACACAAATCTAGATCACGCTGTGCAATGCCTGCAGTAGCCTGGTTTAAGTTTGTTTGAAAACATCATCGATTCATACCTTTGTCAACTTTTCATAACACCTTCCATGGGAAGCAGTTGACCTGTTAACCTGCGCCGGAATCTTGTAACTTCCGAGCCGGGGGACTACGTATGTTTTTTATGTGAATCGCTGAGATAGCTAATGTTTCGCTATCAACGCGATGCTTTAAGAATTCAGTTCTATTCTAGTGATCAAACGGAACGGTCTCATGACCGAATTATCTCTCTTGTAATGGAGTTGAGAAATAAAGTTGTTGTACTGTTATCAACTTATCCGTTTGAATCATCTCCCTTATTCTAAGAAGAACCACTCTACTAAGATACAACGTAGAGAAGAAAAGAGGAACTAGTAATGCTTACGAACTACAGTCGTAAGAAAAGACAACCAGTCTTTCGCCAAAGCGGAAGAAACAACATATGTAATACAATATGAGGATACACACAATATTGGATCACGTAGCTATCAGCAAGCCTACACAGTTCAGCAATGCTGAAGTCAATTCGAATCTGATTTTCGTTCTTGTTCAATTACATTTTGTACCGAATTATCATACGATCTGATTCTCGTTTTGTGTTCAATTACTCCGGTACTGAATCATAAGTCAGAATGTATTGAACCTCCAGGATTGACCAATATTAGTAATTACTATATCGTATACTTTAGGCTAAGCTATTGTTGTTAATGTTATTCAATTTCTCTTTATATTCAATTATCATTAGTCAATATGGACTGCCGAGAGATTTAATTGATATTAATAATTACCATACCGTATTTGGATAAAGCCAATTCGACAACCTGATCACCAGGATTATCATTACCACAAGATGAACCAAATTATTCACCGAAGGAAAAGGAACCTTCGAAGACGAAGGAGCGCTATCCAACACTTCAGAACCAGACAAACCTGAAACCACATCCAAACGACCATCCACCGACTTGGAAACCTTCTGTTTCAAAGAACTCGAAGCAGGAAATAAAACCAAAGATGGCTCTAGAGATGAACCTTCACACTAGACACTACAAGGGAGTCCGAACCCGGGGGAACCTGCACTTCTCTTCCTGAACACTACATAACCTATTATCGCTACTCATCTACCCCTGGCCTAACTTTACATTAACCTTAGAACTTACACCTTGAGGGGGAAGGGGGAAACTGCTGCCAACACTGCCTGCTCCATGCTGGGGAGGGCCGGCATATCCTACCTTCCAGGCTTGCGGATCTCCATTACCCCCTGATTCTGGAACAGGCAGGGGAGCTGAAAAAGAACAATTAATATCACCTACACTACTGCTATCTTTATTTTCATTTAGCTTAGTCATGAAATTGGCAAACAAGCTAGACATACTTGATGTAATCTGTCCTCTAATTTCTTAAACAGTTCAGATTCTAGCTCCCCTTTATCTAATTCCCGAGATTCTATCTTACATTTGCTTTTTGAAGCTAATGATTTCCTATGCTTCAGGTAATCCTCCATTTGATTTAAGGACCAATCCCTGCACTCGTCACATCTCTGCCTAACATTACATTGCACTTTCCTACACCTAATACAAAGGGAATGTCTGTTGTTTTTGAGAGTATTCATCCTTCTTTTGCACGAACAGCAGGAACATTGAGCTCCGACATCTCCGCTAGAAGATTGTTCCGAAGGTATGGCAGATAGAGTAGGCTTCGAGGTGTTGGCCGGTAAAGAAGAGGTTAGCCATAGCTTAAATCAGAGAAGCCACTATGGTATATATGTGCATAGTAATTAAGAAATTAAGACTATTCTTTTATGTCTACTGTAATATGTCAATGTTTACGTGTGAGATTTGGTAGTGAAACCACTGTTACACATGTAAGTGTGGTTCGGTAGCAACGCAATCTAAGCTTTTTAAGCTTGCCGGTAAAGGAGAGGTTAGCCTTACCTTAACTCACAAGCCACTATGGTATACATAGTAATTAAAGATATTAACTAGATTCTTTTATGTGTGCCGTAAAAATGTGTCAATGTTTACGTGTGAGATTTGGTAGTGAAACCACTGTTACATACGTAATGTGTGCAGTTTGGCAGTGAACGCAATCTTTATGCTTTGTTAAGCTTGCTGGTAAAGAGGAGGTTAGCCTTAGCTTAAATCAGAGAAGCCGCTATGGTATACGTAGTAGTTAAAGAAATTAAGACGATTCTTTTATGTCTACTGTAAAAATACGTCAATGTTTACGTATGAGATTTGGTAGTAACACCAGTTTACCATGTGTGTGGTAATGAACGCAATCTGTATGCTTGGTTTGTAAGCGTCCTCGTAAAGAAGAGGTTAGCCTGATATTAAACTCAAGAGATGCTGGTACATAATGATATAGTAATAATAGAAATTAAGAAGATTCTTTTACTTTGAGTACATATATATGTGCCATAATTATTTTCAAAGTCCAATAAGCTTGAAACCAGCCCTGATATTTGACAAAAATTTGCCGTTGTAGAAGAGGCACCTTTTTTATAAGGATATTTTTGAAAACAAAACCGTTAGTATCATCACATTTACTGAAAGATAATTTTAAAGTGATTTTGTATACAGTATTATAGTCGACTCCGTATAAGATTTACCATAAATTAATACCGAATGTAAACGTTTCTATGCTTATAGCAACGATATGGTTTGTTTACTACCATAGTCCGCTATAAGCCACCAACCACCAGGGCTGCGCTATGGTTTGTTTACATCCTTCCATGCCACAGCCTGCCGACTTAATGTAGGCAATTTTTCGTACGTTTTTGATAAATATGAATTGGGTTTAATTTTATTAGTTAATTAATTTACTGTAATAATTAGACCTGCTTTTCAATGTTTTATTATGTTAGCAACACGTTTTATGCCTACCCACTACATTACATTCTACTTACTAGTTACCTAAGTAGCCTGTGGCGCTCGGTCAACAATCGGTTGGACGTAGGCCAGTTTTCTTTTATACTGTATATTATACATTTAAAATTATAAATATAATGTTTAATATGACATTTATTTAACTCTTAACTTTATTTAGTTGTAATTTACATGTAATGTATTGTATAACAAGGCAAGGTTATGGTAATAACTGGTGGTCAGGAACGGATTAATCCATTTTCAGTTATTTCTTATGGGAAAACTTAATTCAGATCTCGAAATAATAGAATTTTGATGCTCCTTTTGGAACGGATTAGCATCGAGATCCGAGGCTCTACTCTAATATATATCTTTTAAAAAGATTCATGGAAAAGATGCATATGCATTACGTTTGTATTTTATAATTATACGTAGCCATCAGCAGCCTCACACCGTTCAATTATGACAATGTCAGACTGAATTTGATTTGCGTTTCGTGTTCAATTTCTTTTCATACTGAATTATCATATATTCAGATTCTCTTTTTCTTTTTATACAAAATTACCATACGTCAGAATGCAATGAACCTCCAGAATTAGCAGATATTAATACTTACTTTACAGTACTTGTAGTATATAATGCCCTGTAGGCCAGGCTACTGTATATGTATACAATACACCATAGTGTACGCTAGGCAAACTCTTGTTAGTGTTATTCAATTTCTCTTTGTACTGAACTATCAAAAGTCAACTGCATTGAACCTAGAGTATTAGTTGATTTAAATAATTACTATACTGTATGTGCATAGAGGATACTGTGCAGTGTAGGCTAGGCTGCCATATAGGGTAAACAACCGCGTGGACTGGCCAACTCACCGACTACCGCGGCTAGGCCACCCTCCGAAAAAGTACTTTTAACACGTCCTGACACCGGAGATGGTCATCAGTCACGAGTTGTTGGTGGTGAGGGAAGGAGCTCAAGACCTCTACTCTCCTTTCATAGTAAGTATTTTCTCCAAAGTTAGAAATTAAGGCCAGATTTTAAGATTTAAACAGAGGGTAATGAAAAGGGTGGCCAATGCAGTGCCCACGACCCCAAAACGCTTTTGAAGTTTTTACTTACAACTCCAAATATTTATGAGGGTGCCATTGCAGTGCCCACGACCCCAAAACGCCTTTTGAAGTTTTTACTTCAACTCCAAATATTATAAAGATTGACACCATCTTGATGTTTGCGGAGTCGCTTGTGTCAACAAAATGTTATTGTTATAATACAATTAAGTTTGTTCATACTTACCTGGCAGATATATATATAGCTGTATTTTCCGAAGTCCGACAGAATTTAAAAATTCGCGGCACACGCAGTGGGCGGCCAGGTTGGTAGTACCCATTCCCGCCGTGGGAGGCGGATATCAGGAACTATTCCCATTTTCTATTCATATTTTATCAGTGCCACTGTCTCCTGAGGGGAGGTGGGTGGGCACTTTAATTATATATATCTGCAGGTAAGTATGAACAAACTTAATTGTATTATAACAATAACATTTTGTTCATGAAACTTACCTGACAGATATATATATAGCTGAATCCCACCTTCGGATGGTGGGAAGAGACAGAATAGGATTTTTGGGAAACTTAATTAAGTAGATGATATACATCTTGGTTCCTCACCTGTTAGCATAGCCGACTTCGTGATTACTGTCACCAAAGTCTGCTTCTGCTTTACTAGAGTTGCCAGCGAGGTAGAGACCTGTAATGCTGGTGCGCTCTAGATGATCTGTCAACGGGGACGTGACCACAATGTGACTAGACCATATGACCATACTTCTGAGGGCACCGAAGCTAAAACCACCACCTGACCTAACCTATCAAAGTTAGTTCCATAACTTCTAGTCTAAAGAAAAGGAACGCGTCTCAAGCGACCAACCCTTCAAAGTTAAAAGCACACCTATCCCTTTTTTATAGGATAGGATTCGTGTTGCTTCCTGCCCCCAATAATATATCTACGGAAATGTATGGTCCTAGCGACTTACAGATCTCAAATGTCGTCTTCACATCCCGTCGGGAGTGTGAAGCGAACACAGAGTTGCTTCGCTAAAGCGTGGCACTCAGGATGTTACTGAGTGTCATGCTCTGTTGAAATGCTTCCGAGGCCGCGCCCTCACCTCTTGAGCATTCATATTAAGAAAAAATCTCAAATCTTTATGCAAACATAATGAATGAGACCTCTTAAAAGAACTCCTTGGCTATAATGCCAGGGTGTTCTTGGACATGAACCAGTCTGGTCTTTTACGGAACACCGCAGATTGTCGGGAGTGTGAAGCGAACACAGAGTTGCTTCGCTAAAGCGTGGCACTCAGGATGTTACTGATGTCATGTTCTGTTGAAATGCTTCCGAGGCCGCGCCCTCACTTCTTGAGCATTCATATTAAGAAAAAATCTCAAATCTTTATGCAAACATAATGACTGAGACTCTTAAAAGAACTCCGGCTATAATGCCAGGGTGTTCTTGGACATGAACCAGTCTGATCTTTTTACGGAGCACCGCAGATTGTCCGTTGACCTTGACTTTCTATAGTTTTATCAGGATAAAACTTGAGAGAGCCTACAGGGCACAGGACTCTAATGCCCTTGCCCAATAAATTGTGCCATACCCTTGGTCTCCAAGCCTTCGGGTCAAGGGTTAGACAGGTTTTCGTTCTTATCAAGAACGGAAGGCTTAGAGGACAGACCGCATTATGTCCTTTAAAGCCAAAACCTCTGATGATGGCTAAAACCTCACTAACCCTCTTTGCCGTGGCTAGAGCGGTTAGAATATTAGCCTTTCTGGTCACGTGTATTAAGTTCGCAGAAAGGATAGGTTCGAAATGCTTTTGGCATCAGAAACTCAGACTACGTCTAAGTTCCATGCCGGAACCTTTGATCCAGAGAATTTCAAGATCTCCACAGACCTCAAAGATCGTGAAGCTTTGTTGTTTGACAGAACCGAATCTCTGAGCCTAGAGGCCGTCAACAACAATTTGCATATTCTACAATAGTTAGGACTTCTAGCTTACTCATACTTCAGACGGAAAGATAGAACCATAAGGAAATTCAAAGAGGTCGAGTTGGAGGAATAGTCACTTACTCCAGAAACGGCCTCCTCCGATTGAACACTGAAAATAGGCAGCACTGCTTTGCCTTGGCCAAGAGACTGCCATCTCTTGAAGATCTTATCGCTATGTACCGTTGAAGACGAAGGTAGATATTGAATGCAACCTACGTCTTCACAGACGAATCGAGAGAAGGATTCTCAAGATTCTGAACCTGTGCTTACAACTGACTGAAAACGCTAACCGCTATTTCATTGCTGTCCGGTGAGAAGTCGTAGTTGCAATGAAAGCGGGGCGTTCTTCAGTAATGAAAACACGGGAAAGCCGCCTGAAGAACTGCTTCTCATGGGCTGAACATTTGGAAGTAGAGCTGTCAGGTCGGAGAGTAGGCGATGTCTTTATGACATATCTGTTAATTCGGGATGAACAATGAACAATTGTACACCTACGAATATGAGATATATCAAAGACAAACTCAGATGTCTGCAAAATCATTCGCATTATCAGTGCGATGCAGCGGGAGACTTGTACAGACTTCTGTTACCGTGCGGTAAACAGTAAAACCAATAAGTCTAAGATATCTCTGTTGAAAATTCTCACAATATCGAAGGCGATGGAATCTATCGTCACAGCAGTAGATGGTCCTTCATAATTGCGAGAATCCCCTTTAATCAGAGACCTAAGTTCAAGATTGTTGGGCAGAGATAGGTTCGGTAGTCAATCAAAGCAGGGGAGAGAGAGAGAGAGAGAGACATAAACAACCGTGCATCTCGGAGGCCCAGCTGATACTGAGCGGCTATCAGGCACAGGCAGTTCAATACGCAGTAGCAGAGCCTGAGCTCCCGCTGACTCGTCATCCTGAGTTGCCAGGTAATCCATATTCCACAAAGGAATGCGTTCGGCTAGAACCACCGAGCATAAAAGATATGCTCGAGCAATTATATTTAGGCGAAACGAATTTCGGTAAATATAAAAGTTGAAATGGTGTTGTCGTGACAAAACCATAAGAATATAAAATTGAAACAAACTCCTGGGAGGTTGCAGGCAACCCGAGTTGCAGTTCAATTAGAATACTTCTCGTCTAAGTCGCAATCCGTAGAAAAACTAGGATATGCGCCTACCCCTCGGACCATTCAACTGCTTAGTAGAATCATGTCGCGAGGTTAATATACGTAGTATATTTATAGGATTCTGAACAACGATCTCCATCCTAAATTCTTTCCTTCAAGAAAACAATATAAGGATTGGAGATCGACCACCTTCGATCTCTATCAAAGAGAGTGAAGAAGAAGTCTTCCTCGAAGGAAAGCTTCAATGGTGAACAGAATACTAACTGCCTGAGTTGCCAGCTACTCCCTTTACGAAGGAATAGGTATGATATTATCGAGCAAAAGGAAACTCTCAGCAGGCCTATTTAAACGAAACAGAATTCGCTAAATACAGAAGCTGAGTTGGTGTTGTCGTAACAAAACCTGAAGAGTTGTTCTTCCTCCGAAAACTCTTGGAAGGTTGAAGGGAGTGTCAAATAAATACATTAGAACAACAGTTCTTTCGGCTTCTATCCGCAGAGGTAAATACGATATGCGTATATGATTCGACCCATGCGTTAGCAAAATGACGCACAGATAAACTACGTAAGTATTGTAGTAATTTGAACATCGAATTCTCTACTACATCTTTCCTGTACGAGGAAGAGAGAAAGAAAGGAAAACGACTGTCCACGTTCTAATGAACGAGACTTTTAAAAGAACTCCTTGAAATCTTTGCCAAGACTCTTTTTCAGAAAAGGGAGTAACATTCGAATAGAGATCATCAAGAGAGAACCGTGGATCGAAAAAGACCGTTCAATGTTTTTATGATATTGGACAAAAGACTTCCTGGATAGTCTACAAGTCTTTCTCTTAACCCCGGATGAGCCTCTGAAAATGAATGAGAGCTCTTCCGAAATTTGTTAATGAGTTTATCCGCTTAAACGATAAAAACGTTAAAATCTATGTCAATGAGAACTACCCCATTTATGAGGGGTCCCCCACTTAAATGACAATGGGGAAAACGTCCTGACTTGACAAAACTATTAGCACTTTGCTAATAGGGGAAAACCCTTTAACATGACCGAAAGTCACCCAGGAATCCGAGTATATAATCTTCCCGATCCTCAAAGAAATCGATGCAGAGGAAAGAGGGATAGAAGAAAAAATTCGGGTATGTCTCTCCGCTAACTCCGAATCCTTTTAAAAATTTCTGTAAAGAAATGCCCTCAACAGCAAATAAGACGCCTTCAACAAGTCTTTTCTCTCGCAAAGCGTCCTGCCGAGCTTCCACCGAAGCGTCCTGGCGAATGTCCACAAAAGCGTCCTGCTGAGCGTCCTGCTGAGCGTCCTGCTGAGCGTCCTCAAAAGCGTCCTGCTGAGCGTCCTGAAAAGCGTCCTGCCGAGCGTCCTCAAAAGCGTCCTGCTTAGCGTCCTGGAAAGCGTCCTGCTGAGCGTCCTCAAAAAACGTCCTGCTTAGCTACGAGCGTGTCTGAGCAGAGAACACCAAGTCTTCTAACGACGTTTCAGAGAGGAACTCGTTGAGCGCCTTGATGCATGCAAGGCCCGCCAAGAGGTGCCTAGCCACAAATCCAAGTTAATAATCGAAATAACAATTAGGATACTTAAGCGGCTAATGAAGTTTTCAAAATCCTAGGCGGAGGTCTGTAAACAGTTGTTTACCGACCGGCGACAGAAAAAAATATGAATAGAAAATGGGAATAGTTCCTGATATCCGCCTCCCACGGCGGGAATGGGTACTACCACCTGGCCGCCCACTGCGTGTGCCGCGAATTTTTAAATTCTGTCGGACTTCGGAAAATACAGCTATATATATATCTGTCAGGTAAGTTTCATGAACAAACTTCCCATTTCCTATGCTAAATCCGCACTCAGCTAGTACTCATAGACGCTGGGGCACTTTCATCACAACAATCGTAACCCTGACCTCTTACCAGTACTTATTCATACTTATTCAAGGGGGACTACGGCATTCTTTGCGACGTTTCAGAGCATTTTGCGCTCTTCAATTGTTTATCAGTGTTGTCAATTGGTATGTGTTTACTCTCCAAACTGGGTACAAGACTTACACAAAACCGGGGAAATAAGTGAAATTAGCGTATCTATTTATAGTATATATACATATTACAGCAATTTTATCATTACTGCATTACTATGACAACTAGAATTCATGGAAACAGTTTGTAAATGCCTCGGCGTATGTGTGAAGCTCCACTAAATTGGCAATGATGAGTCTTTTTGCTGTCGTCTGCTCGTACTTCAGAAATATCTGTAATTTTTCAGGGTTAATTTGGTTGCAAAAAAGGGATAATAGACATGAATTAAATAAACATTTTGAAGTAAAGTTAAATAATGAGTTAAGTAAACAATTAAGGGAATAAAGCTTTGCACCTCATAAACATGTAGTCGTCTGCTGCTCGTAACTGTGTTTGCAGAGTGAGTGCTTAGGAACCAGGAACAGCAATGTGGTTCAAGTGCAATGTGGAGTGAATTAAGACCAAAATGTGTATAATTACAATCAAATAAGCACTGTGGAGTTTCAGTTGTGATAGCAGTAAGGATAAAACCACCGATTACAAGGTAAAAATGAATTGAGTTCAAACCATGATCCCGGGAATATAAAGTTTCATACTTTCACTAATATAGGCAACAAAATGTTGTTTTATTGTGCTGATTACAACTGCAATCTTCAGTAAGATCAATAAATGTTACATATATACACTAACATTGTTCAAATGAGTGCTGGGAAGGCTGGGAAAGATGGTGGATTGTATGTGGTTAGACCGGCCAGCCACACGATTACCGCCATATTGGATTTAAAAACTGCCCTGGAAACATATTTTACGAAAAGCTCACATGCTTATTTTAGTTCGTATGGGGCTTTCATATATCACATCATGTTGACAAAACTTCAATCTTTTAAATGGTATGCTTAAAGTTGTAATTGTATTCTTGTTTCTCCAATTAAATACCGAGTGAATAAGGCCTGCCCAGCGCGATAACGATGGATCGTCCGCGGTTGTTTACCTTATGTATGGAAGATTCTAATTACCCCAGTGTAGGCTATGCTATATTTGAGATATAATTGTTCCAACAAATGATGGGTTTTTTTGGAACCTAACCCCATTGTAAGTAGGAAATACATGTAAAAAGAAATGACACCATTTGCACCAGTTACTTCGTAGCATAAAACCTCCTCTACTCTCGTCTTTTGATCAACTGAAAAAATAACCTAAGACATAGGGCTATAGCCTAGCCTAGGCTACAGGGTTATAGATTAAATTGCCGTACCCAAACCTTACGTGAAATCATTCAGAAATCATACAATACCATTGAACCAGGCAGTTTTAGGAAAAAGTAGGCCAGCATACAGTAATGAGATCCTACAGAAACTTATAGCCTAAACCTACAAGTAGCCTTTGACTATATCCTTGAGATATCATCATAGAATATAGGTAGGTAGTAACTCATTTCATTTACAGTCTTGGGTTAAGACCCCATAGTAGAAGGCTACTGTCTATTGGGTAACCTTGGAGTACTAACATACATAACTCTAGAAGTTAATGATACAACCTATAAACATCTATAACTCACCGAAGCAACAGTCGTCCATCCCATAACTACTTACTTACTTAATGACAGAAGAATTGATTGATTGAGTGCTCAGCCTACGACACCACCAGCGATCTTCATTCCTGACTCTCACGGTCTTTTCAGGCCCACATTTTTACAGTAATTATCAGTTATACTGGTAATTTATCAATTATTACGATTAATTATGCATTCTATCGGTCGTGAAGACGGCAATTATTATAGATCACGGACGTTTGATTAGAAGTTAAGATACTAGTAATGCAATCAATGGCGCCTCTTTGTTGACATCTTGGGCATCTTCTATTTGACATTGTTGATGTTTGTGGATCTGGTTAAGAAGTGGTTTCGGTTGTTTTCATTCATTCTAATAAGTCAAATGGTGGACATTTTTAAATAATCAGTGAAGAAATAATTAAAACTTCAGTTTAATTACTGATAAACTGGATAATTTAATGGTAATTATTAAGGCAAATAATGGATTTAAGTAATGGCCCTTTGTTTACGTTTTGGGCGTCGTCTCCTGAGGTCTTCTAGTTTGCGGTTCCGGTTTGAATTTGGTGTTTTGATTCGAACCTAATTGATGAATAGGGGAACGTTAGATATAATCTTGGAGAAATAATAAAAATATAGATAATTTATTCTAATAAGAGATAATTAGGATAGTAGTAGTAGTAGTAGTAGTAGTAGTAGTAGTAGTAGTAGTAGTAGTAGTAGTAGTAGTAGTAGTAGTAGAGTAGTAGTAGTAGTAGTAAGTGGGATATGCCTTTGAAACGGCTACATTGTTTGTTTTATTCCTCCTTTGTTTGTGTTTGTTTGAGTTTCTTCTCTCTGAAATACCACATTTCTTTTAGAAAAACTTTCATATTCTCCATTTCCTCCCTCAGTAGATCTACCAATAAGAGTATATTTGCTACTAGTTCCTCTTTATTTTCTTGATATGGTTGCTGCATAAAACTATATCTATTTCTAATCTCATTGTATGCTGGGCAGTAAAGTAAGAAATGTTCTAAATTTTCGTTTTGTTCCTCACAGCATAAACATTTTGTATCTTCTCCTTTTATCCTATTTCTATAATTTAATCCTAGTATACCTAGTCTGGCCCTACTGATCAGCATTGTTTTTTCAGTGATGTCATACCAGATTTCTTCTCTTATGTTTTCTTTATATTTTCTTTAGATTCTTAACGTTGACTTTTCATTCATTTCTTTCTGTCATGCTGTTCTGTCCCAATTGTTTATTATTTCTCCTAACTGTTTGTCTTTAACTGCTTCAATTTTACTTAAGTTTATGTTTAGTTCTTTCATATATTCTTTAACTTGCATTATCCAAGGGTTTTTTTGTTTCCATACTGATCCATGGTTATCTCATATAGGAACCTATTTCCACCATTCTTCAGTGTATGTTTCAGGTAGAATAGTTTATTCTTGATATCTCTTGAGTGGCTGGAAGAGGCCCCTATTTCAGATCTTAATGCACAACTTGCTGTGTAACTTGTCGCTTTCAAAATTGCTCTATATACTTGATTGTCTATCTTCTGAAAATCATTTATAGTTTTCTTGCTACAGCTTTTATTGATGACTGCATTAGCCATATTTGCCATCTGCTTTGCTTTAATTTGGGCCCTTTTTATCTGTTCTCTGAAGCAGTCTTTCATGATGTTGATTGTCACTCCTAGGTATTTAATATGCTTAACTATTTTCATTCCTTCTATGTGGTCCATATTTTCCACATCATCGATACTATACCAGTCGTTGTATATTAGTATGTTACTCTTGTCCTTGTTTTTGTTTAGGCCATATTCACTTGCTATTTCCATAAGGGTTTTTATTGCTCTTGTTATTTCTTCCAGTGTGTGTCCTAGTATTAATCCATCGTCTGCATATAATAGTGCCACTATCCTCATTACTTCATTTCTAAAACCTTCTGTTGTATTTTCTAATTTTTCTATCATCAGGTACGTTATTAGTAGAAAGAATATGGTTGAACCATTGCATCCCTGTCTTATTCCATTAGTTATATTTAGCTGTCTTTGTTCCATATTATTAAGGCATAGGCTTGTTACATCATTTGTATATATCTTTGCAACTGTATTCATTACTTCTGCATGCAGCCTATATTTCATCATGACCTCAATGAGCTTTTTTCTATTAACTGAGTCAAATGCTTTTTGGAAGTCTATTGATACTACAAATAATGGGTCCTTTCTTCTGTATGTTTCTTGTATGCAGTATTGTAAAATATATAAATAATTGATTCCCCTCCTTTGTGCGGTAAAGCCTGATTGCAATTCATTCATTTTTCCTATATTTCTAATATGCTTTTCTATTTTGGTTTTCAGGATTCCCATGAAAATTTTATATGATACATTTGTTAAAGCAATTGGCCTAAGATCTTTGACTGTTAGGTTTTATTTTTTGGGCGTAAGTGTTGTTTTTTACTTCAACCAGCTTCTCTGCGTTTTTCTGCACTTCAGTATGTTGTTTAAACATTCTGCCAATTATTTTTGAAGGTTGTTACTTTGTAAGAGTAGTTTGAACAGAACTGGCTTCATTCCATCTGGCCCTGGAGCTTTATTTGCCTACATTTTCTCAGGCTGGTTTTTTACATCTTGTTATGTTGATTTCTTCCATGGGTATAATCTCCGTCTCTGTTAGATCATACACCCCATGCATGTGTTCTCTTAAAGATATATGGTATTTCATCTGCTGTCCTAATCTTTTCACTATTTCTTCCATGTCATGTTTGTACTGTTCTTTCTTGCTTTCATTCCATATCTCTCCTATTTTGTTCTCTTCTTTTTGGTATATTGTTTCCCAGAATTTTAACAGCTCTTTCCCTAGGGTTTCTTCCTTCATCTCTTGGTTATTTTCGCCTTATATCCTTATCCATTCCTTTTCTGATGTGGTCTTTCCTCTCAGCATGTCTATATATTCCCAGATTTTCCTGTGTCTGTTTTTATCATTCATTATTTCATTTCTAACCTTTTCTTCATATTCTTCATATGCTTTCTTTATTATTATCTGTACTTTTTGTTTTTGTTTAAGATATACTTCTTTCATAGTGTCTCTTTTCTTCTATTCTTGTGGCTTTCCTTTTTAATTTGTTATATATCCTTCTTTGGCTTATTTCTTTCTTTATTTCTTTGGTGACCCATACTGGTTCTATTTCTTCTTGCTTTCCTGTCTTTAACCTTCTTTTGATTATCTTCTCCAGGTTATTTGCTTTTGCTTCACCCATTGTTTCTTCCAACTGGGTTAGATCTCCTTTTCTGTCTTGTTGGCTTACTTTATACTTTATATATTCAAGGTATTTCCTGGTACACTCTTCTGTAACTTTCAAAATTTTGATTTCTTTTGTTTCATTTCTAATGTTTTCCTTACTTTAGTGTTCATTCTGAATTGGACCTTTATGAGGTGATGGTCTGATAGGTCATATTCATATTTTCCCTCATCTATCTCCATACATTAATAGTTTTTAAACATATTTTGGTTGACTAGGGCAAAGTCTATAGTGCTGTTCTGATCTCCTCTACTCCAGGTTATCTCTCCTTTGCAGCTGGGATCTCCATTTAATAGCGTTAGGTCGTATTTTTCCATTAGGTCCATAACGTATTTCCCATTTTGGTCAAGTTCTTGTGTCCCTACGAAACCTATATGCCCATTGAAATCCCCAAGGACAATCACAGGCAGGTCTGTGGCCTTCTCTATTGCTACACGTAAGGCGCTTAGTAATCGTTTATTTCTTTCTTTATCACTGGTTGACATGCAGACTAGAATTAGTTTAAATATTGCTGTTCTATAATTACCCTTTACTATTAGAATGTCTTTGTGTTCTGACTTTTCTTTTTCCATCTGGATCTCTCCTTTGGTTCTATACATTATTAGTAAACCTCCTCCTTTGGTGTCGTCTTCATCTCTCATTGAGTCTACCACTCTGATGCTTGTTGGGAATAGTAATTTTTGCTGTTTAAGGTGGGTTTCTGTGATGCACATAATTGTGTCTTCTTTTGTTAGGTCCACAGCTCTATTATATTTGCTTTTGTCAGTCCTTGGGTGTTTAGGAGCTTTATTTCAAGATTTCTTGATGTATTTTCTGTCTTGCTCACCATCTTTTCACTTTCTCTATTTACAAAAGTGCTTTTACCATCTAACCATTTATCTATCATTTGCAAACAACTATTTTCTTTTAGGCCTAATACTCTATATTGTTACTAAAGTTACTTCCTTCACCTAAACTAATTTCCCTTCTACTTCCTACCTCAGAGTTCTTAACATTACTACTAGATATTCTATTTTCTCCTAACTCTAAATTATTTACACTCCTAAAAATATTATTACTCCCTATCTCTAGATTATTTACATTTCTATCTATTTTATATTTTCCTACCTCTAACTCATTTACACTTCTAACAATTCTATTGTTTCTATCTATATTTCCCTGGACTTCCTTTTTAGAGCATTTTAGTCGTCTGAAAGTTTTCTCTTCTCTTCAGCTCTCCCTTACTTATGAACCATCCTTCCTTTTTGTTTTCCTGCTTTTTCTTTAATTCAGATCTCAGTATGCTTTCTTTTCCTCTTTCTTTAGCAGTCATGTCTGGTACTATAGAAATGATGATAAGTACTCCGGCCGATGTAGTAGTAGTGGTAGGTGGAATTTGTTTTTGAAACGGCTCCCCTGCTTTTTTTTATTCCTCCTTTGTTTATGTTAAAGTTTTTTCTCTCTGCAATACCATAATTCTTTCAAACATTCTTCCCTATTTTCAACCTCCCCCTCAGCAGATCTGCAAATAAAAGTATATTAGCTATCAGTGCCCCTATGAGCTTTTTGCTATTAACAGAGTCAAATGCTTTTTGGAAGTCTATTGATACCAGAATAAAGGGCCTTTTTTTCTCTCTAAATTTCTTGTATGCAATTCTTCTTTTTTTGTTGAAGCCTGATTGCAGTCCATTTGTTTTCCCTATATTTCTAATATGCTTTTCTATTTTGGTTTTCAGGATTCCATGAAAATTTCACATGATACAGTTGTTAATGCAATTGGCCTAAGATCTCTGACTGTGGTGTTTTGTTTCTTGGGTGTAAGTGTTGTTTTTTTTTTTTTTACCTAAACCAGCTTGTCTGTGTTTTCCTGTCTTTCAGTAGCCGTTAAACATTCAGCCAGTTCCTTTTGAGGGTTGGTGCATTGTAAAAACAGTTTGATCATAACTGGCTTTATTTTAGCTCATTTGCTAGAGGTTGATTTTTTACAATTTTTTGTAGTTGTAATGGTACCTAATGGCTAAGATTCGCCCCCTCCCCTCCTCGTTCTCTTTCTCCATCGTTCTGTGCTATCTTTTTTTATTCATTCTCCGTTCTATGCTTTCTTTTTTATATTTCTCCTTCGTTCTGTGTTTTATTCTTCCTTCTTTCTGTGCTTTTTTTATTTTTCCTCCATTCTGTGCTTTCTTTTCTTTTAAAGTATCTTTAAGCCTACGATTTGGACATCCATCACTCTTTTCACAATGAAAGATGAAGACAACAGAAGAGTAGTACTACAGACATATGACGCGAGAATAATTAACAGAATAAAGGAATTAATTCAGGGCTGAGACTTCTTCTCCAGTGCAAAGGAAGGCTCTGGTTGTGACTTCAACTCTTTTTCTTTTCTTTGATCAATTGAATACTTCTGTAGATATGGCTATCTATCTATCTATCTATCTATCTATCTATCTATCTATCTATCTATCTATCTATCTGTTTATCTATATATATAGGGGGGAAACACTGCAGTGGATCCATCGTCATCGCGTGGCTCAGCCTTATTCACTCGATATTTATTTGGTGAAACAAGAATACAATTACATCTTTAAGCATGCCATTCAAAAGATTGAAGTTTCGTCAACATAATGGGATATATGAAAGCGCCCTACGAACTGAAATAAGCATGTGAGCTCTTCGTAAAATATGTTTTCAACGCAGTTTTGAAATCCAATATGGCGGCAGCTGTGTGACTTGCCGTTCGTAACCACAGACAATCCACCATCTTTCCCAGCCTTCCCAGCACTCATTTGAACAATGTTAGCTTATATATGTAACGTTTATTGATCTTACTCAAGATTGCAGCTGTAATCAGCACAATAAAACAACATTTTGTTGCCTATATTAGTGAAAGTATGAAACTTCTTATTCCTGGGGTCATGGTTTAAACTGAAATTCATTTTTACCTTGTAATCGGTGGTTTTATAATCACTGCCATCACAACTGAAACCCTACAGTGCTTATTTCATTGTAATTATACATGTTTTGGTCTTACTTCACTCCAAATTGGACTTGAACTACGTTGCTGTTCCTGATTCCTAAGCGCTCACTCAACAAACACAGTTACGGGCAGCACACGAATACACGGTTTGTGAGGTGCAAAGCTTTATTCCTTTAATTGTTGACTTTACTCATTATTTAGTTTAACTTTACTTTTTTACTTCAAAACGTTTATTTAATTCATGTCTATTATCCCTTTTTTGCAACCAAATTAACCCCGAAAAATTACAGACGACGGCAAAATAACTCATCATTGCCAATCTAGTGGAGCTTCACACATACGCCGATGCATTTACAAACTGTTTCCCACAGGGAGAGAGAAGTATGAATAGAAGGAAGAGATGCCTGTCACCCTCTCATTCACACCTAAATTCAAACAGTTACACAAGGCGAGATGCAACCTTGTCCAGTTAGAGGAGCTGGGTAAGCTACACAACTTGTTGAGCAGCCACCACGAGTCCTAAGGAAAAGGTATTCAAGGACCTATGGGCTATATCCCAAAGGGTAAAAGGTACCAGTGTCGTCTCTCCCTTCGGAGGAGTACGCCTTCCTGATCACCTCATGAAGCCAAAAAGAAATAGTGTTCTTGGACACTTCTTTCTTGGTCACCCCCGTGCTAACAAAAAAGTTTTGACATCCAGGCCAGAGGTGGCGAGTTCTCTTCAGATAGCGTGATAACACTCTAAGGGGACAAAGTAGCATCTCTTCTGCCTCATTACCACTAAAGTCCTCTAGGGAGGGGATCGAAAGGACTCAAATCTCTCATCAGGGACCGAGGGATTCTGAGTCTACACTACAAAATCCGGAATGTATCCTCTTCAGTTGCCCATGTGTCTGGCACTATGGAGAAGAAAACTAGAAGTTTCCTGCTGTGGTGAACAAGTCTACTACTGGATGCCCTCATGTGTCGAACAACCTTCCACCAAGTCAGTGTGGAGGGACCACTCTGTCCCTACCACCTGGTTCTGGTGGCTGAGCTTGTCTGCAACTACATTCCTCTTCCTCAGTATGTATCTGGTCGACAGCTCTACCGAGTGTGCTGTAGCCCACTCGTGCACCTGCACTGTTAACTGATGCAGCGGGAGGGACACTAGTCCCCACTGCTTGTTGACATATGCCACTAGTGTGGTGTTGTTCATCAACACCCCAGTGTCTCATCACTCGATCCTGAAACTCTTGGAGGGCTTTAGTTCCAGAATGTAGATGTGAAGGTGTCTGTTGTGTTGATCCCAAACTACTGCAGTCAGCAACTCCTCCAGGTGTGCGCCCTTACCTTCGTTCGATGCATCTGAGAGCAGAAGCATGTCCAGAGGGTGAGTGTGCAACTCCACTCCTATTAAGAGTTTGCTGTCCTCTAGCTGCCAGGCTAAATTCTTCCTCACCTCCTACATTAGAGGAATGTGGAAGGTTAAGGATCTTGAGCCTGTGACCAACACTCCTTTAGTCTCTATTGAAGAGACCCCAGTGATGACAGGTGACCAATTATATCTTGCCAAAGCTGATCTGGCTGCTCCTGATGGAACAGAAACAGTTGAGGTGCGTTCCTGAACTTGCTGATCCTTGAGCCTGCAGGGAAGGCTTGTGCTGCTGCCGTATCGATCAGCACTTTATCCTCTGCTTGGGAACGAGATCTGACTTCTCAAAATTTATCATGATCCCAAGATTGTGACAAAAATTGAGAACTTATCCCTGTCCTGTAGCAACTGTACGAGTGAGCTCGCCAGGACTGGTCAGTCATCGAGATACCTCAACAGATGTATCCCGACTGAATGGGTTCAAGCTGATATGAAGGTGAACACTCTTGTGAACCCATGAGGGGTAGTTGAGAGTCTGAAACAAAGTTCCGTGAATTGGAACACTGTCCCCTCGAGAATAAGGCGAAGGTACTTCCTGAAGGATTGATGGATGGTATCTGAAAATATGCATCCTTCACTTCCATGGAGACCATGAAGTCGTTCTCCCTGATCAAGGTGAGCACTAAACGTGTTGTCTCCATCATGAACCGAGTCTGGGAAACAAATCGGTTCAAAGGAGAGAGATCTATCACTGGTCTCCAGCCCCCTGCAGCCTTCTCCAACAGGAAGACTCGGCTGTGGAACCCTGGTGACGGATCTCGTGTGACTTCCACAGCTTCCTTGTTTAGCACTGATTGCACCTCTTCCTTCAGTGCCAGGGGATGTCCATAATAAAACCTGAATTTTCCAACATCAGAAATCATGCCTTTCATTGCAAAATTGAAGTACTAAAAGAACAGTTTTCCATAATAGACCATGTCCAACATCCTGACCATTTAACCACCCTTGAGTCTTTATAATCAAGAGGCTTGTTCCCTCCCTCAACAGTAATACGTCCTCAGCAACTCTGTACCTGGCATAGTTTAAGTCGTTACTTCTAACTTGTATTAGTTCATTTCATCTTCTCTCCTCACAATGAAAGGTTGGTGTTTAAGCAGTCTCTTTTAACCTGTTTTTTACTTTGTTCTTTTATGTAATTTTAAGACTATTTTTAATATAGGTGAATTCTTGTTTTTTGCACTTTTATTGTATTTTATTTACAAATGTGTCTTTATGTTCTTTCACAGACTGATGATACACAGAGAATTTCATGTGCGAAACGTTTCTTAGAATTGTCATTTTTACATCTTTTATCATGGACATCCTCTGGAGGTTTTAATATATTATATATATATATATATATATATAGTATATATATATATATATAGATATTATATATATAGATATATATATATATATATATATATCTATATAGATATATATATATATATATATATTATATATATATATTATATATTATATATATAATATATTATTATAATATTTAGTTATCTGCAGACCCTGGCAATATAGGAAGATTTCAGGAGGTTCCATGATACACTCTCAGTAACAGGCCATGATTTATTATACAAAAAACGTTTCGCACACAAAACACGGTGCATCATCAGTCTGTGAAGAAATAAAAACAATTACATTATATTACTACATAAAAGGAATTCATCAAAAATTAAAATTGACATTAAAAAACTGTAAAAAAGCATTATTAAAAAACAGTAGAAACAAAAGAGAGAGACTACTAAAACACCAACCATCTCTAGTAAGGAAAGAAGAGGGAATGACAAAAACCGAGGTCCCAGTCAAGACGAAAAACTATGCCAGATATAAAGTTGAAGACGAGGTGTTATTGTTGAGTGAAGGAACCAGCCTTTTTATGAGTAACGACTCTAAGGTGGTTAAGTGATCTGGGTCCTTCGTATAGCCAATTATGGAGAAGTGCTGCTTCAAGATCTCTATTATATATATATATATATATATATATATATATATATATATATATATATATATATATATATATTAAAAGGAGCTGAGTACTGTTGTCCATACCTAACTGAGCCTTTATGTTGTATTAATCTCGACAAAAATCAACCAACTCCTTAGCGACACAAACACTTACGACAAACTGATGAAAAATCCCCTCCAAAACGTCCCCACAGAATTTTTTCAGAAAGTAAGATTAATTGGCCATGGCAAAAAGAGCATTTATTAGAGAAATTTAAAGTGATTAATCCTAAACTACCCTATTTTTATGGCCTTCCCAAAACTCACAAAGACTGTCTTCCATTCAGACCCATCGTTTCATGTGCTGGAGCTTTCAATTACAAAATTTCTAAATGGTTAGCTGGCCTCCTTTCCCCTTTTTTAGGCACTTTTTCTCCCAGTCACATTAAACATTCGGAGGATTTTTGTCACAAATTCAGAGAAGCACATATACCACTTCACAACATAAAACTTTTAAGCCTTGGCGTAGATTCCCTATTCACCAAAAGTACCAGTACAGGACGTTCTTCAGTTTTTGAGGGAAAAATTATCCCCCTATTAAGATCATTCCCCATTGGCGCTTGACAAATTAATAAAGTTAGTTGAATTATGTGTATCTAATAACGTATTTTCATTCTGGGAATCATTCTGAGCAAAAATTCGGGTGTAGTATGGGTAGTCCTCTAAGTCCTGTTTTAGCCAATCTGTACATGGAATACTTTGAAACTACAGTAATAAATGCAATAAACCCAAAACACATGCTGTGGATGAGATATGTGGATGATATTCTAACATTTTGGGATAATAGATGAGGCAATTTTAATGAATTCCTTTCAAAATGAAACTTATTAGTGCCCAGCATCAAATTTAAAGTTGAATGGGAAACAGACAACAAAATTCCTTTTCTTGATGTTTTAATAATCAGACACACGACAGAATACAAATTTACCATATACAGAAAACCAACGTTCTCACTTTCATACATTCACTACTTCAGCTATCATGACATTCCTATCAAGATAGGTGTAGCCAGCAACCTATTCTTAAGAGCCTTACGAATTTGTTCCCCAGATTTCCTGGAAAAAGAATTTGAACTAATTCGTAAGCAACTTTCGTTTTTAAGGTATCCTGACCATATAATTGAGAAAGCAATCCACAAAGCAAACGTAATTTTCTACTGACCCCCTCAAGACAAGACCAGAGACACCCAACAATAAAAGAAAAATTTCACACCTGGACAGGATTAAGACGGTGACCCAGACCCTTGGAAAATCTAACCCTTTTGAATTTGCTTACCCAAATACCTTAGCTAAATTCCTGATTAACGTCCAACAAAAGACATCCCCCAAGGACACAGGCGTTTATGAAATCCCATGCCTGGACTGTGACCAATCTTAGATCGGATTTACAGGAAAATCACTTCCCCAGATATTAATACAACATAAACAGTCAGTTAGGTATGGACAACAGAACTCAGCTATTTTCAACCATATAAATGAACATAACCATAGAATAGACTGGAATTTGTCACATATAATTTATAGCAGTAACTACTGGTACATGAGTCAAATGATGGAATCGACCTTGATTAAAAGGAGGCAGGTAATGAACATCTGGAAAGGAGCATGGGATTCAGATATCATCGACAAGGTTTTCATTCAACCAACGGTTAAGAAGATTAAAGGAATATTATCAGCGGGAGTGACCTAAATTGGCTTACCTGTGGATGGCCCTCTTGGTATAAATACCACCTTTTCTGTAACTTTCCTCATTCATCTACCTGAAGAGGGAGACAGCAGTCTCTGAAATATAGTATTTTTCTCTCTATATTTTGGTGTTTTTATGGGCTCCTTTTATTAGGTGGAATTCTGTTGTAGCAGAACATTTTTACCAGCCATATATATATATATATATATATATATATATATATATATATATATATATATATATATATATATATTATATGCATGCACTCCCCTAAGGCCACTGTATCCACGACAGACGAAAATTATTCAAGCTTCATGAAGTACCCGCAAGATTCCCCAACAGATGGCGCGCAGACCTGGGCGAGAGAATTAAGTTCCTAACGCTTTCTACATAGTAGCATTATGGCCCATTCCAGAGCCCCTCTGGGGAAACATAATTTTCCAGCTCGCGAGACGTCCTTTCTGTCTGCTGCCTTCAGGAGAAAGAAAAGAAGATCGTGTAGTTAAAAAGACATAACCTATGGCTAATAAAAATTGTGTTCCTGTCTGTTGAAATATTAACAGCCTGACTGTTTCTCACTTTAAATAACTTTTATTTCTATCCATATGCCAATACACTTTACATCTTAAAAATTCTACCATAATTTAACCGTGTTGCAGTCAGCTATACTGCTACAATTTTCGTAATAGTAAAGTTTGCCCTCCAAACCTGGATGTTCACCTGAAGAAAACGTCCACAGACGTTATTGACAAAGAAAACGATACTACACATCTGAGCATGATAAACTTAGCGGGCACTACTTGAGGTTCTTTGCACCATCCCTTCGGCCCTTGCTGCAACTCCCTTTATTCATTTTAATGTACTCCGTTCATATTCTCTTTTTTCCATCTTACTTTCCACCCTCTCCTAACAATTGCTTCATAGTGCAACTGCTTTGAGGTTTTCCTCTTGTTGCTCCTTTCAAACCTTTTTACCTTAATTTTCCTTTCAGCACCGAATGACCTCATCATCGTTCCCAGCTCTAAATATTATATTTCATTCTATTCTTGAATTATTCTTCTGCATCGGTTTCTTTATCTTTTATTCTATAATTATTTTTATTTAACTTTTTTTGCCTATCTGCTGTCCATCCCTCCCCAGTAGTCTTTGATGCTGTGAATAACTCAGCCCCCCATTTCATCTTAACCTTGACAAGGTTCTGTTATTTCCATCTTCCTCCTATTTCTTTGCTACTCCAAGATTTGCTCTCATGCACTTCACTACTTCTCCACTTCCATTTCATTCGTCTTCTTTTCCCTCTGTGTGTAGGAAAGCATCTTTATTCTCTGCCATGAAAGCAAGTTCTCCTTCCATTGAGCCAGTCAAGGAAATAATCCATTATTTTCATACCCTTTTCTTCAACAGCCCGGTAATAATGGTGGGATCCTTTTAAGGGGCCTTCATTGTAAAGGGACAAGTCAGATATTCAGTAAATATTTAGCTTTTATTTTCTCTCTCGAGTTCGGGAGAATATGATTATTTTTTAAGCCAAAATACAATTTCCTGCACAGTGTGTTGGTTTATAATACCAGTGTTGATTCTGTTCAGTTCGCTGGTTAGTTTTCTGAAAAGAAAACTGTGGTTCAGGCTTTGTCCGTTCGCACTTTTTTCTGTTCGCCCTCAGATCTTATTACCTACCGAAGCCAGAAGGCTGCTAATTGGTATGCTGATCATAAAACATACCAAATTGCAGTTCTCTAGCGTCAGTATTTAAAATTTTTTTTTTTTTTTTAGTTAAGGTTAAAGTTAGATATAATCGTGCGTCTGACAACGATAAAGGCCAGGCCACCACAGGGCCGTGGTTCAAGTTTCATGGGCCGCGGCTCATAAAGCGTTATACCGACACCACCGAAATATAGCTCTATTTTGGTTGGCCTTGGCTGTACGATTTACAGAAAAGTCGATTGCCTTCGGCGAATTTGGTCATTGACTCATTGTTTTATCTTGGCTAAAACTAAAACGTAGTAAAATAGTTCGTCTATTGCAGTTGTGGAATTTGTGATCTCAAATATTCTGCTGATGTTTCCTGAATATCAGGTGCATCGTTTTGATTTTCTATTCCACCATATTTACTTCAGTATCACCTTTTCTTATAACCTCTTTCTCTCTGCTTGCTGATTTTTCCCCTTGGAGTCCTCCTGGGTTTATTATTGTTGTCTGTTGACTCCGTCAGTAAAGGGTTTCAGCTCGAGACTGAAAGAAAGAAAGAAAGATAACTGACACCCAAATTTTGACAAGGGAGCTTTCCTCTCTCAGGCAGGGCTTAAATTAAATCTAACTCTGACTCCACATAATCCCATAATATGTGAAGTAAATGTGAAACAGATCAGTCAAATATAGAAGAATTTGTGTAGATGTTGGCAACCCCCAACAACAGAGATTTTGACACATTTCTAGCAAAACTTCATTCGTCTGAATTTCTCAATTAGAAGTAACAGTTTTGTTTCATTGATATATTTAGGTCAATCCCCTGAGGGTGCTGGAACATGACATTATCGCTTTCTCTATGTAGGGCTTTTCTTGAGGGTGGCTGTCTGTTGGGAACCACTCTTATTCCAACTGATCAAAATGTTGAACAATAATAAATAAAGAATGGCAAATAATTTGACTATAGATAGACCACCCAACCCACACCCCATATAGAAACTAAAGGCTCAGTTCCAAAGAATAATTAAACTTAAGAAAAGAACGTGAGAGAGTTATAAAATAGAACCAGCTCCCTAATTTAGACATAGAGAGAGAGAGAGAGAGAGAGAGAGAGAGAGGGAGAGAGATAGAGAGAGAGAGAGAGAGAGGGGGAGAGAGAGAGAGAGAGAGAGAGAGAGTTGTAGATGAAAGAGAGATGAGAGACATTAATTGGATTATCTGGACATTTTTGTTCCCATATAAAAAAAAAGAAAAATTAAACAAATCCAGACTCACATACATGATAGAAAAAAACACTTTTGAAAACATTCCCTTGAAATCTAACATCCCAAAAGATGACAAAAAATTCCATTCGAAAAATTTTAACTGAACTAAAATAAATGAGAAAAAATAAAGGAAGGATCCTCTGCCAAAAGTTCAAGCGGATTGGTGACGCCTCATTGAGACTCATGAGGGAAGATAATCTGTTCCTGTTCCCTTCTCGCTGTTCCCGAGGGGAAGAAGCAACGATAAACCTCGGCCGTTAATCTTCCTTGTTCTTCCTGAATCTCCCTTTGACCGACGGCATTCTCTCTCTCTCTCTCTCTCTCTCTCTCTCTCTCTCTCTCTCTCATGCTTCAGTGAAAAAGAATTGTGACTCCTCTTCAGAGTCTGAAACTTGCCGTCATTCTTTATAAATGTCCCCAGTTTTCAAGATATAATAGACATCCAGAGGGGAAGATTAATATTTCAAAAAAAGCCAGATCGTATTGTACTGTCACAGTCATAACAATTTATTAAGCAGAATACAAGCTAATTGTTCAGTAGTGAATATAATAACTATTGAAATTACTAAGTGAATATTTCTCGGTCATTGTCATATCAATTCATTTGGTAACATAGAAGTTTCTAGTTAATTTTAATTAGTTTATTTGATTTTTACAGCCATTTTTCTGTAATTTTACAGAGTCAGGGTAAATACTTCTTATATTACCTTATATTGTTTTCTTTTCTTTTTGATGAGTCATAGAAAACCTCAATCTACAATATTAGGATTGAAATCAAAACAAGTCATGATTCTCGTGTAAAGATGATGACTGAATACAAGATCCAACCTTGCAATGGATCTGGACTAACAAAAGAACCCCTCACTGAGCAGGGACTATCCTGTCGATACAGTGGGTCTTCCTCCAGCCTGGCAGCTTCTTGAACATTCTAGCAGAGGCATCATTATAGTAGACCACAATGCCATGAGGAAAAAACCCCTCAGACATCTGGAGTCGACCCATCAACTCGGCGAGGAGACTTCCCAGCCCAAGTCTCCTGTATTCGACATCAATCCACAGCAAACCCACAGTACCGTGAGGGGTATAGCCTACCTGCGATATTGGTGTTGCTTCGTCTTCTGCAGAACTGATGTCATTTAGATCAATGACCTCCTCCACAACATCTGGGTCTAAGTAAATTCCCACCATTGGCAAGTTTTCTGCCAAGCTGCAAAAAAGGTCTAGAGAAGCGTTGTTCCAGTATCTGTTATTTTCCAGCATTCTTTGGATGCCGGTTCTCCCCAGTCTCTGGACCTTCATGCCTACTGGACACCTGTTTCAGAAAAAGTAGTAAGGCATCTCAGGATGGCGAGAGATGAATGTGTCAGTGGTCAGTGCCTAAATATTACGAATGCTTTCCAGTCTTGGCAATGTTTTTATTATTATCATTATTATTATTATTATCATTATCATTATTATTATTATTATTATTATTATTATTATTATTATTATTATTGTTAAAAAGGATGGCAGAATTAAGCGAGTTGATTTTATATATTGTTTTTTCTATTTTCCTTACAATTCGCTTCTCAGGCTCAGCGATGTTTCTGAGTAACTGGCCAATATTCATATTGGGAATTTTCAAAAATTGTAAATGCTGAAGGAATCTTTTATTAGAACAGGATATCAGGTCCAGGTCAAGCAGGGGTTGTCGTCAGTGCCGGTATTATTCCGTAAGCGTAGTTCAGTTCGGGCCAGGGTCGTCTTTGGATTAAGGGCTGCTGTTGATGCTGGTATAGCTGGTATTACGTGACGTTTCGACCTTCTCGTAGGTCATCTTCGGACGAGTCGATTGAAGAGACTGTAGCAAGATAGTTTGCGGAACGGTATTTATAGTGGCACGGACCTAGAGTTGCATTCTCATTGGTCTGGCCGTCTTGGGCGAAGCCGTGGATCTCGCCTCGAAGGTCTCGGGGATTCTCTTGTGCGAGCGCCACAGTGGTGTGCCTGGGGATGAACGTCAGGAATTCCGTCTGTAGCAGGAATCGTATCATCCTGTGGGGGCTCCTGATTATCTGGCATCGTCGGGGGGTCGCTCGCTGCTCTCCGGGCGGCGGTGGGAAGGAGAAACGTTTCTTGAGTTATATTTAAGTTTGGTTTCTCCTTACCTATATGAAGGGCTTCTAGGAGGCGCAGACGTCGGGGATCTGTTGTCTGATCTATTATTATGATATTAGGGATAATATCATTTCTTTTTATCCGTTTGTTATGAGCAGTCCTGGCGTGGTTGAATATGGCTCCTTCTTGGGCGTGGCAGGAGATTCGCTTGGAGAAACGCATGGAGGTCATACCGACGTATTTGCCGAGGCATCCTCGGACGGGGCATGTGTAACGGTAGACCACACTCGTCTTCTTCAAGGGATCCTGCAGGGGCGCCGAAGGCTTGTTTCTCATCACCAGGCTGCTCGTCTTCTTCGTTTTATAATATATAATTATTTTAATATTTCTGTCTGGGTCGGCTGGGCTGACGTTTTCCTCGATGATCTTTTTGAGGGCTTGTTCGTCCTCCTTGTACCTCCGGTGGAAGTGCCCCTTGTAGAAAAGCTTGATGGGCTCTGCAACGTCGGGGCGGGGTTCCTGGTGGTACCAGGCATCCATACTTTTCCTTATTGACCCATAAACAAGGGAACCCCCTTCGCCCCATAATCAGCCAGATCCCTGCCCCTACGTACCTGTTGGCCAAGAAACTTAACACCATCTTAACCCCGTACGTCCCAGATAGGCACAGCCTGAAGTCGTCGGCTGAGTTCTTGGACGCCCTACGAGCAACGCCCCCCGGAGGATGCATCGCTTCGATGGATGTAGAGTCCCTGTTTACCAACGTCCCCGTTGACGAGACCATACAAATGATTTTGGACAGAGTTTACAGGGACCCCGACACTCCATCCTTAAACATCCCAGAGCATGCCCTTCGAGCCCTGCTGGAAATCTGCACTAAGAAGGCCCCTTTTGCTGATCACCGCAACTATATGTTCACCCAGATCGACGGCGTGGCGATGGGATCTCCCCTTGGGGTCCTTTTCGCCAATTTCTATATGGGTACCGTCGAAGAGAGGGTCTTCCAGATTTCCAGGAAACCGAGGATGTACGTGCACTACATCGATGACACCTTCGTCTGCGCCGACTCCCAAGATGAGATAGAGCAGCTGCGACGTGCATTCCACGACCACAGCTGCCTCACGTTCACGATTGAACATTGCCAAGATCGCCGCCTCCCCTTCCTTGACGTCCTTGTCGAACAGCGAGATTTCGAATTCAGCACGAGGGTGTACACAAAGCCGACGAACCTGGGAATGTGCATGAACGGTGAGTGCCCTGAGAGGTATAAGCGCTCCACCATCAGCGCCTTCGTCAGGAGGGCCCTCTCACACTGCTCCTCCTGGAATGACACACACAGTGAGTTGGAGCGCGCCGCCCAGGTCCTCGTCGACAACGGACACACCAATCGTGCTGTTGATGAGTCAATAAGGAAAAGTATGGATGCCTGGTACCACCAGGAACCCCGCCCCGACGTTGCAGAGCCCATCAAGCTTTTCTACAAGGGGCACTTCCACCGGAGGTACAAGGAGGACGAACAAGCCCTCAAAAAGATCATCGAAGAAAACGTCAGCCCCGCCGACCCAGACAGAAATATTAAAATAATTATATATTATAAAACGAAGAAGACGAGCAGCCTGGTGATGAGAAACAAGCCTTCGGCGCCCCTGCAGGATCCCTTGAAGAAGACGAGTGTGGTCTACCGTTACACATGCCCCGTCCGAGGATGCCTCGGCAAATACGTCGGTATGACCTCCATGCGTTTCTCCAAGCGAATCTCCTGCCACGCCCAAGAAGGAGCCATATTCAACCACGCCAGGACTGCTCATAACAAACGGATAAAAAGAAATGATATTATCCCTAATATCATAATAATAGATCAGACAACAGATCCCCGACGTCTGCGCCTCCTAGAAGCCCTTCATATAGGTAAGGAGAAACCAAACTTAAATATAACTCAAGAAACGTTTCTCCTTCCCACCGCCGCCCGGAGAGCAGCGAGCGACCCCCCGACGATGCCAGATAATCAGGAGCCCCCACAGGATGATACGATTCCTGCTACAGACGGAATTCCTGACGTTCATCCCCAGGCACACCACTGTGGCGCTCGCACAAGAGAATCCCCGAGACCTTCGAGGCGAGATCCACGGCTTCGCCCAAGACCGGCCCGACCAATGAGAATGCAACTCTAGGTCCGTGCCACTATAAATACCGTTCCGCAAACTATCTTGCTACAGTCTCTTCAATCGACTCGTCCGAAGATGACCTACGAGAAGGTCGAAACGTCACGTAATACCAGCTATACCAGCATCAACAGCAGCCCTTAATCCAAAGACGACCCTGGCCCGAACTGAACTACGCTTACGGAATAATACCGGCACTGACGACGACCCCTGCTTGACCTGGACCTGATATCCTGTTCTAATAAAAGATTCCTTCGGCATTTACAATTTTTGAAAATTCCCAATATGAATATTGGCCAGTTACTCAGAAACATCGCTGAGCCTGAGAAGCGAATTGTAAGGAAAATAGAAAAAACAATATATAAAATCAACTCGCTTAATTCTGCCATCCTTTTTAACAGTATTTGCCTAAAAGAGGGTCTTCTACCAAAATATTATTATTATTATTATTATTATTATTATTATTATTATTATTATTGTTATTGATTATTATTATTATTATTATTATTATTATTATTATTATTATTATTATTATTATTATTATTATTATTATTATTATTGTTATTATTATTATTGCAGATACAGCGACTGCTTCACAAGAACTTTCCAATTAGTTACTTCTGAATGTCATAATACTTGATTCATTCATTTATAAAATTTAGGCTGTCAATCTAAACGTAAGAAAATGAAAAGAAGGGGTTGTAGTGTTTGGTTAGAAAGATAAAGAAATCCAGCAAATAAATGAGAAGCTACAAAGCTGTCTAAAGGTAGACAATCCCACAGCTGTCCAAAGAAGTAAAGGCAGAGGTGATGGACAGTTACCCCGAAGAAGGGAAATAGAAAGGGAGTTAAGGTAAAAGGCTAAAAAGAGGGTGCAGCCAAGGGGCCGAGGGAGCATTGCAAACTTCCTTTATGGGGGATCTTATGCGGTCAAATGACCCCATTTAACTAAAAGGAGAGAACGCCTAACTGATAGCGAGACCTATCTTTGTTGATTCCCATCGCCTTGCTTCCCTGTAGCTAGCTGAAAGTCAATCAAGAATCTTAGGCGAATCCAAACTCTTTCTACACGAAAATATAATCTTTATTTCCCAAAATGGCTAACATGAAAACTGAAATAAAGTGAAATAAAGAAATCCCAAAAAGAAAATTAAAACACCATTACTCTTCTACGTAATCATATTGGATGAAATGAATGAAAGAATCCCAAAAATCATCAAAGCACTATTACTACCATTATCAAAAAACTCTATGAGTATTTATCAATAAACGTCAGATTAAAAGTCTAGAGTATTCATTATTAGGTAGCAACAATCGAATCCATCTGAAAGAAATAACCATAATTATCAAACGCTGAAATACATCACGAGTGCAGTGGATAAAACGTTTTATAAGTCGTTCAGTGTTCCTGCACTTCCCCGTTTACAGTTTCGAAAAAGTTTCAAAGTTTCTCTTTCACTAAACCTTATCTCCGTGGATCTCCAAGCTACCTCCTATGGCCTGGTTTCACACTCAATGTATGTTGTATACTTAACCCCATTAATTAACATACCAGAGATTTTATCTCATTCCTTGACTTCTAACAGACGTAAGAACGCATGCAAATAGACACACGAACGTACGCATGCATGTCTCCTCCGGTGTACGTGCGTTTTCCATTTCACACGCACTCCTTCACCCTTGAACAGGCGCTTGTACATTCCGCTATTCAGGTCATTTGCACGTCTGCGATCTCTTCGATGTAGCCGGGTATGTTTACGAAAATTTGTCCAATACAAGCGATTTAAGGGATTCACTGTTTCGCACATGTCTTAACACTAACACTCGAAGTTGAACGATTGTCACGTCGCCGCTTGTCACTTAGGTTATTGCTCTTACTTGTTTCCACTTTAATATGTCTATTTATACATATATCCAGTGCCTTTTATAGGGACATCATAAAACTAACTTTGATTCTATTTTTTTCTGGGTTGGATGTGAAAGGGTGGTCTTCTCATTCTTCAGCTCTATAATATCTCTGTTGGCATTTAAACCAAAGTCCTTTTCCAATGTCTTAGATCTCTCTTTCTATTCCTTTCTACTGATTTTCATCTTATTTCATTTCTAGTTATCTACTTGTCTCACTAACTGTCCCCCTCCCACTCTCGTTAGATGAAAAACCCACAACTTTCAAGATCCCAGATTTCATTCATCTTCTCGTAGCTTCATTTGTAATAATATTCGTCCTACTCCTGCCACAAAAAATCAGAATTTATGTATTCCCACTTATGCAATGCCTCCATTTTCATTGTAAGGGTCAGTGCGAGAGTAGAACAAACCTCATATATATATAGTATATATATATATATATATATATATATATCTATATATATATATATTAATATATATATATAATTTATATAATTATTATATATTGCTACTTTTAAAATGCATGTTTCCCCTCTTTGAAATGTCATGTAAGATTGTGCAACATTTTTTTCAGATTCCTAGATAGCTTAGAATAGGATGTTTTAAAATGTGTGTTCAGATTTCACATTACATGTTGTAAAAGAATATATATTAACGTAGAATGTAAAAAGAGAGAGATCTTCTCTGTTTGAAACTACGAGTGTTTAACTTTTATGTCAACACTGTAAGATTAGAGGGTCTGCGAGATCCGTTTGCTTTCCTAAATCTATCAACACGTTTGATAGCGAGCTCGACTCTTCCGTTGTTATCAAAACATGTCAATCTTAATTGTCGCTCAGCCTCCGTTTCGATCGAGTAGAGTACGTGTCTTTTTTTTTAACAGACTCGTCTTGTACGCGTATGTCTTTGTCAAGTCCCACGTGGGAATTGCACATTTTGCATGTGAGATTGCATCAAATTTCGAACTTTCTGGAAGCTTTCGTGCCAAGAACGTTTTTGACATCTGCCCTCTCCAGCTTCCGTAAAGGAAGAGATTTCACTCTATCATAGAACCTCGAGGCATTAACATCTCTCTCTCGCTCTCTCTCTCCCTCGACATCATTGAGATTATATTAAAGTAACGTAAATTGGTCACTTGTAACTTGTGAGAATTTCATATTTGATATTTCTTAGAGTTTATAGTGTTATTTAGTTTCTTTTGTGGAATCTGAACAGACATTGTTTCGTAACGGCGCCTGGTTTTTGTGAAAGTGTGATATACAAGCTGCAGCAAGAGAAAAAGAAGTTGGTATACCAAAAAGGTAAAGTGTGTTATATTTTTATTAGTTTAACTAATAACGGTTAGGTAATAACTAATAACTAATAATGGATAGGGAGTGTGGTTAACTAATAACGGATAGGAAGTGTGTTTAACTAATAACAGATGGTTGTGAAGGTTTGGTAAAAACTGTTGGTTACAGTGTTTCGAGTGAAAAAGATTTACACTTTCACACATTGCGTATTTTTTTGTGTTTTGTGTTTGTTCCATTGTTTGTGCACTATTTCATTTTCTTATTGAAGTGTGTCTTTTTATTTTATATTTTCATTTGCATTCACAATTTAATTGACTTAGTTATTTTCATTGCTTTATCATTGCACATTTAATTAAATTTATCAATTGTGAATTAATTTGCATTTACTTAGAATTCTTTTCAAGATTTATTGTTTAGCACTTGTGAATTAATTTCAAATTTTCAGTTATTGCCTAACACTTTTGAATTTTGATTGAATTAATTTTCTTGAATTTTTTGATAAATTAATTTTGATTTAATTTTACTTAATTTGATTCAAGAATTAATTAAACTTTACTTTGTTTTCAAGTAATAGTAATTTTCCCTGATATTGTGAATTTCACTTATAAATTTTGAATTTAATAATAAATTTTTGTATTTGAAATTTTTATAAGTATTTTATTTTTATCCCAGTATATTTACATATGATTATGATTATGATAGGTAGAAACATAGAGTGGTAATTGATTTGCTTTCTTTCAATTTACTTGAAGTGACTTAGAACCAGGGAAGTACTTAGACTTCTGAAATCAGGGAAATACTTAGAGTTTTAAAGTTGTTGATGGAGTGATGCCCTTTGATTAATTTAATTGCTTACAAGATTACCTCACACCTGTTTTTTGATGAACTTAGTCTGATTTTCTGCAATACTGGTAAGTGTTAAGGGATCACTGTTGCCTTTAGAGTATTCAGTCGTTTAAACGTGTTATGAGGATTCAGGTATCTGGCTTTTGGTGAGGTAATATTTGATGCATGGTAACCAGATACTTGGCACTTCGTAACAATATATATATATATATATATATATATATATATATATATATATATATATATATATATATATAATCATAAAGACGTTTCCCCTTAAAATGCCCTGCTTTGTCGTTACTGTTAAGCGAATAATGGTGAGCATGAAAAATATTATAAGTTGCTACAACTTATAATATTTGATAATTGAGTCATTCTGCAATTACAATGTAACACCATCTTCCCAATTCCTCTAATTACAACTTTGTTAACGAAATTGTTCAATATAGAAATGTGATTCTTTTTTATGCAAAACTGCTTTAACATAGCAAAGATGAAAAGGGATAGTCATTCCATGAAGTACTTACCTCAGAGGACTTTCTTGTCGAGTTTCATAAGCGTAACATGAACCCTGGTATTTCTGGAGGCGTATCCCAAGGACTTCCTGGAGTGTCTCTAGTATTGCATCTAATTGGTAGCTTAATATGAAAAAGAAATTGACTGGGAGTTCCTCAACTATACCCAAGAAATGACTGCCCTTCATTACTTTGATGAGCAGAGGAACCTCCTCCTCTCTGCAATATATGCTCATGTTCTTCCACTGAAAAAAAAATAAAAAAGAAATAGAGATAAAGACAGGTAACCAAGAACTTGTTATATATATAGTATAGCTTACTGGTAATATTCACCAAATCTTGTTTATCTTTTTATGCAAGGCTGTTGTAAAAGAAAATTTGCTCTCTTAGGTTAAATTAGAATCCAAAATGATAAGTAGACTAAAGCCAGTTCCAGCTATCTACACTCTAACCTTGGTTTTCAACCCAGTTCGTATATATTCAGAAACTTTGTAAATAAAATTTCCAATCAAATTTCCGCTTGATTTAAAGTGTCATTAACATGTAGTGAACATTAACCTACAAAAGTCGTTTTATATAAAATTCTCTCAATTTCGGAATAAACACCGAAGGGGACTTTATAACTGATAAGCGATCCGTCACCAAGTGGACTGTCTACTTATCAATTCCCTTCTTTGTGTTAATCTGAGGCTAAAGTGGATCTGATGTTAAACGAAATTACTGTCTTAGTGTTTGTGAGTATAAAACACCTCTCGGTGTATGTGAGGAACATTCACATAGAAATCATTTATCATACAGTTCACTCTAAGTGCTCATGTGACACATAACCGTCTCATAGGGACCTTGGATATATTTTAAAAGATTGTCGTTAAATGTTCTCATTATACAATTATCGCTTTTCTTGGCAGACAAGCAAGATAAAAGTAACAACTTGATCAATTATAGATTTTTTAAAAGGGCTCGGCTGAGCATTACTGCAAAGTTTTACGTGTCAGTTAAGCAGTCCTACATATTTCTCCCATGCAATTTCTCCGCTGGCGACTCAGTCCTCAATGGTAACCTACTATTATGAAAGCAAATGTTTCCTCTTACCTCAATCAATGACCTCCAAATGACGATATGAGAGTCCTGGTGATTCCTGGGCACATAGATCTCGTACTGGAAGCAAGCATTCAGTCCCCTGGCGGTCAGTAGCAGAGTGTTGTACATCTGCCGGTGAATACTTTTATAAGTAGAGTCTTATTACAGTAATATTTATTCTTTCTGATACTGATAAATTGGCATTCTAAGTGGCGAACTACTTTGCAAAAATGTTTATTCGTATTATCGGCTAATTGGAATTTCAAAAGTTCAAATAAAGTCGCTATTTATTACCACTCTAGCACAATTTTCCTTGCGTTTTAATAATGTACTAACTTTTTTTTATCTATTTATTTATCAGTTCGTTAATTTATTGTTTATATTTTAATAGGCGATCTCTTCTTCCTCCATTTCCCATTAACTTCTGTGTCTTCTTTCTAATTAACGCTATATTCTTTGGAAGCTTGAATTTTAAGTTAATGGCTCCTTGGGTGTGTTCCATACGTTTAGGGTTCAGCTTCTGATTAATAATGATATAATGTTGTCAAAGGGAGTGCGTGAAATTTGCTATATTATTAATTCAGAAAGATATTAAACACACGAGAGGAGCCCGCTTATGATCAGAAGCTACAAGAAACTGTTCAAATTAGGAAATCGACCAAACTTACAAACTTATGGATAGACCTCACTCCAACCAGATCGAAAACAACAAAGTTGGGGAAATGAGTGACAGACCTGCATTTCAACTGATTGAGAACCTTAATTAATTCGAAGAGAATGTCAAAACATCAGAAAAGGATCCACCTCATACTTGTAGGCAATAGGGGTAGTCGTCCTTTATTCTGGCAGCAAGGGCCAGCAACTCTTCCTTTTCCAGAACTTGACGAGGCTGAGAACCGACTTCTTCTTCGTGATTCATGATCGGCGCTTTGGTCCTCCTCCCTGATAAACACAGTTTGTTTAAGATTTTGTTTCGTTGGAAATTGAAATACTGTTTGGCTTTCTGCAGTCATATATGTGAAAAAAAAAAAAGAATTAAGCCTTCATACGCCAGTAGAGACTGGAGAACCCGGACCATCACGTGAGGAACTGAAAGATCTAAACTTAATTGGAAATTTCAGAGTGTTTATAGTATAACTCCTTTTCTTGTAAGCTTTATGTTACTGATTTATGTATTTTGCAATGAAGACCCACACAAATGCACAATGCAAACACTATCTTATACGTTAGCATACCTTATTGAAGCAAACAGTCTCGAATCACTGGTCCACTGAAGTCCTTCAGAAGCCTGACTAACCGCATTGTTTGTTATGCCTCTAAGCTCCGTGTGTCTATTTCAAAACAAGATGTTACTTCGACGAATTTATCTCCTCAGTGTCTGACACATCAAATGATTTTGCAACTGCTTTGCTCAAGCATGCATGAATAATCAGGCTCCAGTATCTTTTTTTTGTTTTTTGTTTTTGTTTTTTAAGAATTAGAAGTTAAAGTTAAGAGCATTATTGCAATTACGTATCAGGTAAAAGTGACTGGTAGATTCTGTGTATTCATACTATATTCATATGATGCACACATGCTCACACGAAGATACATACAGACACACACGTATATATATATATATATATATATATATATATATATATATATATATATATATTAAACAGGCGGAGGTTTCTCTAAACCCAACTATACAATGAAGGTAGGGGAAGCACACCAACAGGTCAAGGAACTCATATTTATTAAGTTGCAACGTTTCGAAGCCAACCAGCAGGCCTCATTTTCAAGCTAAAAAGTAACAATATCTAATTAGTACAATAAAATTAAGCTACAATATTAGAATACACAATGTAAAGTACAATAAAACAATCACAGTTAAAAACACAAATAAGGACCAACCGTTGAGTGTGAAGACAGAGGAAGGACTAACAAAAAACGTAAGCAGTTCACGAGAGGTAAAGAGGTGTAGACGTGGCATGGGTGTTCAGTGAGGGGACCAGTTTTTTAATAAATTAATGAATCTTTGTTTATTAAAAAACTGGTCCCCTCACTGAACACCCATGCCACGTCTACACCTCTTTACCTCTCGTGAACTGCTTACGTTTTTTGTTAGTCCTTCCTCTGTCTTCACACTCAACGGTTGGTCCTTATTTGTGTTTTTAACTGTGATTGTTTTATTGTACTTTACATTGTGTATTTTAATATTGTAGCTTAATTTTATTGTACTAATTAGATATTGTTACTTTTTAGCTTGAAAATGAGGCCTGCTGGTTGGCTTCGAAACGTTGCAACTTAATAAATATGAGTTCCTTGACCTGTTGGTGTGCTTCCCCTACCTTCATTGTATATATATATATATATGTGAGTAGTGTAGGCTTTAAGATATGAAGCTTAGGCCTTTTAAAACTGAAAGTATAAGTTAGTTGATCCAAAACACTTTTGACTTTACACTGATTTACATGTAAATGGTACACTGTTAGTTTTCTGTAAAATTTAACTATTGTGCTGGATTTGTCTGTCTGTCAGCTCTTTTTCTGTCCGCCCTCAGATCTTTAAAGGTACTGCGGTAACAGTGCTGCAAATTGGTATGTTGATCATCCACCTTCCAATCATCAAACATAGCAAATGGCATCCCTCTAGCCTCAGCAGTTTTTATTTCATTTAAGGTTAAAATTAGCTATGATAGTGCATCTAGCCACCACTGGGCCGTGGCTGAAAGTTTCATGGGCGCGGCTCATACTGCATTAATCGATGTACAGAAAACTCCGTTGCTCCGAAGTTTTTACTGTTTTTTACTCTAAGTTTAAAGGCAAGGCAATGACATATGGATTGGAAGCAGCACAACTAAAGAAAACAGAAGGCAGAAAGTTGGACGTAACCGAGATGAGGATGCTTAGATAGATGAGCGGAGTAACCAAAAAGGACAGGGTTAGCAATGAACATATTAGGGGTACAGTAAAGGTCACTGAAGCATCAAAGAAAGTGCAAGAGGGAAGGTTAAGATGGTATGGCCACCTGATGAGAAGAGAAGAGCAACACATGGCAAGAGAAGTGATGGACGTGGAGGTGGATGGAACACGAAGGAGAGGAAGACCTAAGACCAGGTGGAGGAGAGGTTATTGCATTAGGGATGACATGAGGGAGAAGGGAGTATGGGAGGAAATGACACAGGACAGAGGTAGATGGAAGGGACTCATTAAAAATGGCGACCCCGAATAGGGATAAAGCTGGGAAGTAGGAAAAAGACTGAGTTTACAGGTGTAATTTTTGATGGGTAATTGACTTTAGCGAAGAGTACGCATAATGTTGCTTCCTCTGATGTCAGAAATTTGTTTTTTGTTTAATTATTTTCGAATGCATCCAAGTAATAGTATTGCAGTCAACAGATAATCTGGCCACATGTATTTCTAACTGAATTAATTGAGCTGGTTATCTTTTTCTGGCACTGATTGCCAAATATCTTTCGCATTTTACCAATCATATTAGTTCACCGAAGGAAAGCAACAGACAGCTGTACTTTGTAAATAAGAAATAAAGTAGTTATAATGAAATCGATATATGTATTTAACGGTTAACAGACATTTAATGGTAAAATAATAATAATGAAAAGAATTACGAAAAAGCAGCACCAACTTTAATAGCATTTGCTCTAGTTATTTGATGACCATATTGTTAAACATAATGAACACATGGCGTCGCTAAATATAGTAGAATGCAGTCGATGTTCCAAGAACATCTGCGCCTTCATCAGAGTTGACAGGCTCCTCCTCCTCGAGTGCCGAACTTTCATACTACGATGTTGAGGCTACCGCCCACGCTCTGCACTCAAGAAACGAGCTAAGCACATCCTAGGTGGCACTTGACTTATTCTTGGACGTGAGGGTTGAATTCTAATGATGAGTGTGCGTTTCTCAGTGGCTTTAGAGATGAATATTATATGATATTGTTCTGAGATTCGACGAAAGTTAATCTACCCTGATCCTATAAATTTAATCCTTTCAACGTCTCTCCTTCAGAATTCAATTCATATAGATATTTTCTTTTCGTTAGTTCAAGGCTGCGCTGAAATAGATGAAAATGAATGAAGCAAGGATGAAGCAACGTCAACTAGAAATGTAACGCATTTTATTAGTCATTCACACAGAGATGTAAGAACCTGCGAGATCGAGCTGAAAGGATATACCTGCTACCGTACGCCCACACACATTATAATATATATATATATATATATATATATATATATATATATATATATATATATATATATATATATATATATTATATATATAGGTCGCGGTCAATAGTTCAAAGGGCAGACGCCTTACTTTGTACTAACACAAATTGTAGAAATGACCACCACAGGAGGGATCTGAATGAATTCTATTCGAACATAATCTCTGCCTATAGATTTCGTCAAGGTAATTCTCGTAATATAGGTACCTGGATGGAATGACGTGGTTAAAGATCTGTATACTTACTCACGAGAAATGTTTTTACTGTGGAGGCAAAATGGTAGCCCGAGGTAAGGGCACACTGCATTACTAATGAGACAGGCGAGAGTGCAGTTCAAACTTGCTTTTAAGCACTGCAGGTTAAATGAAACAACTAAGAGCCGATGCAATGTCTAGAAATTTAGAATCTGGTGATTATCCTCGTCCTTTAAGGGAAAAGATATCCAGTCCTTAAATCCCAAAACTAAAAAGCTATCACAGAGAGTAAGGGAAGCAGTCGGGGACGTGACTATCGCAAGTATGTGGGGCGATCACTTCAACAATATCCTGAATTGCATAAATGATCAAGCTTCCCGAAGGGATGTAGATAACCTCCTTACTGACAACATTCAATTTCATTTTGCAGACCGTTTTACGCCAGGTAACATAAGTGATGTCATAAACAGCCTACCTAATAATAAATCGCCCGGCTGTGATGGTCTTCCCGCACAGGCTTTCAAATTCTGCCATCCGATAATTTACATTTTGCTAGCTGCCCTGTTCAATGCGTGCATAATTCACCGGTTTCTTCCAGACTCCCTACTTAGTTCACTTGATACCATTAATCAAAAACATGCATCACAACGATCGCATCAAAGATACTTGAGTCGTTCTTCTAGCGAGACTTCTTCCCTTTCTACACACCACTGACAACCAGTTCGGGTAGCCTTTAAAGCAAACCACTCAACCGACACCTGCATCTACATACTGAAATAATTACTGAACTACTTCCTATCATCAGCCTCTTCTGTTTTCCTTTGTTTTGTAGATGTGAGAAAAGCATTTGACAGAGTAAACTACTTGAAGCTCTTTCTGAAGATGCATAAATCTATATAGTTGGCATTTTACATTGCTGGTTCTCCACACAGCAATTTTGTGTCACATGGGGTAACGTATTATCGTACACCTTCGGCGATCGCTGATATTTTAATTTTTCATTATTACTGTGATTACTATCAAGGTCTCTAGTTGAAATTTAAGTTATATAATCTGTGCACTAACTGTTATAACTCTCAATGCATTTCTTCTCACCAATATTATTACTGTTATTACCAGTATTATGATTACTAGCTTTTATGCTACCTCAGATATTTTGTGGATAAGTGCCGATTATTCATTTTTTTTTATCATGTTGTCTCATGTATCTAGATTGTGTATGTTACTGTCTGTATTTTGTATATTCCATGTATATGGCTCTGGGCTGAAATAAAGGATATTATTATTATTATTATTATTATTATTATTATTATTATTATTATTATTATTATTATTATTATTATTATTATTATTATTATTATTATTATTATTTATTATTTATTTTTTTTTTTTTTGCTCTATCACAGTCCTCCAATTCGACTGGGTGGTATTTATAGTGTGGGGTTCCGGGTTGCATCCTGCCTCCTTAGGAGTCCATCACTTTTCTTAATATGTGTTCCGTTTCTAGGATCACACTCTTCTGCATGAGTCCTGGAGCTACTTCAGCCTCTAGTTTTTCTAGATTCCTTTTCAGGGATCTTGGGATCGTGCCTAGTGCTCCTATGATTATGGGTACGATTTCCACTGGCATATCCCATATCCTTCTTATTTCTTATTTTCAGATCTTGATACTTATCCATTTTTTCCCTCTCTTTCTCTTCAACTCTGGTGTCCCATGGTATTGCGACATCAATGAGTGATACTTTCTTCTTGACTTTGTCAATCAACGTCACGTCTGGTCTGTTTGCACGTATCACCCTATCCGTTCTGATACTATAGTCCCCAGAGGATCTTTGCCTGATCGTTTTCTATCACTCCTTCAGGTTGGTGCTCGTACCACTTATTACTGCAAGGTAGCTGATGTTTCTTGCACAGGCTCCAGTGGAGGGCTTTGCCACTGAATCATGCCTCTTTTTGTACTGGTTCTGTGCAAGTGCCGGGCATTCACTTGCTATGTGGTTTATGGTTTCATTTTTCGTATTGCACTTCCTACATATGGGAGAGATGTTATTTCCGTCTATCGTACTTTGAACATATCTGGTTCTTAGGGCCTGATCTTGTGCCGCTGTTATCATTCCTTCAGTTTCCTTCTTGAGCTCTCCCCTCTGTAGCCATTGCCAATTGTCATCGCTGGCTAGTTCTTTAGTCTGTCTCATGGTATTGTCCGTGCATTGGTTTGTTGTGCCAGTCCTCTGTTCTTTCTGTCTTTCTCCTGTCCTCTGTATATTTCTGGGTCTTCGTCTACTTTTATTAGTCCTTCTTCCCATGCACTCTTTAGCCACTCGTCTTCACTGGTTTTCAGATATTGCCCCAGTGCTCTGTTTTCGATGGTGACGCAGTCCTCTATACTTAGTAGTCCTCTCCCTCCTTCCTTTCGTGTATATGTATAGTCTGTCCGTATTTGCTCTTGGGTGTAGTGCTTTGTGTATTGTCATTTGTTTCCTGTTTTCTGATCAATGCTGCGGAGTTCTGCCTTCGTCCATTCCACTATTCCTGCGCTGTATCTGATTACTGGCACTGCCCATGTGTTATGGCTTTTATCATATTTCCGGCGTTGAGTTTTGACTTGAGTATCGCCTTGAGTCTCTGCATATATTCTTTCCTGATCGTGTCCTTCATCTCTTGGTGTTTTATATCTCCTCCTTCCATTATTCCCAGGTATTTGTATCCTGTCTCATCTATGTGTTTGATGTTTGCTCCCATCTGGTAGCTTTATCCCTTCAGTTCTCGTTACTTTGCCTTTTTGTATGTTGACTAAGGCGCATTTTTCTATTCCAAACTCCATCCTGATGTCCCCAGATACAATCCTTACAGTCTGGATTAGGTATCTATTTCCTTGATGCTCTTACCATACAGCTTGATGTCGTCCATGAACATCAGATGGTTGATTTTGTTGCCTCTTTTCTTGAGTTGGTACCCGGCATCCATCTTCTGTAGTACTTTTGTCATGGGAATCATGGCTACTACGAAGAGTAGTGGGGACAGTGGGAGTCGCCCTGGAAGATCCCTCTCCTGATATTAATCTCTGCTAGTCTTATTCCAGAGCTTGTAAGTATTGTATTCCAGTTGCGCATTGTATTTTTGAGGAAGCTGATGGTATTTTTCCTCTGCCCCATAATATTTCAGGCATTCTATTAGCCAGTGTGATGGTATCATGTCGAAGGCTTTCTTATAGTCTATCCATGCCATGCTTAGGTTTGGTTTTCATTTTCCTTCCCTACTGTTTTCTTCATTACCATTTTGTCTATCAGGAGCTGGTCTTTTGTGCCCCTACACTTCCTTCTGCAGCCTTTCTGTTGGTGGGGGATGGTGTTTGTCTCCTCTAGGTAGTTGTATAGCCTTTCACTGATGATACCTGTTAGTAACTTCCACATTATTGGTAGGCAGGTGATAGGCCTGTAGTTACTGGCTATATTTCCCTTACTCTTGTCTTTTTGTACTAAGGATTTCTTCCTGTGGTCATCCATTTGGGTGCTTGGTGATTTGAGATACAATGCTGGAGTTGTTCTGCTATTCGTGGGTGTAGGGCCTTGAAGTTTTTGAGCCAGTATCCGTGGACTTCATCGGGACCTGGGGCTTTCCAGTTTGGCATTTTCTTTAGTTGGTGTCTGACATTGTCTGTCGTGATGTCTGTGAATCTTTGTTTTATTCTCCCTGTTTCTTCTTCCTTGACTTCCTGGAGCCATGTTGCATGTTTGTTGTGTGATACCGGATTGCTCCATATGTTTTCCCATGTCTCTTACTTGGTTCGGCTCAGGAATTTCTGGGTGGTTGTCTTCCCCCTCTTAGTTGGCTGTATAGTCTTTTCTGTTGGTTTCCGAATAGTTTTGGTTCTGTTAGTATCCCTTATTCCTGTTCATGTACCGTTGGATCTTATGTGCTTTGGCCTTAAGCCTCTGTTTTACATCTTCTATTGTGTTGTTTAGTCCCCTCTCTTGTACTTTGTATTTCTCGTTGAGTTTCTCCCTTGTTTTCTTGCTTCCTAGCCTTTTTCTGCCATCTCTTTCAGTTTACTCAAGTCAGATCTCGTCACCATGATTTGCTTTTCCAGGCGCCTTTTCCAAGGAGGTTGCGGTTTTGGTTTCTGTTGGGTTGGTTGTGACGGTGGTGTTGGTGTTCGAATCCCCGTCAGTTCTGCTACTAATCTTGCTCCTGCATATGTCAAGTTATTTGTTTCTGTGATACTGGTGGTGTGTATTAGGCCCATTATTTCATTGACCTCACTTGTTTTCTCCCTTAATTTCTTGGTGTTGTAGGCTTTCATGGAGGGGATCTTTGTTCTCTCTGTATCTGGCTCCATCCATTGTCTAATCTTTTCTCCCACCCACGTCCTCTCTGTTACTTCGTCGGTGTTTCTTCGTGTGTCGTTGTTTGATACTTCATCCTCCCTGTCGTCTTCTGTGGCATCGTCTCTCAGTTCGTCTTCGTGTAATTCGTTGTCGTGTGACATTTCCCTTTCCAGTTCTTCTCTTTCTGTTGGGGAGAGCCAGTTCTTTTTCTTTATGTTCCTTACTTGGTCTGCCAGCCTCTGCTCTGTTTGGGGGGTGTTATTCCTCTCATTCCAGATGTTGATCAATCTTCTTCTATATCCTCTCTCTGTCGGGTTGCTTCTGATGTAGCATCTCCATATTTCCTTATTTTCTTCTCTTGTCCATTTCTTCCTTTAGATCTGACTTGAGTAAACTGAAAGAGATGGCAGAAAAAAGCTAAGAAGCAAGAAAACAAGGGAGAAACTCAACGAGAAATACAAAGTACAAGAGAGGGGACTAAACAAACAACCAATAGAAATGATAAATTATTATTATTATTATTAATTATTATTATTAATTATTATTATTATTATTATTATTATTATTATTATTATTATTATTATTATTATTATTATTATTATTATTATTATTGGCCATTAGGTTCTGTTGAGATATGATGAAACTCATATTTACAATACAATTTAACTAACTTTAGGGTATTAGGTAGGGTAGAAAATAAGTAACTCGTCAAAAAAACCTTCATTAATTACATTTATAAGAGAAAATAAATCAATGTTAAATTGAAATAATATGCATAAATTAAAGTGATTGAATATAGATTAATTTAAAAATGTTAAAACATGTCTATTAACCCGATAAAATGACCTCAAATAACGGACATAATCATCTTTGGTGAAAAGTGGACAGTTTCTCTCTCATCTCTTGTAAACAAACAGTGGAGACTGGAGGACACGTGTTAACGCAAAGTCAGTTAGTCACAGAAATCAATGAATTTCCACCACATATAGTGACTGAATGATCGAATCGAAGGTCAACCGATGTAAATCAACGATTGGAGTTTAATTCGTGAGTAAATGATTCTGTTAACTTACTTTGAGTTTTCTAGGTTGAATTGAGATGGCATTTTTGGTCTCAAGGCGCCCAAGGTTACGATTGCCAGTGTTAGCTAACTACCTAATTAACAGTTGTTTGAATCGTTAATTCAGTTATTTAAATACGTTGGAGGTTAAATCAATGACTGAAGTTGAATTTTCGTGTCCAAACCTACCACTACTCCCTAAGCTATATAGGCTAGTAGATGGCGGAAGAACACAACCAAATTGGCCGCGAAACCAAAACAACAGCAAACGGGAGGCGGACTCGGCTAACTTAGTGTACTGCTTACCTATACATAAGAAACATTAACCGTTATTGACTGATTGGGAGCTGCTATTTTTTTATTATTTCTACAAGATTATATCTAACTTTCCCCAAGTCATCAATTAAGTTTGAATCAAAACATCAAATTCAAACCGGAACCACGAACGAAAAGTCCTCAGGAGACGACGCCCAAAACGTAAACAAAGCTCCATTACCTAAATCCATTATTTGCCTTAATAATTACCATTAAATTATCCAGTTTATTAGTAATTTAACGACTTTTTTTAATTATTTCCCTACTGATTGTTTGCAATTGTCCACCAATTGACTTATTAGGTGGAATGAATGAAAACCGAAACCACTTCTTAACCAAATCCACAAACATCAACAATGTCAAATAGAAGACGCCCAAGATGTCAACAAAGAGACACCAATAACTGCATTACTAGTAGCTTAAGGGGGCCGGCCGGCTAATGCCGTTTTTTAACGACAGGACTTTGACATTCATACCACTTAATAAGGTGACTTGGGACATCTCCAAACCGCATATGATTTTCGCCTCTGACCTTCGGTTTTTGTGACGCAGGGCGATTTATCCCGAAAATAACCACTTTTCAAATTCTATCTCCTCCCTTGATATTTAATATTAAGACCTGGGATTACTACCATATATATACCTGATGTAGACCTCCAATCAAATGGAGTTTTTTTTTTCTAAAAGTCATTTTTTTGCTAGATATGAATTTTTCAATATGGTAAAAAAATAAACCCTATAAATCACGAGAAAAAAATGTATAAAAAAAAAGACGAAAACAAAATTGTTAAAAAGGGCTCTATTTGATTGTTCTATAATGTCTTTCTGAGTTATATACCAAATTCCAATGTTATAGCTTTAAAACTAAGTGAGGAGATAGACATTGAAGGTCAATAAGTATAGTTTTGAGATACGGGCGTTCAAAGTTTTCCTTCGTATTTCTATAAAGACAATGTTAATAAATAATGATTATTATGAATGTATATTTCTTTTTTGTGTATTAATAAACCAAAACTATTTTATTTATCATAATTTAATCATAAATGATGATCCCTTTGCTCATATATCGTAGCCTGGGGCACTGCTTGAGGCAAGATGGGGCACTCCTTCCTACGTAACCCCCTCTCTCCCCTTCACTAACTCGGCTTATTACAGCGAAATTTCTTCTTCTTCTGTATGTTAGCGAGATGTTTTCCTTGTATTTTCCTCTTTCGCATGATGACATCTTGCCGAAACAAAAGATAAACAAACATAATGCAAGAGAATGTCAGAGGTGAAACTCGAAGATGTACTCTCTTTTTACAAAGACAATTTAATAATTGTTTCCGATACGTAATACAAACCCTCGGTCCTTTAACAATAGAAGTAGCTAGCGGCAGCTGGAACGGTCGTAAGCTTCGAACAAGGGGAGAACGGTAGTTAACTGCTTGTCCGATTCGTCGCGCGCCGCGCGACTGGGAGGTAAACAAATCACTTTTGCTTTCGGCCGCGGGGTGTGAAGGACGTGTTTCGTCATCGCTCTCTGCCCGCTTCATCGTCGTATGCTTTGTTTATATTGTGTTTTTTCTAATATGGTTTGTTTGTTTGACTTGAAAATGAAACTGTAAGTACACTGTTTTCATTTTCATTACTTAATTATGAACCCTTGAATTATGTCTCGGTGCCGAGGGCGGGCGCGCTCGCGCCGAGTCATGTATTGGGCGAAGGTGTAATTGAAAAATGTAAGTACTTTTTTCATTATATTTTGCCCTGTGCGTTCGTTACCGAGAGTGTGACTGCGCTCGGCACGAACTTTAATTTTGTATAATAGAATGCAATGAAAGTGGATTCGCAATTGCAATATTCTTTCATTTTCATTTATGATTGCATGAATTTAATCTGGATCAATTTTCGTTCTTACCCGGGAATTGATCCTTACGATTTTTATGTGAAATGAATCACAAGTGCAGTATTCTGTTTCATTTTCATATATATTTATGATAGCATCATATTATTAGATCAAGTTTCCGTTCTACCCGGGAATTGATCTTTTCTCCTTTAAGTTCTATGAAGTGAATCGCAAGGGCAGTATTCTTTCATTTTCATATTACTTTTCACTGCTGTGCGGGGGTGGGGGAAGCGAAGGTCTGCCGGGAAGTCGTCGGGAAGCTCTCCCGCTGACTCCCCTTGGCAGCCGATTCTTCGTCTTCCTTCCTGCCCCCCGCTCAGCTTCTTCAATGTATTTTGTATTTGGTTCCCCCGTGCGTGAGGAACCCTCTTACTAATCTATCTATGTTACCGCAGTGCTACATCCGTGGGAGACGACCTTGGATTGTAGATGTAGATCCTCACGAGGTTTGTACTCGTTGTCGGGGGCGAGAGTGCTCCCGCAACGAGCCCTGTGTAACGTGTATGCATTCGTCAGAGGCGCAGTGGGTGCTGTACGAGGACACAAGAAGTCATCGGAAGTCCAGTGACTCCTTTGATAACGGACGTCCAGTTGTACTCGGGGTCTTCCGTCCGCTCTGGGTGGGGTTCTCTCCCCCCAGGCGCGAGGAAGCCCCTCTAACTAACCGACTTGTTGCTTCCGCAGGTTTGCCATCAGCGAGGACGACCCTGGAACAGGTGTGGGAGTCGCTGGGACTGCAGGGGTTGATTCAGCGGTTGCGGGGTCGGCAGTGGTCACTCATGATACGGTAACCACTACAACAACCACAATCTCGACACCAGCATATGAGATGTCACCGCACCTGGTGTACACACCACATGTCATGTCGGTAACACCAACGGCTGCAATCCAGAACCAATTCCTGCCGTGTCAATCAGGACGGTGCACCGCCACCTGGGTTCTTTGTATTGCCGACCCCGGACTGCGCTGCCCAAAGAGTACCCCCCTGGACCCGCCGCCAGTGCCGAGGATGACGGTAGCTGCGACAGGACGCCTGTCTCTCCTGTGTACCTGCCGTGCCTGTCGTACCTGTTGCTGTCCCAGCCGCTCATTCCCTTTCAGATCAGGTGCCTGCTGCTCATTCACTTTCAGATGTTCCTGCTGTTCCTGGACCTGTTCCTGTTGTTCCTGCTGTTGGTGTGCTGTCACAGTCTCAGGTCTTTCCGGACAGGTGCAGTCGGGCCCTGTTGCTTCGGCAACTGCCCCGGCTCCCTCCTGGATGGAAGACCTGACGTCTGTCCTGCGGAGCCTGGCGAAGAAGAAGAGGAAGAGGAAGAAGGTGTCGTCGTCGTCTTCGTCGTCTTCTTCGTCGTCCTCTGCCTCTCCTTCCCCTTCGACTCTAAGGCCAAAACAGCCGAAGAAGAAGAAGGTTGCCTCCTTCCCCCCTAAGAAGACTCCTTCGGGATCTTCTAAGGGCCCGGCTCGCTCAGGCGAGCTGGGCAGCTCTTCTGCTGGTCCTCCTGTTCCTTCGGGAACGGGGCCCGTCGCTTCTTCTGCAAAGAAGAAGTCGACGGGGACCAGAGGGCACCAGCCTCGGCTGGTGCGTCCTCACCTGGTGCTAGCGGGTCTGCCGCTAAACCAGGTTCAGTCTCGGCCGCTTCTCGTTCGCGAGAAGCACCGAGTGGACGCTCTTCCAGAAGACCGTCCAGCCAAAGTTTTGACGCCCGAGCTCGCTGCGCCGTCAAGACAGCGGCGCGGAGCAGAAGACTGGCGAGAGTCGTGCACACAACTCTCGCCAGGCCAGTGGACGCTCTCGCAGCGATCAACTGGCTGCTCTGGACGCTAACGTGACGGTCGCTGATCAGCCACGGGTTGAGGCGAGGAAGGATCCCCGCGCCGGAGCCGGGTACCAGCCACGGCTGGTACCAGCGACTTGACGCGCGAGAGGACGCTGGCCGGTCTCGACGCGACACAGAGCCTAGCAGGTCTCACCCGTCCGCCGCTCGCCCGATGGGACCGGGCGGAGACGGTGGACCAGCGGCAGCTCGCCTGACGCTAGAGATCGGTCTCGACGTTCTCAGCCGAGCCAATCGCCCCAGGCGAGCGGTAAGGCTAGGCCTGCTGCTCGACCGTCACCGCGGGTTGACGATCAGCAGCAGCCCTCCACGCACGCTGGTCCTGCCAGCGAGCGAGGGGGGGGGAGCGTCAGGTCGGCCGTTTCCCATAACGGGTTGAGGCGAGGAATGGGGTCCCCGCGGCCGTCGGTACCAGCCACGGCTGGTACCAGCGGCTCGACGCGCCGATGAGGACGCTCGCCGGTCTCACCGTGACAGCGAGCCTAGCAGGATCACCTGACGCCGCTCCCATCGGGACCGGGCGGAGCACGGTAACCAGCAACAGCTCGCCTGACGCCAGAGATCAGCGTCGACGTTCTCAGCCAAGCCTCTCGCCTCAGGCGAGCGGCAAGGCTAGGCATGCTGCTCGATCGCCACCGCGGGTTGACGATCGGCAGCAGCCCTCCAAGCACGCTGGTCCTGCCAGCGAGCTAAGGGGAGCGTCAGGTCTGCCTCTCCTGTACCTTCAACCTCCTCGGGCTACGCCGGGAGGAGCGAGGTACCTATGAGTTGATCGCGAGAGGTGCGCCGCTCGCGACCCCAGCTATGACGCCGTATGGACCAGGCACGGTTCTAGGACCGACCAGGACATACGCGCATTAGCTGGAGGCGACCGTCAGGGGTCCGCCGCCCTTCCTCCTTCTGCAGGAGGAGTATCTAGGGATCTATTCTTGTTGGAGGACTGGACGGTCCTACTCCGCAAGACGCGGTTACTCCCGAGATACAGAGGAATTTGCAGAAGTCATTAAGCTGATTCGTCAGCATAATGACCCTGCGGAAGGATTGCCGCTCCCACCAGCAGAGCCCACGTCTCTGCTCGAGTCGTTTTGGGGCCCGAGAGGGAACCCAAACCGACGGTGGGTCGGCCGCGATCGGAGCTTGCCGATTCTGTCTCGAACCAGTGTCTCTCGTCTCCGGACAAGAAGGCTCTCTCAGTTCTGGCCGGTCGATCAAGCTACTTCCACCTCCTCTACTGCGACAGCGGCGTTTTCTACGTGTCTTCGGACACCGTATTTAAATACTCCTTCGGTCCTCCTGAGAGGTTTCGACCTCGACGAGGACTGGAATGAGTCGCAGGGGACGGTTTCGGCTCTCTCCTGTCAGGTGTCGATCAGCCCCACCCAGACGACGTTCACAGTGGCGGCAGACCCTTACCTACAGTGAGAATTCGTAACCCTCCGCGGGAAAACGGTTGTTTTTCTCCTGACGATACGTTTTCCCAGACTCTGAGAGGCCATCGCCGCAAGGCGATGGCTGCTCCTACTCTCTCCAACTGCTAGTTCCACTAGGAAGGGCGAGCGGAGTATCCAATTCCTTCCTTCCCATTCCCCCTTCTCTCCTTACGGCTACGAGGGAAAGGGGAAGGATCCTACAGAGATTTCTTTGTAGGATCCCACGCTCGGGACTGCGCTACCGGGGGCAGGGGAACCTTCGGGTCCTACCTGACGTAAGCCCCGGTCGTTGAGGAGGAATCCTGCTCCATTCTCGATTTCTACGGGAATCGAGAGGACCACCAGCCGATATCGTTTGACGAATTCGGTGGGGGTTTATTTCGCAGACTGCTTAGAATTCTACGGAATTTCTAGCGCATTCAGAGTGTTCGAGTTTTTTACGATCTTCAAAACACTTACGCGAGACCACGGTCCAAACGTGAGCGAGACGAGAATCCCGATATGTTACACGATAATCGGGAACCTCGCCTATGCTCGAATTCCTGGAATTTCTAGCATTGTGAAGAAGACTGCTGCTGAAAAAAACTATCTCACAGTAGGCGACCAACCTGGAATAGAGGAGATCGGACGGGAATATCCAGTTTGGCTTGAACTATCGTCTTAGTATTCTGTTCACATTGAAGCTTTCCTTCGAGGAAGACTTCTCCTTCACTCTCTTTAATAGAGACGAAGGTGGTCGATCTCCAATCCTTATTTTGTTTTCTTGAAGGAAAAGAATTTAGGATGGAGATCGTTGTTCAGAATCCTACAAATATACTACGTATATTAACCTCGCGACATGATTCTGCTAAGCAGTTGAATTGTCCGAGGGTAGGCGCATATCCTAGTTTCTACGGATTGCGACTTAGACGAGAAGTATTCAAATTGAACTGCAACTCGGGGTTGCCTGCAACCTCCCAGGAGTTTTCAGTTCAATTTTATACACTTATGGTTTTGTCACGACAACACCATTTCAACTTTTATATTTACCGAAATTCGTTTCGCCTAAATATAATTGCTTGCCCCGAGCATATCTTTTATGCTCGGTAGTTCTGGCCGAACGCATTCCTTCGTGGAATGAATGGATTACCTGGCAACTCAGGATGACGAGTCAGCAGGCTCAACCACTGCGTATTGAACTGCCTCATAGCAGCTCAGTATCAGCTGGGCCTCCGAGATTCACCGGTCATGTATGTCTCTCTCCCCTGCTTGATTGACTACCGAACCGTATCTCGCCTAACAATCATGGACTTAGGTCTCTGATTAACGGGGATTCTCGCAATAATGAAGGACCATCTACTGCGGTGACGCTAGATTCCATCGCCTTCGACATTGCGAGAATTTTCAACAGAGATATCTCTTGGACTCTTTCATCTTTCTGTTTACCGCACGGTAACAGAAGTCTGTACAAGTCTCCCGCTGCATCGCCACTGCGATAATGGCGAATGATTTTGCAGACATCTGAGTTGTCTTCAAAATATCTCGTATTCGTAGGTGTACAATTCTTCATTGTTCAACCCGAATTACAAGAGTGTCATGAAGACATCGCCTACTCTCCGACCTGACAGCTCTACCTCCAAATGTTCAGCCCATGAGAAGCAGTTCTTCAGGCGGCTTTCACCTGTGTTTTCATTACCGAAGAACGCCCCGCTTTCATTGCAACTACGACTTCTCACCGGACAGCAATGAATAGCGGTTAGCGTTTCAGTCATTTGTAAGCACAGGTTATGAATCTTGAGATCCTTCTCTCGATTCATATGTGAAGACGTAGGTTGCATTCAATATCTACCTTCGTCTTCAACGGTACATAGTGTTGTCTCCTTAGCTGAGATTCAAACAAACATGAGATGTTCTACCTTCAGGGACCTCGGTCTCTAGAAGGCAATTGACTTTCGCCTGTTGGGTACATGCCTTAAGAGAATCATCACCTCGCTGTCCGGCATTGGTGACAAACAAATACATCATTTGTTGGTCTCTGGCATAACCCTTTAAAGGCGAAGGTCACGTGACTTACTCGGATGCTTTGACAAACTTGCCTCCTACCGAACGCAGTCAGTCGGCAGCTGTCAGAGCGCCCGAGTCAGTTACGAATTACGCTGTTTGACTTTAGTTCGGTTTGTTACCACAGCAACCATTACTTTCGTTTTAATAGCTTGTCACAGTACCCATACCATTGACACCACCATGGAGTGTCGGTGTCCTATCCACTACCGAGAACTTCGCTGCATGGGGATAGGAGGATGCGAGAGACTTCGTTGCTAACGGACAGACCAGTATGGGTACTGGACATCACCGAAGTAGAGAAGAGGGATAGGTCATGCGACTATTTCCTTCTTTTCCTCTGAGGAACTGCATGACTTCTCCTGCGAAGTCAGGCACCCAGGGGATGGGGATCCGTGACGCGATTTCGTACCGAACTTCGTAGCGAAGACTCAGAAACCCTTCGGTCCCTGACGATTGGTTCGAGTCGTTCACAATCCCCTCCCTAATGGACTTCACCGCCTTCGATGCGAAGGAGATGCTGCCTTGTCCACAAGAACTTCTCCTTGGCGCAGGTACTGAAGGCAGGGGTCTGGTCCAACCAGACCACATGCCCTTCCTTCTACCTTCGGGATATTGCTCCACAAGGTCCCTTGGATCTTTTTTCCTTGACCCGTGGTGGCTGCTCAACACGTTGTGTAGCGAACCCAGACCCTCGCAGGCTGAACAGCATCGAGTCCTGGTGTGACCGTAAGAATGGATGGTGAATGAGAGTGTGTGACTGGCTCCTCTTCCCATCTTTTTCTTCCCCCCCCTCTACCTGTGGTTAGAGGGACACGGTCGTCACCCTGCTGGATAAGGACAAGATGCAGGTGAGCTACTCAACAGAGCACCATCCTATCCCTTTCACTAGGGATAGGAGCGTATATCCACCACTTCCTCCAACAAGGGGGAGGAAGTGGATGCCAGCTTGAGACAACCCATACTTTATGTTGCCTCTTGCAACAGGAAACAAGTTCTTGCTTGCTGGTACGAAGAGATACGCTTGCCTCTCTCTTAGTACTCGGCCCAGAGGTCTGACCATTGATCCTGCGGTGCACACCCCGATCAATCGGACAGAGGCTTGGATCCCTCCCTCGCTCTTACGACCAGGGAGGC
>NC_087214.1:8678218-8715171 GCF_015104395.2 Macrobrachium nipponense | reverse complement strand
TAGATCACTGACCTACCTGTAGCGAGTGGCGGCGAAATTTGAATTTCTGTCGGGGACGACGGGAGTCTTAGCTATGTATATATGACAGGTAAGTTTGATTGTATGAAAACATATTTTACGAAGAGCGTCACATGCTTATTTTAGTTCATATGAGGCTTTCATATATCACATTATGTTGACAAAAACTTCAATCTTTGAATGGTATGCTTAGAGTTGTAATTGTATTCTTGTTTCACCAATTAAATATCGAGTGAATAAGACCCATCCAGCGTGATGAAGGTGGATCGTCCGTGATTTTTTACCCTATGTACTAATCTTTGACTGCATGTTTTCGAAAATTAAGCCAAAACACGTTTTTTGTGTGTTTTTTTTTTGGCGCTACATAGGCCGCGCAAGCATTGTAAAGTTTTACCTGTCGTCCATCCCATACTTACTTAATGACTAATAGAACTGGTTGATTGAGCGCTCCAAGCCTAAGACACCAACTGCGCTCTTCATTCCAGAAGCTCACAGTCTTTTCAAGCACACGTTTTTACAGTAATTATCAGCTATACTGGTAATTTATCCATTATTACGATTATGCATTGTCTCGGTTGTGAAGACGGCAGTTATTAGGGTAAAACATCACAGCAGGCCAAGCAGGCCACCTACAATCAACACCTAGCCACCCTCCGAAAAAGTACATTATAACGCGTCCTGACACCCGAGATGGGCATCAGTCGCGACTTGTTGTGGTGAGAAAACGGAGCTAAAGACCTCTACTCTCTGAAGTAAGTATTTTCTCCAAAGTTAGAAATTAAGGCCAAATTTTAAGATTTAAACAGAGGGTACTGAAAATGGCGCCCACGGCAGTGGAAATCTCACAAAACGCGTTAGAAATTTTTACTTACAACTAAAAATTGTTTCGAAGATTGACGCCATCTCGATGTTTCGGAGTCGCTTGTGTCAACAAACTTTCCATTTCCTGTGATAAATCCGCACACCACTTGTACCCACAGACGCTGGAGCACTTTTATCACAACAATCGAAACACGATTTCACCAACAACAAGCCAGGAGAAACAGCTGTTTTGGTAGAAGATGACGAGAAGCGTGCTCTTAGCTAATTTTTTAAATAAGTAGTAAAACATCAATATTTTACTATTTATGATGATTAATTTGAAAATATTCGTTATTGAAAAAGTAACTGACTCTGACTCAAATTTAAGTAATTATTTTGTTTCTGAATTAGAACGTTCTTTTAAGTTCTGTATTATGACGTCACGACATCTTGACTTTCGTACCTATTGTAAATAATTGCTATACTCAACTGTCATGCAGAAACAGTTTACCAGTTATTCATGCAGATTGTTATCAGCTATACATGTAATTGTTATAATCGTAATGCGCATATATATCTTTATTATTTACTTTTTTTGGATATATGAAGATGTTTTACTGCTGGATTATCGCCGTAGTGTGACGCAATCGTTTTCGGTCCATGGGCCTCTGTCTGTTTCGCACCATAAGAAATTATGGGGCCGAATTTGCAATGACCAGAAAGTCGTTAAAAGAGGAAAGTTAGCATTGAGGGGCATATGTTTTGACTGAGAAAAAATTATTCAATAGCTAGCTTGTAAAAAATACTTGGTTATAAAAAACTTGATTGACAACTAAGCAGCATGTCTACTATGGGTTTCAGAGACAGTGCAAGCACGTTTTGGGCAATACCTATTTCTGTAACGAACACTGTAACAGAACGAGATTTTTGCTATAGTGCATTACACCCAGTGCCGTAATTTATAAGGGTATCGTGAATCACTAATCGTAAAGAAATAACGACACTTGTCCTTGTACCAAGAGACAAAAACTCCATTATGCAGGAAATGGATACGAACACGTGTATAAAGCATCCTACCTACCCTCTCCCCCCCCCCCCCCCCCCCCCCACCGACCATCCCTTTTCTCTTCGTTCATCCGCCTTCCTTTCTCTCTCTCTCTCTGTTGCCATTCGGTATGTGTTGACCCTCCAAACTGGTATAAGACTACACACAAACGTTGAAATTGGTGAAATTAGGCTATGTATTGGAAGTATATATACATAAATATTAAAGCAATTTTATCATTATGCATTACTATGACAACTAGAATTCATGGAAACAGTTTATAATAATGGAACGGCGTATGTGTGAAGCCTCCACTAATGTGGCAACGATGATTTGAGCCATTCTTAGCATGCAAACATTAAAGCATGCAAACATTAAAGGTTACATTTATTTCTGGCATACGATTATTAAAGAAATTCAAAATACTAATAAAGACTGAAATCAATGAAAAGTGCTAGCAAAAACAAAAAAGCAAAAAAACAAAAAAAAAAAAACGTAGTCGTTCCTCTGCACTTTTCCGTATTCGTTCCTCTATGGTTTCGGCAGCCAGATGTACGAAAACGTAGAAACATTTGATTTTTATCTACTTTAGAAATATCTGTAATTTTTCGGGGTAATTTGGTTGCAAAAAAGGGATAATATACATGAATTAAATCAAAATTTTTAAATAAAGTAAATTTAAACTAAATAACGAGTAAAGTAAACAGTTTAGGGAATAAAACTTTGCAGTTTCGTCGTCTGTCGTCGTCTGCTGTTCGAAATTGTGTTTATGGCGCGCGCGCTTAGAAAACCAGGAACAGCAACGGGTTTAAAGTGCAATGTGGAGTGAACTGAGACCAAAATGTGTAAATTTAACAATCAAATAAGCACTGTGGAGTTTCAGTTGTGATGGCAGTAAGGATAAAAACCGCGATTACAAGGTAAGAATGAATTCAGTTCCAACCATAACCCCGGGAATAACAAGTTTCATACTTTCACTAATATAGGCAACAAAATGTTGTTTTATTGTGCTGATTACAACTGCAATCTTGAGTAAGATCAATAAACGTTACATACATGCTAACATTGTTCAAATGAGTGCTGGGAAGGCTGGGGAAAGATGGTGGCCGTCACTGATGAGAACCGTCCATGCAAAACGTAGCCGCCATATTGGATTTCAAAACTGCCTTGAAAACATATTTTACGAAGAGCTCACATGCTTATTTTAGTTCGTATGCTGCTTTCATATATCACAATATGTTGACGAAACTTCAGTCTTTTAAATGGTATGCTTAGAGTTGCAATTGTATTCATGTTTCACCAATTAAATATCGAGTGAATAAGACCCGTCTACCGTGATGAGGGTTGGCCTGTCGTGATGTTCTACCCTATTATAGATCAAATACTACATTTAATTAGAAGTTAAGCTACTAGTAATGCAGTTATTGGTGTCTCTTTGTTGACATCTTGGGCGTCTTCTATTTGACATTGTTGATGTTTGTGGATTTGGTTAAGAAGTGGTTTCGGTTTTCATTCATTCCACCTAATAAGTCAATTGGTGGACAATTGCAAACAATCAGTAGGGAAATAATTAGTAAAAAAGCGTTAAAATTACTAATAAACTGGATAATTTAATGGTAATTATTAAGGCAAATAATGGATTTAGGTAATGGAGCTTTGTTTACGTTTTGGGCGTCGTCTCCTGAGGACTTTTCGTTCGTGGTTCCGGTTTGAATTTGATGTTTTGATTCAAACTTAATTGATGACTTGGGGAAAGTTAGATATAATCTTGTAGAAATAATAAAAAAATAGCAGCTCCCAATCAGTCAATAACGGTTAATGTTTCTTATGTATAGGTAAGCAGTACACTAAGTTAGCTGAGTCCGCCTCCCGTTTGCTGTTGTTTTGGTTTCGCGGCCAATTTGGTTGTGTTCTTCCGCCACCTACTAGCCTATATAGCTTAGGGAGTAGTGGTAGGTTTGGACACGAAAATTCAACTTCAGTCATTGATTTAACCTCCAACGTATTTAAATAACTGAATTAACGATTCAAACAACTGTTAATTAGGTAGTTAGCTAACACTGGCAATCGTAACCTTGGGCGCCTTGAGACCAAAAATGCCTCTCAATTCAACCGTATTTAACCAGAAAACTCAAAGTTAACAGAATCATTTACTCACGAATTAAACTCCAATCGTTGATTTACATCGGTTGACCTTCGATTCGATCATTCAGTCAATATATATGTGGTGGAAATTCATTGATTTCTGACTGACTTTGCGTTAACACGTGTCCTCCAGTCTCCACTGTTTGTTTACAAGAGATGAGAGAGAAACTGTCCACTTTTCACCAAAGATGATTATGTCCGTTATTTGAGTCATTTATCGGGTTAATAGACATGTTTTAACATTTTAAATTAATCTATATTCAATCACTTTAATTTATGCATATTATTTCAATTTAACATTGATTTATTTTCTCTTATAAATGTAATTAATGAAGGTTTTTTTGACGAGTTACTTATTTTCTACCCTACCTAATACACTAAAGTTAGTTAAATTGTATTGTAAATATGAGTTTCATCATATCTCAACAGAACCTAATGGCCAATAATAATAATAATAATAATAATAATAATAATAATAATAATAATAATAATAATAATAATAATAATTTACATCTTCTATTGTGTTGTTTAGTCCCCTCTCTTGTACTTTGTATTTCTCGTTGAGTTTCTCCCTTGTTTTCTTGCTTCTTAGCCTTTTTTCTGCCATCTCTTTCAGTTTACTCAAGTCAGATCTAAAGGAAGAAATGGACAAGAGAAGAAAATAAGGAAATATGGAGATGCTACCATCAGAAGCAAAACCCGACAGAGAGAGGATATAGAAGAAGATTGATCAACATCTGGAATGAGAGGAATAACACCCCCCAAACAGAGCAGAGGCTGGCAGACCCAAGTAAGGAACATAAAGAAAAAGAACTGGCTCTCCCCAACAGAAAGAGAAGACTGGAAAGGGAAATGTCACACGACAACGAATTACACGAAGACGAACTGAGAGACGATGCCACAGAAGACGACAGGGAGGATGAAGTATCAAACAACGACACACGAAGAAACACCGACGAAGTAACAGAGAGGACGGAATGGGTAGAAAAGATTAGACAATGGATGGAGCCAGATACAGAGAGAACAAAGATCCCCTCCATGAAAGCCTACAACACCAAGAAATTAAGGGAGAAAACAAGTGAGGTCAATGAAATAATGGGCCTAATTACACACCACCAGTATCACAGAAACAAACAAATAACTTGACATATGCAGGAGTAAGATTAGTAGCAGAACTGATGGGATTCGAACACCAACACCACCGTCACAACCAACCCAACAGAAACCAAAACCGCAACCTCCTTGGAAAAGGCGCCTGGAAAAGCAAATCATGGTGACGAGATCTGACTTGAGTAAACTGAAAGAGATGGCAGAAAAAGGCTAGGAAGCAAGAAAACAAGGGAGAAACTCAACGAGAAATACAAACAAAAAGTACAAGAGGGGACTAAACAACACAATAGAAGATGTAAAACAGAGGCTTAAGGCCAAAGCACATAAGATCCAACGGTAAACATGAAACAGGAATAAGGGATACTAACAGAACAAACTATTCGGAAACCAACCAGAAAAGACTATACAGCCAAACTAAGAGGGAAGACAACCACCCAGAAATTCCTGAAGCCGAACCAAGTAAGAGACTATGGGAAAACATATGGAGCAATCCGGTATCACACAACAAACATGCAACATGGCCTCCAGGAAGTCAAGGAAGAAGAAACAGGGAGAATAAAACAAAGATCACAGAACATCACGACAGACAATGTCAGACACCAACTAAAGAAAATGCCAAACTGGAAAGCCCCAGGTCCGATGAAGTCCACGGATACTGGCTCAAAAAAACTTCAAGGCCCTACACCCACGAATAGCAGAACAACTCCAGCATTGTATCTCAAATCACCAAGCACCAAATGGATGACCACAGGAAGAACATCCTTAGTACAAAAAGACAAGAGTAAGGGAAAATATAGCCAGTAACTACAGGCCTATCACCTGCCTACCAATAATGTGGAAGTTACTAACAGGTATCATCAGTGAAAGGCTATACAACTACCTAGAGGAGACAAAACACCATCCCCCACCAACAGAAAGGCTGCAGAAGGAAGTGTAGGGGCACAAAAGACCAGCTCCTGATAGACAAAATGGTAATGAAGAACAGTAGGAGAAGGAAAACCAACCTAAGCATGGCATGGATAGACTATAAGAAAGCCTTCGACATGATACCACACACATGGCTAATAGAATGCCTGAAAATATATGGGGCAGAGGAAAATACCATCAGCTTCCTCAAAATACAATGCGCAACTGGAATACAATACTTACAAGCTCTGGAATAAGACTAGCAGAGGTTAATATCAGGAGAGGGATCTTCCAGGGCGACTCAACTGTCCCCACTACTCTTCGTAGTAAGCCGATGATTCCCATGACAAAAGTACTACAGAAGATGGATTGCCGGTACCAACTCAAGAAAAGAGGCAACAAAATCAACCATCTGATGTTCATGGACGACATCAAGCTGTATGGTAAGAGCATCAAGGAAATAGATACCCTAATCCAGACTGTAACGATTGTATCTGGGGACATCAGGATGGAGTTTGGAATAGAAAAATGCGCCTTAGTCAACATACAAAAAGGCAAAGTAACGAGAACTGAAGGGATAGCTACCAGATGGGAGCAACATCAAACACATAGATGAGACAGGATACAAAATACCTGGGAATAATGGAAGGAGGAGATATAAAACACCAAGAGATGAAGGACACGATCAGGAAAGAATATATGCAGAAACTCAAGGCGATACTCAAGTCAAAACTCAACGCCGGAAATATGATAAAAGCCATAAACACATGGGCAGTGCCAGTAATCAGATACAGCGCAGGAATAGTGGAATGGACGAAGGCAGAACTCCGCAGCATTGATCAGAAAACCAGGAGGCAAATGACAATACACAAAGCACTACACCCAAGAGCAAATAACGGACAGACTATACATAACACTGAAGGAAGGAAGGAGGAGAGGACTACTAAGTATAGAGGACTGCGTCAACATCGAAAACAGAGCACTGGGGCAATATCTGAAAACCAGTGAAGACGAGTGGCTAAAGAGTGCATGGGAGAAGGACTAATAAAAGTAGACGAAGACCCAGAAATATACAGAGACAGGAGAAAGACAGAAAGAACAGAGGACTGGCACAACAAACCAATGCACGGACAATACATGAGACAGACTAAAGAACTAGCCAGCGATGACAATTGGCAATGGCTACAGAGGGGAGAGCTCAAGAAGGAAACTGAAGGAATGATACAGCGGCACAAGATCAGGCCCTAAGAACCAGATATGTTCAAAGTACGATAGACGGAAATAACATCTCTCCCATATGTAGGAAGTGCAATACGAAAAATGAAACCATAAACCACATAGCAAGTGAATGCCCGGCACTTGCACAGAACCAGTACAAAAAGAGGCATGATTCAGTGGCAAAAGCCCTCCACTGGAGCCTGTGCAAGAAACATCAGCTACCTTGCAGTAATAAGTGGTACGAGCACCAACCTGAAGGGTAGTGATAGAAAACGATCAGGCAAAGATCCTCTGGGACTATGGTATCAGAACGGATAGGGTGATACGTGCAAACAGACCAGACGTGACGTTGATTGACAAAGTCAAGAAGAAAGTATCACTCATTGATGTCGCAATACCATGGGACACCAGAGTTGAAGAGAAAGAGAGGGAAAAAATGGATAAGTATCAAGATCTGAAAAATAGAAATAAGAAGGATATGGGATATGCCAGTGGAAATCGTACCCATAATCATAGGAGCACTAGGCACGATCCCAAGATCCCTGAAAAGGAATCTAGAAAAAACTAGAGGCTGAAGTAGCTCCAGGACTCATGCAGAAGAGTGTGATCCTAGAAACGGCACACATATTAAGAAAAGTGATGGACTCCTAAGGAGGCAGGATGCAACCCGGAACCCCACACTATAAATACCACCCAGTCGAATTGGAGGACTGTGATAGAGCAAAAAAAAAAAAAAATAAATAAATAATAATAATAATAATAATAATAATAATAATAATAATAATAATAATAATAATAATAATAATAATAATAATAATAATAATAATAATGCCCCAGGTCCCGATGAAGTCCATGGATATGGCTCAAAAAACTTCAAGGCCCTACACCCACGAATAGCAGAACAACTCCAGCATTGTATCTCAAATCACCAAGCACCCAAATGGATGACCACAGGAAGAACATCTTAGTACAAAAAGACAAGAGTAATGGAAATATAGCCAGTAACTACAGGCCTATCACCTGCCTACCAATAAGTGGAAGTTACTAAACAGTATCATCAGTGAAAGGCTATAACAAACTACCTAGAGGAAACAAACACCATCCCCCACCAACAGAAAGGCTGCAGAAGGAAGTGTAGGGGCACAAAAGAACCAGCTCCTGATAGGACAAAATGGTAATGAAGAACAGTAGGAGAAGGAAAACCAACCTAAGCATGGCATGGATAGACTATAAGAAAGCCTTCGACATGATACCACCACACATGGCTAATAAAATGCCTGAAAATATATGTGGGCAGAGGAAAATACCATCAGCTTCCCTCAAAAAATACAATGCGCAACTGGAATACAATACTTACAAGCTCTGGGATAAGACTAGCAGAGGTTAATATCAGGAGAGGGATCTTCCAGGGCGACTCACTGTCCCCACTACTCTTCGTAGTAGCCATGATTCCCATGACAAAAGTACTACAGAAGATGGATGCCGGGTACCAACTCAAGAAAAGAGGCCAACAGAATCAACCATCTGATGTTCATGGATGACATCAAGCTGTATGGTAAAGAGCATCAAGGAAATAGATACCCTAATCCAGACTGTAAGGATTGTATCTGAGGACATCAGGATGGAGTTTGGAATAGAAAAATGCGCCTTAGTCAACATACAAAAAAGGCAAAGTAACGAGAACTGAAGGGATAAAGCTACCAGATGGAGCAACATCAACACATAGATGAGACAGGATACAAATACCTGGGAATAATGGAAGGAGGAGATATAAAACACCAAGAGATGAAGGACCACGATCAGGAAAGAATATATGCAGAGACTCAAGGCGATACTCAAGTCAAAACTCAATGCCGGAAATATGATAAAAGCCATAAACACATGGGCAGTGCCAGTAATCAGATACAGCGCAGGAATAGTGGAATGGACGAAGGCAGAACTCCGCAGCATAGATCAGAAAACCAGGAAACATATGACAATACACAAAGCACTACACCCAAGAGCAAATGCGGACAGACTATACATAACACGAAAGGAAGGAGGGAGAGGACTACTAAGTATAGAGGACTGCGTCAACATCGAAAACAGAGCACTGGGGCAATATCTGAAAACCAGTGAAGACGAGTGGCTAAAGAGTGCATGGGAAGAAGGACTAATAAAAGCAGACGAAGACCAGAAATATACAGAGAACAGAGAAGACAGAAATAACAGAGGACTGGCACAACAAACCAATGCATGGACAATACATGAGACAGACTAAAGAACTAGCCAGCGATGACAATTGGCAATGGCTACAGAGGGGAGAGCTAAAGAAGGAAACTGAAGGAATGATAACAGCGGCACAAGATCAGGCCCTAAGAACCAGATATGTTCAAAGTACGATAGACGGAAATAACATCTCTCCCATATGTAGGAAGTGCAATACGAAAAGTGAAACCATAAACCAAGTGAATGCCCGGCACTTGCACAGAACCAGTACAAAAAGAGGCATGATTCAGTAGCAAAAGCCCTCCACTGGAGCCTGTGCAAGAAACATCAGCTACCTTGCAGTAATAAGTGGTACGAGCAACAACCTGAAGGAGTGATAGAAAACGATCAGGCAAGGATCCTCTGGGACTATGGTATCAGAACGGATAGGGTGATACGTGCAAACAGACCAGACGTGACGTTGATTGACAAGGTCAAGAAGAAAGTATCACTCATTGATGTCGCAATACCATGGGGACACCAGAGTTGAAGAGAAAGAGAGGGAAAAATTGGATAAGTATCAAGATCTGAAAATAGAAATAAGAAGGATATGGGATATGCCAGTGGAAATCGTACCCATAATCATAGGAGCACTAGGCACGATCCCAAGATCCTGAAAAGGAATCTAGAAAAACTAGAGGCTGAAGTAGCTCCAGGATTCATGCAGAAGAGTGTAATCCTAGAAACGGCACACATAGCAAATTAAGAGTGATGGACTCTTAAGGAGGCAGGATGCAACCCGGAACCCCACCACTATAAATACCACCCCAGTCGAATTGGAGGACTGTGATAGAGCGAAAAAAAAAAAAAATAATAATAATAATAATAATAATATTAATAATATCCTTTATTTCAGCCCAGAGCCATATACATGGAATATACAAAATACAGACAGTAACATACACAATCTAGATACATGAGACAACATGATAAAAAAAAATGAATAATCGGCACTTATCCACAAAATATCTGAGGTAGCATAAAAGCTAGTAATCATAATACTGGTAATAACAGTAATAATATTGATGAGAAGAAATGCATTGAGAGTTATAACAGTTAGTGCACATTATATAACTTAAATTTCAACTAGAGACCTTTATAGTAATCACAGTAATAATGAAAAATTAAAATATCAGCGATCGCCGAAGGTGTACGATAATACGTTACCCCATGTGACACAAAATTGCTGTGTGGAGAACCAGCAATGTAAAATGCCAACTATATAGATTTATGCAGCTTCAGAAAGAGCTTCAAGTAGTTTACTCTGTCAAATGCTTTTCTCACATCTACAAAACAAAGGAAAACAGGAGAGGCTGATGATAGGAAGTAGTTCAGTAATTATTTCAGTATGTAGATGCAGGTGTCGGTTGAGTGGTTTGCTTTATAGGCTACCCGAACTGGTTGTCAGTGGTGTGTAGAAAGGGAAGAAGTCTCGCTAGAAGAACGACTCAAGTATCTTTGATGCGATCGTTGTGATGCATGTTTTTGATTAATGGTATCAAGTGAACTAAGAGTAGGGAGTCTGGAAGAAACCGGTGAATTATGCACGCATTGAACAGGGCAGCTAGCAAAATGTAAATTATCGGATGGCAGAATTTGAAAGCCTGTGCGGGAAGACCATCACAGCCGGGCGATTTATTATTAGGTAGGCTGTTTATGACATCACTTATGTTACCTGGCGTAAAACGGTCTGCAAAATGAAATTGAATGTTGTCAGTAAGGAGGTTATCTACATCCCTTCGGGAAGCTTGATCATTTATGCAATTCAGGATATTGTTGAAGTGATCGCCCCACATACTTGCGATAGTCACGTCTCCGACTGCTTCCCTTACTCTCTGTGATAGCTTTTTAGTTTTGGGATTTAAGGACTGGATATCTTTCCAAAGACGAGGATAATCACCAGATTCTAAATTTCTAGACATTGCATCGGCTCTTAGTTGTTTTTCATTTAACCTGCAGTGCTTAAAAGCAAGTTTGAACTGCACTCTCGCCTGTCTCATTAGTAATGCAGTGTGCCCTTACCTCGGGCTACCATTTTGCCTCCACAGTAAAAAAAACATTTCTCGTGAGTAAGTATACAGATCTTTAACCACGTCATTCCATCCAGGTACCTATATTACGAGAATTACCTTGACGAAATCTATAGGCAGAGATTATGTTCGAATAGAATTCATTCAGATCCCTCCTGTGGTGGTCATTTCTACAATTTGTGTTAGTACAAAGTAAGGCGTCTGCCCTTTGAACTATTGACCGCGACCTATATATATATATATATATAATATATATATATATATATATATATATATATATATATATATATATATATATATAATGTGTGTGGGCGTACGGTAGCAGGTATATCCTTTCAGCTCGATCTCGCAGGTTCTTACATCTCTGTGTGAATGACTAATAAAATGCGTTACATTTCTAGTTGACGTTGCTTCATCCTTGCTTCATTCATTTTCATCTATTTCAGCGCAGCCTTGAACTAACGAAAAGAAAATATCTATATGAATTGAATTCTGAAGGAGAGACGTTGAAAGGATTAAATTTATAGGATCAGGGTAGATTAACTTTCGTCGAATCTCAGAACAATATCATATAATATTCATCTCTAAAGCCACTGAGAAACGGACACTCATGCATTAGAATTCAACCCTCACGTCCCAAGAATAAGTCAAGTGCCACCTAGGATGTGCTTAGCTCGTTTCTTGAGTGCAGAGCGTGGGCGGTAGCCTCAACATCGTAGTATGAAAGTTCGGCACTCGAGGAGGAGGAGCCTGTCAACTCTGATGAAGGCGCAGATGTTCTTGGAACATCGACTGCATTCTACTATATTTAGCGACGCTATGTGTTCATTATGTTTAACAATATGGCCATCAAATAACTAGAGCAAATGCTATTAAAGTTGGTGCTCCTTTTTCGTAATTCTTTTCATTATTATTATTTTACCATTAAATGTCTGTTGACCGTTAAATACATATATCGACTTCATTATAACTACTTTATTTCTTATTTACAAAGTACAGCTGTCTGTTGCTTTCCTTCGGTGAACTAATATGATTGGTAAAATGCGAAAGATATTTTGCAATCAGTGCCAGAAAAAAATAACCAGCTCAATTAATTCAATTAGAAATACATGTGGCCAGATTATCTGTTGACTGCAATACTATTACTTGGATGCATTCGAAAATAATTAAACAAAAAACAAATTTCTGACATCAGAGGAAGCAACATTATGCGTACTCTTCGCTAAAGTCAATTACTCATCAAAAATTACACCTGTAAACTCAGTCCTTTTCCTTCTTCCCAGCTTTATCCCTATTCGGGGTCGCCATTTTTAATGAGTCTCTTCCATCTACCTCTGTCCTGTGTCATTTCCTCCCATACTCCCTTCTCCCTCGTGTCATCTCAAATGCAATCTCTCCACCTGGTCTTAGGTCTTCCTCTCCTTCGTGTTCCATCCACCTCCACGTCCACCACTTCTCTTGCCATGTGTTCCTCTTCTCTTCTCATCAGGTGGCCATAGCATCTTAACCTTGCCTCTTGCACTTTCTTTTATGCTTCAGTGACCTTTACTGTACCCCCAATATGTTCATTGCTAACCCTGTCCTTTTTGGTTACTCCGCTTATCTATCTAAGCATCCTCATCTCGGTTAGTTGTGCTGCTTCCAATCCATATGTCATTGCCTTCCCTTTAAACTTAGAGTAAAAAAACAGTAAAAACTTCGGAGCAACTGAGTTTTCTGTACATCGTTTAATGCAGTATGAGCCGCGCCCATGAAACTTTCAGCCACGGCCCAGTGGTGGCTAGATGCACTATCATGGCTTATTTTAACCTTAAATGAAATAAAAACTACTGAGGCTAGAGGGATGCCTTTTGCTATGTTTGATGATTGGAAGGTGGATGATCAACATACCAATTTGCAGCACTGTTACCTCAGTCCTTAGATTCCTTTAAAGATCTGAGGGCGGACAGAAAAAGAGCTGACAGACAATACAAATCCAGCAAAATAAGGTTAATTGATTAAATTTTACGAAAACTAACAGTGTACCATTTACATGTAAATCAATGTAAAGTCAAAAGTGTTGTGGATCAACTAACTATTTATCTTCAGTTTTAAAAGGCTAAGCTTCATATCCTAAAGCCTACACTACTCATATATATATATATTATATATATATATATATATATATATATATATATATATATATATTTATATATATATGTGTATATATGTGTGTGTGTGTGTGAGCATGTGTGCATCATATAAATAAAGTATGAATACACAGAATCTACCAGTCACTTTTACCTGATACGTAATTGCAATAATGCTCTTAACTTTAACTTCTAATTCTTAAAAAACAAAAAAACAAAAAACAAAAAAAAGATACTGGAGCCTGATTATTCATGCATGCTTGATGTGTCAGACACTGAGGAGATAAATTCGTCAAAGTAACATCTTGTTTTGAAATAGACACACGGAGCTTAGAGGCATAACAAACAATGCGGTTAGTCAGGCTTCTGAAGGACTTCAGTGGACCAGTGATTCGAGTCTGTTTGCTTCAATAAGGTATGCTAACGTATAAGATAGTGTTTGCACTGTGCATTTGTGTGGGTCTTCATTGCAAAATACATAAATCAGTAACATAAGGCTGACAAGAAAAGGAGTTATACTATAAACACTCTGAAATTTCCAATTAAGTTTAGATCTTTCAGTTCCTCACGTGATGGTCCGGGTTCTTTTTTTTCACATATATGACTGCAGAAAGCCAAACAGTATTTAAATTTCCAACGAAACAAAATCTTAAACAAAACTGTGTGTTTATCAGGGAGGAGGACCAAAGCGCCGATCATGAATCACGAAGAAGTCGGTTCTCAGCTTCGTCAAGTTCTGGAAAAGGAAGAGTTGCTGGCCCTTGCTGCCAGAATAAAGGACAACTGCCCCCATATTGTCCTACAAGTATGAGGTGGATCCTTTTCTGATGTTTTTGACATTCTCTTCAAATTAATTAAGGTTCTCAATCAGTTGAAATGTAGGTCTGTCACTCATTTCCCCAACTTTGTTGTTTTCGATCTGGTTGGAGTGAGGTCTATCCATAAGTTTGTAAGTTGGTCGATTTCCTAATTTGAACTCAGTTTCTTGTAGCTTCTGATCATAAGCGGACTCCTCTCGTGTGTTTAATATCTTTCTGAATTAATAATATAGCAAATTTCACGCACTCCCTTTGACAACATTATATCATTATTAATCAGAAGTTGAACCCTATTCATAAGGAACACGCCCAAGGAGCCATTAACTTGAGATTCAAGCTTCCAAAGAATATAGCATTAATTAGAAAAAAGAAACAGAAGGTGATGGGAAATGCAGGAAGAAGAGATCGCCTATTAAAATATAAACAATAAATTAACGTACTGATAAATTAATAGATAAAAAAAGTTAGTACATTATTAAATCACAAGGAAAATTGTGCTAGAGTGGTAATAAATAGCGACTTCATTTCTGCAAAGTAGTTCGCCACTTAGAATGCCAATTTATCAGTATCAGAAAGAATAAATATTACTGTAATAAGACACTACTTATAAAAGTATTCACCGGCAGATGTACAACACTCTGCTACTGACCTCCAAGGGACTGAATGCTTGCTTCCAGTACGAGATCAATGTGCCCAGGAATCACCAGGACTCTCATATCGTCATTTGGAGGTCATTGATTGAAGTAAGAGGAAACATTTGCTTTCATAATAGTAGGTTACCATTGAGGACTGAGTCGCCAGCGGAGAAATTGCATGGGAGAAATATGTAGGACTGCTTAACTGACACGTAAAACTTTGCAGTAATGCTCAGCCGAGCCCTTTTAAAAAAAAATCTATAATTGATCAAGTTGTTACTTTTATCTTTTTTGTCTGCCAAGAAAGCGATAATTGTATAATGAGAACATTTAACGACAATCTCTTAAAATATATCCAAGGTCCCTATGAGACGGCTATGTGTCACATGAGCACTTAGAGTTATAAATTATTTTTATGTGAATGTTCCTCACTTACACCGAGAGGTGTTTTATACTCACAAACACTAAGACAGTAATGTCGTTTAACATCAGATCCATTTTAGCCTTATATTAAACACAACGAAGGGAATTGATAAGTGGCCAGTCCACTTGGTGACGGATCGCTTATCAGTTATAAAGTCCCCTTCGGTGTTTATTCCGAAATTGAGAGAATTTTATATAAAACGACTTTTGTAGGTTAATGTTCACTACATGTTAATGACACTTTAAATCAAGCGGAAATTTGATTGGAAATTTTATTTACAAAGTTTCTGAATATATACGAACTGGGTTGAAAACCAAGGTTAGAGTGTAGATAGCTGGAACTGACTTTAGTCTACTTATCATTTTGGATTCTAATTTAACCTAAGAGAGCAGATTTTCTTTTACATCAGCCTTGCTTAAAAAGATAAACAAGATTTGGTGAATATTACCAGTAAGCTATATATATAACAAGTTCTTGGTTACCTGTCTTTATCTCTATTTCTTTTTTTTTTCTATTTTTCAGTGGAAGAACATGAGCATATATTGCAGAGAGGAGGAGGTTCCTCTGCTCATCAAAGTAATGAAGGGCAGTCATTTCTTGGATATAGTTGAGAAACTCCCAGTCAATTTCTTTTTCATATCAAGCTACCAATTAGATGCAATACTAGAGACACTCCAGGAAATCCTTGGGATACGCCTCCAGAAATACCAGGGTTCATGTTACGCTTATGAAACTCGACAAGAAAGTCCTCTGAGGTAAGACCTTCGTGGAATGACTATCCCTTTTCATCTTTGCTATGTTAAAGCAGTTTTACAAAAAAAAGAATCACATTTCTATATTGAACAATTTCGTTAACAAAGTTGTAATTAGAGAAATTGGGAAGATAGTGTTACATTGTAATTGTAGAATGACTCAATTATCAAATATTATAAGTTGTAGCAACTTATAATATTTTTCATGCTCACAATTATTCGCTTAACAGTAACGACAAAGCAGGGGATTTTAAGGGGAAACGTCTTTATGATTATATATATATACTATCTATATATATAGATATATCAAATATATATATATATATATATAATATATATCTATACATATATATATATATATATATATATATATATATATATATATATATATATAATATGAGGTTTGTTCTACTCTCGCAGCTGACCCTTACAATGGAAATGGAGGCATTGCATAAGTGGGAATACAAAAATTCTGATTTTTGTGGCAGGAGTAGGACGAATATTATTACGAATGAAGCTACGAGAAGATGAATGTAATCTGGGATCTTGAAAGTTGTGGGTTTTTCATCTGACGAGAGGTGGGAGGGGGACAGTTAGTGAGACAAGTAGATAACTAGAAATGAAATAAGATGAAAATCAGTAGAAAGGAATAGAAAGAGATCTAAGACATAGGAAAAGGACTTTGGTTTAAATTACAACAGAGATATTATAGAGCGGAAGAATGTGAAGACCACCTTTTCGCATCCAACCCAGAAAAAAATAGAATCAAAGTTAGTTTTATGATGTCCCATTAAAAGGCCTTGATATATGTGTAAACACACATACTAAAGTGGAAACAAGTAAGATAAATAACCTGAGTGACAAGCGGCGACGTGACAATCGTTCAACTTGGAGTGTTAGTGTTGAGACATGTGCGAAACAGTGAATTCCTTAAATCGCTTGTATAGGATACATTTTCGTAAACATACCCGGCCACATCGAAGAAATCGCAGACGCGCAAATGATCTGAAGAAGCGGAATGTACAAGCGCCTGTTCAAGGGTCAAGAAGTGCGTGTTAAATGGAGAATGCACGTACACCGGAGGAGACATGCATGAGTGCGTTCGTGTGTCTATTTCCGTGTGTGCGTTCTTACGTGTGTTAGAAGTCAAGGAATGAGATAAAATCTCTGGTATGTTAATTAATGGGGGGAATTATACAACATACATTGAGTGTGAAACCAGGCCACAGGAGGTGCTTGGAGATCCACGGAGATAAGGGATAGTGAAAGAGAAACTTTGAAACTTTCTCGAAACTGTGAACGGGGAAGTGCAGGAACATATTGAATGATTTATAAGACATTTTATCCACTGCACTCGTGATGTATTTCAGCGTTTGATAATTATGGTTATTTCTTTCAGATGGATTCGATTGTTGCTACCTAATAATGAATACTCTAGACTTTTATCTGACGTTTATTGATAAATACTCATAGAGTTTTTTGACAATGGTAGTAATAGTACTTTGATGATTTTTGGGATTCTTTCAGTCATTTCATCCAATATGATTACGTAGAAAAGTAATGGTGTTTTAATTTTCTTTTTTGGACTTCTTCATTTCCCTTTATTTCAGTTTTCATGTAAGCCATTTTGGGAAATAAAGATTATATTTTCGTATAGAGTTAGGATTCGCCTAAGATTCATGATTGACTTTCAGCTAGCTACAGGGAAGCAAGGCGATGGGAATCAACAAAGATAGGTCTCGCTATCAGTTAGGCGTTCTCTCCTTTTAGTTAAATGGGGTTATTTGACCCCATAAGATCCCCCATAGAGGGAGTTTGCAATGCTCCCTCGGCCCCTTGGCTGCACCCTCTTTTTAGCCTTTTACCTTAACTCCCTTTCTATTTCCCTTCTTCGGGGTAACTGTCCATCACCTCTGCCTTTACTTCTTTGGACAGCTGTGGGATTGTCTACCTTTAGACAGCTTTGTAGCTTCTCATTTATTTGCTGGATTTCTTAATCTTTCTAACCAAACACAACAACCCCTTCTTTTCATTTTCTTACGTTTAGATTGACAGTCTAAATTTTATAAATGAATGAATCAAGTATTATGACATTCAGAAGTAACTAATTGGAAAGTTCTTGTGAAGTAGTCGCTGTATCTACAATAATATAATAATAATAATAATAATAATAAATTAATAATAATAATAATAATAATAATAATAATAATAATAATAATAATAAATAATAATAATCAATAATAATAATAATAATAATAAAATAATATAATAATAATAATAATAATAATAATAATAATAATAATAATAATAATAATCATAATAATAATAATAATAATAATAATATAAAAATAATAATAAAAATAATTAATAATGAATAATAATAATAATAATAATAATAATAATAATAATAATAATAATAATAATAATAATAATAATACTAAATAAAAAACATTGCCAAGACTGGAAAGCATTCGTAATATTTAGGCACTGACCACTGACACATTCATCTCTCGCCATCCTGAGGTGCCTTACTACTTTTTCTGAAACAGGTGTCCAGCAGGCATGAAGGTCCAGAGACTGGGGAGAACCGGCATCCAAAGAATGCTGGAAAATAACAGATACTGGAACAACGCTTCTCTAGACCTTTTTTGCAGCTTGGCAGAAAACTTGCCAATGGTGGGAATTTACTTAGACCCAGATGTTGTGGAGGAGAAGGTCATTGATCTGAATGACATCAGTTCTGCAGAAGACGAAGCAACACCAATCGCGCAGGTAGGCTCTACCCCTCACGGTACTGTGGGTTTGCTGTGGATTGATGTCGAGTACAGGAGACTTGGGCTAGGAAGTCTCCTCGCCGAGTTGATGGGTCGACTCCAGATGTCTGAGGGGTTTTTTCCTCATGGCATTGTGGTCTACTATAATCATGCCTCTGCTAGAATGTTCGAGAAGCTGCCAGGCTGGAGGAAGACCCACTGTATCGACAGGATAGTCCCTGCTCAGTGAGGGGTTCTTTTGTTAGTCCAGATCCATTGCGAGGTTGGGTCTTGTATTCAGTCATCATCTTCACACGAGTATCATGACTTGTTTTGATTTCAATCCTAATATTGTAGATGAGATTTTCGATGACTCATCAAAAAGAAAAGAAAACAATACAAGGTAATATAAAAAGTATTTACCCTGACTCCGTAAAATTACAGAAAAATGCCTGTAAAATAAAATAAAATAATTAAAATCAACTAGAAACTTCTATGTTACCAAATAAATTCATATGACAATGACCAAGAAATATTCACTTAGTAATTTCAATAGCTATTATATTCTCTACTGAACAATTAGCTTGTATTCTGCTTAATAAATTGTTATGACTGTGACAGTACAATACGATCTGGCTTTTTTTTTTTTTTAAATATTAATCTTCCCTTCTGGATGTCTATTATATCTTGAGAACTGGGGACATTTATAAAGAATGACGGCAAGTTTCAGACTTTGAAGAGGAGTCACAACAGGTTGACCAATTCTTTTTCACTGAAGCATGAGAGAGAGAGAGAGAGAGAGAGAGAGAATGCCGTCCGTCAAAGGGAGATTCAGGAAGAATAAGGAAGATTAACGGCCAAGGTTTATCGTTGCTTCTTCCCCTCGGGAACAGCGAGAAGGGAACAGGAACAGATTATCTTCCCTCAATGAGGCGTCACCAGTCCGTTTGACATGCTCACTTTTTTCCCCCTTAACTTTTTCCATCGAAACACATAAACCTTTATAACCCGGAAAGCAATTTGGGAGCCAACTTTTGGCAGCGGATCCTTCCTTTATTTTTTCTTCATTTATTTTAGTTCAGTTGAAATTTTTGTTAATGGAATTTTTTTGTCATCTGTTTGGGATGTTAGATTTCAAGGGAATATTTTCAAAAGTTTTTTTTTCTATCATGTATGTGAGTCTGGATTTGTTTAATTTTTCTTTTTTATATGTGGGAACAAAAATGTCTAGATAATCCAATTAATGTCTCTCACCTCTCTTTCATCTACAATCTCTCTCTCTCTCTCTCTCTCTCTCTATGTCCAAATTAGGGAGAGCTGGTTCTATTTTATAACTCTCTCACGTTCTTTTCTTAAGTTTAATTATTCTTTGGAACTGAGCCTTTAGTATCTATATGGGGTGGGGGTTGGGTGGTCTATCTATAGTCAAATTATTTGCCATTCTTTATTTATTATTGTTCAACATTTTGATCAGTTGGAATAAGAGTGGTTCCCAACAGACAGCCGCCCTCAAGAAAAGCCCTACCAAGAGGAAGCGATAATGCCATGTTCCAGCACCCTCAGGGGATTGACCTAAATATATCAGACGAATGAAGTTTTACTAGGAATGTGTCAGAATCTCTGCTGTTGGGGGTTGCCAACATCTACATAAATTCTTCTACATTTGACTGATTTGTTTATGTGGAGTCCAAGTTAGATTTAATTCAAGCCCTGCTTGAGAGAGGAAAGCTCCCTTGTCGAAATTTTGGTGAATGTTTAAAGGTAATATGTGACCTATAGTAGATTGCTGGACCTTCCCATATCCACAATAAAGTCTTTGTGTTATCTTTCTTTCTTTCTTTCTTTCAGTCTCGAGCTGAAACCCTTTACTGACGGAATCAACAGACAACAATAATAAACCCAGGAGGACTCCAAGGGGAAAAATCAGCAAGCAGAGAGAAACAGGTTATAAGAAAAGGTGATATTGAAGTAAATAAAGTGGAATAGAAAATAAAAACGATGCACCTGATAATTAGGAAACATCAGCAGAATATTTGGAGATCACAAATTCCACAGCTGCAATAGACGAACTATTGTACTACGTTTTAGTTTTAGCCAAGATAAAACAATGACAAAATTCGCCGAAGTTCCTTCGGGGCAATCGAGTTTTCTGTACATCGTACAATCAAGGCCAACCAAAATAGACCTATGTTTCGGTGGTCTCGGTACAATGCTTTATGAGCCGCGGCCCATGAAACTTGAACTACGGCCCTGTGTTGGCCTGGCCTATATCGTTGTCAGATGCACGATTATATCTAACTTTAACCTTAAATTTAAGAAAAAAAAATACTGACGCTAGAGAACTGCAGTTTGGTACGTTTTATGATCAGCATACCAATTAGCAGCCTTCTGGCTTCGGTAGGTTTCAAGATCTGAGGGCGAACAGAAAAAAGTGCGGACGGACAAAGCCTGAACCACAGTTTTCTTTTCAGAAAACTAACCAGCGAACTGAGCAGTACCAACACTGGTATTATAAACCAACACACTGCAGGAAATTGTATTCTGGCTTAAAAAATAATCATATTCTCCAGAACTCGAGAGAGAAATCAAAGCTAAACATTTACTGAATATCTGACCTGTCCCTTTACAATGAAGAAAAGGGTATGGAAATAATGGATTATTTCCATGACTGGCTCAATGGAAGGAGAACTTGCTTTCATGGCAGAGAATAAAGATGCTTTCCTCCATACAGAGACCTCATTGCGTGACTCAGAGGGGAAAGAAGACGAATGAAATGGAACTGGAGAAGTAGTGAAGTGCATGAGAGCAAAACTTGGAGTAGCAAAGAAGTACGAGGAAGATGGAAATAACAGAACCTCATCAAGGTTAAGACGAAAAGGGGGGCTGATTAATTCACAGCATCAAAGACTACTGGGGAGGGATGAACAGCAGATAGGCAAAGAAAGTTAAATAAAAATAATTACAGAATAAAAGATAAAGAAACCGATGCAGAAGAATAATTCAAGAATAGAATGAAATATAATATTTAGAGCTGGGAACGATGGTGAGGTCATTCGGTGCTGAAAGGAAAATTAAGGTAAAAAGGTTTGAAAGGAGCAACAAGTGGAAAACCTCAAAGCAGTTGCACTATGAAGCAATTGTTAGGAGAGGGTGGAAAGTAAGTTGGAAAAAAGATAATATGAACGGAGGTACATTAAAAGGAATAAAGGGAGTTGCAGCAAAGGCCGAAGGGATGGTGCAAAGAACCTCAAGTATTGCCTGCAGGCTGAGCGAGGAAGCGAAGATGCGGAAAACTTACGGGAAGAGAATAAGGTAAGTGTTGTCAAAATGTCAAAAAACGCTTTCAGTGGCGAAAGTAGTGCCCGCTAAGTCTATCATGCTCAGATGTGTAGTATCGTTTTCTTTGTCGATAACGTCTGTGGACGTTTTCTACAGGTGAACGTCCAGGTTTGGAGGGCAAACTTTACTATTACGGAAATTGTAGCAGTATAGCTGACTGCAACACGGTTAAATTATGGTAAAATTTTTAAGATGCAAAGTGTATTGGCATATGGATAGAAATAAAGGGTTGATTACAGTTCAGTTGTCCGGGCCGCGTAACACCATTTTGCCCGGTCCGTAATCCCTTCGCCAAGGTAAGTAGTTCTCGCAGATGACCCGCAGCCGACCAAACCCGACCCCAACCCAAGGGACCGACCCGGCCCGAACCCGAACATGCATCAACATGAAAGCCACAACAAACGGCAGCCATCCTGTTGGTATTAGTCCGCCGATTCTCTTCGATATTTTTATTCTTGCCCAACTAATCTTTAGGAGCTCCAATTTAATTTACAGTATTCTATATTTTTACCCATGCCCAACTGAACTGTAAGAGCTCCATTTTTTTCCCTCGTTATTCTATTTTTTTTCCCTTGCTTGCCCAACTAATTTGCAGGGGTTCCATTTTTTTTTACATTATTCGCTATTTTGACTCTTGCCCACGATAGTTTTACCGTGCCAACATAATCTGTAGGAGATACATTTTTTTTCCCATTATTCGATATTTCTTTCCTTGCCCAACTCATCTGTAGGACCTACATTTTTTTTACATTCTTCGATACTTATTTTCCTTCTACTTGGCCCTGAATCCATCCGCCAGGATAACTAGTACCTGGAACGGACCTTGCCCTTCCGCCGACTTTCGCCTTCAGTCTGTTCCTGCTTCTCAGCCTGTTCAGTGTTCAGTGCTTCGTCATAACTACCATGTCTTCTTCTGCCGAGAAGTGGTACAGTAAAAAATTTGTATAATTCATATTTCGCTATGTATTGTGTAAAAAAAAAATACCTAACTCAAGTTGATTGTCCATTTAAAGCATTTTTAGATTTAATTAAACGTGTATATCAATTAAATAAAGTAGTTTCAACACCCACCAAATTGAAGGCCAATGTCGCTGAAAACAAACAATCACGAGACGTCGCTCCCGCTGTACAAACGGATTCGTCACCTACACCAGTGCCTCGTCCACAAATTCCCCTTGTTGAGTCATCTCGGAAAACAACTGTCCCGCCAAGAAAGAAAAAAAATCCTACCCAGAAGATTTTTAACGACTTGGATTTCTCTTATTAAGTTCTATATTTCTGGGGGGGGGGGGGGGACCGGCCAATCATTGGACGACTAGCAACATCTCCAAGGTAAGGTTATCAATGCAAATGCACGTTATTTTAATTATTTTGCCCAAATTAAGCACACCATTGTTATTTCCGCTATGCTGAAGTCAGGCACGCTCAACACATCTGAACATTCACGTTCGCTAGAAGTCCACGTGTTCGAACGCAGTCCATGTGTTCGAGCACACAACGTGGCCTTGACTTTAACCAATGTATTCTCGGAAATATTCATTTTGTAAGGATATACGGGTGCCAGCCATATGTATGGACAAGTTATATTGGTTAGATATTTATAATTGTTAACTTACTACACAGGGGGGTCGCCCCCCGGCCAGGTAAGGACATGCAGACTTAGTTTGGTTAGGTCGGTTCCTTTGGTTAGGTAGCAATCACTGTTAATATACTATACTGGGGGGTCCAGGCCCCCGGCCAGGTAAGGACGTGGAGACTAACTATGGTTAGGTTGGTTCCTTTGGTTAGGTAGCAATCACTTAATATACTATACTGGGGCCCCCCGGCCAGGTAAGGGCACGCGGCCTAAGTTTGGTTAAGTTGGTTCGTTTGGTTACGATCACCGGAGCTCCTACAGTTTAGTTGGAACAGGAGCTCCTACAGTTTAGTTGGAACGGGAGCTCATACAGTTTAGTTGGCCACTGGTTTCGTTTGCTAGGGTTTCGTGATTTTTAGTGTTCATTGCCGTCGTTTGGTTAGCCTAACACAACGGGGGACGGGACCTCCTACATTTTTGTTGGTACGTGAGCTCCTACAGTTTACTTGGCAACGGGTTTCGTCTGCTAGGGTTTTGTTGTTTTTCGTGTTCATTGTCGTCATCTGAGTTTCCCCCCACCCAAAAACCCCTGTTTCCCAATGGCTCCCCCCTTACCGTTTTCATTTACTCGCATGTACTCCCCCACCCAAAAACCCCAGTTCCCAAAAGGGTCCCCCATTATCGTTTTTATAGGTTTCGGGGTTTTTAAACCAGGCGCCAAAACAAAGCGTCCGCCATCTTGTTTGTATTGCTCCGCCGATTCCATAGCAGACGAAACCCGTGGACAACTGAACTGTAAGCGCTCCGGAATAAAAGTTATTTAATGTGAGAAACAGTCAGGCTGTTAATATTTCAACAGACAGGAACACATAATTTTTATTAGCCATAGGTTATGTCTTTTTAACTACACGATCTTCTTTTCTTTCTCCTGAAGGCAGCAGACAGAAAGGACGTCTCACGAGCTGGAAAATTTTGTTTCCCCAGAGGATCTCGGGAATGGGACATAATGCTACTATGTAGAAAGAGTTAGGAACTTAATTCTCTCGCCCAGATCTCGCGTTATCTGTTGGGGAATCTTGCGGGTACCTACTTCATGAAGCTTGAATAATTTTCGTCTGTCGTGGATACAGTGGCCTTAGGGGAGTGCATGCATGCATATATATATATATATATATATATATATATATATATATATATATATATATATATGTGTGTGTGTGTGTGTGTGTGTGTGTGTGTGTGTGTGTGTGTGTGTGCGTGTGTGTGGTTGATAAAAATGTTCTGCTACAACAGAATTCTACCTATTAAAAGGAGCCCATAAAAACACCAAAATGTAGAGAGAAAAATATTATATTTCAGAGACTGCTGTCTCCCTCTTCAAGTAGATGAATGAGAAAAGTTACAGAAAAGGTGGTATTTATACCAAGAGGTCCATCCACAGGTAAGCCAATTTAGGTGACTCCCACTGATAATATTCCTTTAATCTTCTTATGCGTTGACTGAATGAAAACCTTGTCGATGATATCTGAATCTTATGCTCCTTTTCAGATGTTCATTACCTGCCTCTGTTTAATCAAGGTCGATTCCAGCATTTGACTCATGTACTGGTAGTTGCTGCTATAAATTATACGTGACAAATTCCAGTTTATTCTATGGTTATGTTCATTTATATGGTTGAAAATAGCCGAGTTCTGTTGTCCATACCTAACTGACTGTTTATGTTGTATTAATCTCTAGGGAAGTGACTTTCCTGTAAATCCAATGTAAGATTGGTCACAGTCCAGGCATGGGATTTCGTAAACGCCTGTGTCCTTGGGGGATGTCTTTTGTTGGACGTTAATCAGGGATTTGGCTAAGGTATTTGGGTAAGTAAATGCAAAAGGGTTAGATTTTCCGAGGGTCTGGGTCACCATCTTAATCCTGTCCAGGTGTAAAATTTTTATTTTATTGTTGGGTGTCTCTGGTCTTGTCTTGAGGGGGTCGGTAGAAAATTACGTTTGCTTTGTGGATTGCTTTCTCAATTATATGGTGAGGATACCTTAAAGACGAAAGTTGCTTACGAATTAGTTCAAATTCTTTTTCCAGGAAATCTGGGGAACAAATTCGTAAGGCTCTTAAGAATAGGTTGCTGGCTACACCTATCTTCATAGGAATGTCATGATAGCTGAAGTAGTGAATGTATGAAAGTGAGAACATTGGTTTTCTGTATATGGTAAATTTTTATTCTGTCGTGTCTCTGATTATCAAAACATCAAGAAAAGGAATTTTGTTGTCTGTTTCCCATTCAACTTTAAATTTGATGCCGGGCACTAATATGTTTCATTTTGAAAGGAATTCATTAAAATTGCCGCATCTATTATCCCAAAATGTTGGACTATCATCTACATATCTCATCCACAGCATGTTTTTGGGTTTATTGCATTTATTACTGTAGTTTCAAAGTATTCCATGTACAGATTGGCTAAAACAGGACTTAAAGGACTACCCATACTACACCCGAATTTTTGCTTATAGAATGATTCCCTGAATGAAAATACGTTATTAGATTCACATAATTCAACTAACTTTATTATTTTGTCTAGCGCCAATGGGAAATGATCTGAATAAGGGGATAGTTCTTCCCTCAAAAAGTGAAGAACCTCCTGTACTGGTACTTTTGTGAATAGGGAATCTACGTCAAGGCTTAAAAGTTTTATATTGTGAAGTGGTATATGTGCTTCTCTGAATTTGTGACAAAAATCTTCCGAATGTTTAATGTGACTGGGAGAAAAAGTGCCTTAAAAAGGGGAAAGGAGGCCAGCTAACCATTTAGATATTTTCTAATTGAAAGCTCCGGCACATGAAACGATGGGTCTGAATGGAAGAAAGTCTTTGTGAGTTTTGGGAAGGCCATAAAAGTAGGGTAGTTTAGGATTAATCACTTTAAATTTCTCTAATAAATGCTCTTTTTGTCATGGCCAATTAATCTTACTTTCTGAAAATATTCTGTGGGAACGTTTTGGGGGGGTTTTTTCGTCAGTTTGTTGTAAGTGTTTGTGTCGCTAAGGAGTTGGTTGATTTTGTCGAGATTAATCCAACATAAAGGCTCAGTTAGGTATGGACAACAGTACTCAGCTCCTTTTAATATATATATATATATATATATATACTTATATATATATATATATAATATATATATATATATATATATATATATATATATAAGTATGTATATATATATATATATATAATATATATAATATTATATGTATATATTATATATATATATATATATATATATATATATGTATATATATCTGATGTATATCTATATATATATATATATATTATATATATATATATATATATATATTATATGTTACACCCAATCTGTGAAATTGCCCATTTCATGAAGTGGGCTAACCACTTGTCCAGTTCATGAAATGGGCAAGTGGTTAGCCCATTTCATGAAATGGGCAGTTTCATGCATGAATCTTAAAATTTGTTCCAAACTAGTTGTTAAACCAGAAAAAGTTGTTTTAAAGTCTTTTATTAAGTGTTGTAATACAAACACTTTTAACATAATATATGATGGCATTTTCAAAGTATTTTGTATAACCCCTTCAAGCTTTAGTCATGGAAGAACAAATAGCAAGTTGTGCTGCCTTGTGGTCTGCTGAATATGAGAAGACTGTAATTGCCATTTCGAAGAGAGGAAAGACTGGACAGATGCTTAAAAGAGAACACTACCACATCTTGCCAACTTTTCAGATTGCCTCCTTTGGTGAAATAGAAACAGTTAAAAAGAAGAATGGAAAATATATGGCAACTAAAGAATCAGTCACCGGAATTATCCAACAAGCCCACATTAACACCGGCCATGGTGGCGAAAAGAAGACTTACAAGGAGGTGTGTGAACAATATGGAAATATTCCAAGATCAATTGTGTCACTATATATCGTGCATTGTGAGTGCTGTGTTGAAAAGCGTCGCAGAAAAGAAACAGCAGCAGGAGTTGTAGTCAGACCACTGTCCGTAAGAGAACTCAATGAAAGAGGACAAGTAGATCTGGTCGACATGCAGACTATGAAGGATGGAAGTTATCGCTTTATTCTGCACTATATGGAGTATCTAACGAAGTTTCGTGTGATTCGTCCCCTGAAATCAAAGACAGCAGCTGAGGTTGCCAATGAACTTCTTTTCATCTTCTTGGATATAGGTGCACCACACATCCTTCAGTCTGACAATGGACGTGAATTTACAGCTGAAGTGATCCAAGAACTTCCCTCACTATGGCCTGAACTCATCTTAGTAAATGGGCGTCCTCGGCATCCCCAGAGTCAGGGATCTATTGAAAGAGGTAATGGGGATATGAAACTCAAGCTCATGGCATGGATAAGAGACAACAATTGTGCTAAATGGAGTTATGGTGTCCGTTTTGTTCAGTTCATATCATGAGGCAATCAAGATGACTCCCTATCAAGCGCTCACTGGCAACAAGCCAAGATGTGGTCTTAAGTCAAATTTACCAAATGCATTCATCAGCAAAATATCGTCTGGTATTGAAGAAGAAGAACTTGAATGGCTTATAGAAGTTCCACTTACCGGAGATTCAGCTCGGGATGACCTAATATCAGTAGACCCTGAATGTGAACGTGAACAACATCCAGTTGCAGACTCTCAGCAGCAACCTGCTATGGAACAAGAAAATATCTCAACCGAAGTACTGCATCCAGCAAAACAGGCAAGAAAGGAAGCTGAGTATGGTCTTCAAAAGCAAGCTCAACGAATGTTAGCACACAGCACTAGATCAATACGAGCAGTTGATGTTGGAGACAATGTGTCTGTTCCGGTGTCTCAATTTGACAGTAGTAAAGGAGACCCCCCTAACATAGTAGGTGTTGTATTAGCAGTTGAAGACAGTGGTTATGTGATTGGCACAAAAAGTGGAATTATCAATGGTAAACTTGCCAGAAATCAATTCGAATTTGTTCAGTACAAAGGACTTTTGCCTGAAAATATCCCCAAACAACAGTTAAGTATTCGCGAACTAGTTCGAGCAGGAAGTGTGTGTGGTGGCCAAGAATACCAGAGATGTCTTTGCAGGAGCAACTGCTTGTCAAAGCGGTGTTCTTGTTTGAAAGCTAGCCTTCGATGCAACAGTGCTTGCCACAGCCACAAATCATGTGACAATATTGACAAATAATTACTGTAAATTTGTTTGATATGTATGACCATTGCTTACATAGACGTGAAATTTGTCTATATTTTTAATGATTAAAACAGCTGTTTAAAAAAATTGTATTTTATTTTATTAAAAGTTTTTTTCAACTTACAATAATTTGTATTAGTTTTACTTATTTTGACCCCAATACTAAGAAAAAAATATTTCCGTATTTATTGCTGTTCAGTTTTAGTGATATTTTTTTCACTGAGTTGTGTTTAAAGTACCTTGTTTCATTAAGTAAAGTCCTTTCGTGTTGGTTAGTTTTTCCCCCTTCCTGCACAAATACTTTAATGGTCGTTATAACGATCGTTTACTTGAATTTCTCTGAATAATATTGTATGACACTGAAGTGCAGAAAGATTTGATCTTGGAGCAGCAGCGCGAGATTCATATATATAAAAAGGTTCTTTTTGTACCAAAGATATATTTTCATGCATCATGGCTGCCCATTTCATGAAATGGGTAAAGGTTCATTTGCCCATTTCATGAAGTGGGCTAACCACTTGCCCACTTTCATGAACTGGGTAAGTGGTTTGCTCACTACATGAAATGGGCAAGTGGTTAGCCCACTTCATGAAATGGGCAATTTCACAGATTGGGTGTAACATAGTGTATAAACATATATATATATATATATCTATATATATATATATATATATATATATATATATATATATATTAAAACCTCCAGAGGATGTCCATGATATAAGATGTATAAATGACAATTTATTCTAAGAAACGTTTCGCACATGAAATTCTCTGTGCATCATCAGTCTGTGAAAGAACATAAAGACACATTTGTAAATAAAATCCCCCTGATCCCAACTCCTTGACGAGGTGGGGGGCTTAGGGATCCACTGCAGAGAGAGTATGCCCTTTACGCCTACAATGTCTGCTGTGGATCCAACTGAACATTGTGACCTTTAACTCCTTTACTCCTCCTCCTTATAAATTTTCCCCTTTCCCTTCTTCTTCTTTCGTTGACGACCCTGGCAAGGTATTGGACTATTGAATTGACTGCTCTTTTAACCTGATGGAGGGTGGAGTTGGACGGCATGCCACTCCACCCGTAAAATTCAAGTACCTGACGTGTTCGAGCGAGGGGAAAGTCTTATGTCAAACTTGGTCCCTAGTACTGGGTCGGATCTCGACGGACTGACGACGCCTTAAGTGCTGGGGATCAGGTGTATAACCAGGAAGTAACCTCTAGGGGTGGCCCATTAATGTGACATTCCACACCCCTCCCTTGTTGGGCTCCATGGTGGGTGGAGGACTACCTGGCTGAAAACATCACTCTCGTATATATGTATGAATTATTAGGCCCTAATGTTGATGACCCTAGCACGGAATTAGACTTGGCTACCGGATTCGCTCAAGAAAATAAGCCCAACATAACAACGATGGCACCATATGAGCCATTAACAAGAAATAAAAAAAGAAAAATGTACAAACCCGACCCAACATTAGTTCATTTTGACCATATTTTTGGGACAGATAATTGGTCCAGATTTCTTGTTCTCAAAACAGAGAGGAAAATTTTCTCCTATGTTTTAGAGAACAAATTATTAAGCTTATACCCAACTAGAGAAATGAGTTTCAGAGCACAGAAATTTCCCCATGGAATCGGCTGATTGAAGAGCCACTAAAGCCAAAAGTCAAAAGCTCAGTCTGAAACATTTCAGAACATTAAAGAAATTCAAGGGATAAATGTGACGGTGAAAAGCCATGACATGCTCAACTATATCCAAGGTACAGTCGTACTACCCCAAATTGAAAATGAGGAAGAATTACCAGAAAAGAATATTATATTAGAATCCCTAAAATTAAGATATGACAATATTCACGATCTGGAGTTATATCAAATTCCAAGTAAAAAAAAACAAGAAGTCTCCATCAAAATAGCAAAAATCAAATTCACAGGCCAAAATTTACCAGCAAAGATTAAAATACTTGGTCAAAACAGAGAAATACGCCCTCATGTACCGAAACCACTGCAATGTAAAAAATTTTGTAAATTTGGTCACACATTCAAGAAATGCCAAAATAACGAAATATGTGCAGTGTGTGGTTCAGAAGACCATAGAACTGAGTGGAATTGTCCAAATATTAAATGTGCTAACTGTGGACTTGCTCACCATGCAAAGTCAAAAGAATGCCCATTCTATATGTACAATACAGAATTAAAGCTTCTGATGAGTAGAACTGGAATGGCAGCAAGAGAGGCTAAGCTTGAGTTAAAAGTTAGAGGGATACTTGACCCAAGCAGAAATCCATCATATAAAATTATGTTAAAAAATAAGGTTCCCCAAATATCTGAAGCTTGTTTAGAAAATAGGAATCTAATACCTGAAACCACAAAAAACAAGTATGCTGCTTTATCATCCTTAGATGATCATGATGCCAATACTTCATGTATAGAGACAGCACCTTCCAATGCAGACATTGCTGATGATTTCCCACCAGATCAGAGAGCAAGGGGAAAAAAAGGCCGCAGGCCCTGGAAATGGGGACCCCTCCGAAATAAAAAAAAACTTGACAACAAAGAGGACTCCCGCCCTCAAAAAGTAATATAGATAGTATTGAAGTAGAAGCTGAAACATTAACCACCTCACAAACTAACGATTTCTCGGAAAATAACAACATTGTCCATATAACTCCATCACCCATAATAGGACAAAGAGGAAAATCCTTAACTCATCCTCAACCCCAACCAAGTAGCAGTATTCATCAACAAGCTGCTTCTGTTGAAATAGACTCCTCTCCCAGTCTCAGTAAAACAAACAAGACACACCCAATCACTCAAAATATAAATGCCTTATCCACTCATGATAAATTATGTGGATGTAATGAATGTTTCATTGTTCAGTTGAATACAATGAAACTTCCATCAACAAGCAGCCTCACTAATATGATTAATAATTTTATCAAATTCAAAACTAAAAACCAACAGGAAAATCTAGAAAAACACTCCGAAGATTGCATGTGTGTAGACCATCTTATTAAAACTCGCTCATCGAGTGCTAGAGGCATAGAACATTTATTGGAAAAAATAAAACAAAAACAAAAGTCCCAAGGAGCAATTACAAAGAGACTTAACATAAAGTCAAATATTAAGAAACCTGCAGCTTTACATGAGTATGCAACCACAAAAGTAAGAGGAAGTAATGTTTTGCTTGACAGAGGCCTTCCCCCACAATAACATTCAACGCTTATATTATTCAGTGGAACGTAAATGGTTTAAAAACACGATTACAAATAGGAGAAATTCAAAGATTATTAAAACAATATGAACCAATAGCAATATGCTTGCAACATACAAATGAAAATGTCTCGAGAATAGGCAATTATACATTAGCATCACATTCAGTTCCTGATATGAATACATTAGGAACAGCAATTTACGTCAATAACCGAATTACTTACGAAAATATATTAACTAATAGTTCTGAATTCCAACTATCTGGAATTAAACTTCATATTAACAACTCTACTTTTAATTTGTATAATATTTACAACTAACCTTCATGTAATTATGATTTACAAAATCTACCTCAAGTATTACCGAATATACGTGATGATTTTTTAATGGTTGGAGATTTTAATGCCCACAGCCCCTTATGGGATTCCTTTTGTAATGAAACAGATTCACATGGTAACAAAATTGAGCATATGATTGACAATCATAATCTTTGCATTTTAAATGATGGAGATATTAGCACTTACTTTTCAAAATCCCATGGAAGTTTTTCATCCATAGACTTAAGTATTTGCTCACCTAATATAGTGGACAAATTTGATTGGAATGTTTTAGATGATCCATATACCAGTGATCATTTTCCAATTTTAATATCCTGTTTGGGACATACCCCAACACCAACTGTCCCACGATATAATGTAGATAAGGCAGACTGGGACCAGTATAAATTTAAAACCAGCCAGATCCATCCATTTACAGCAGTACAAAGTCATGATGAGACGGTAGATTTCTTCACAAACTTTGTAATTACAGCTGCTGACGAATCTATTCCTAAGTCAACTACTAATCCCAAGAAACACTCAGTACCCTGGTGGTCTGACACACTATCCCACCTGATACAAGAAAAACATATTATAGGTAGAAGATTAGAAACCCTGCATAATAGATTTAATGCCATAAGTAAAAGACCTCTAAATTTTGAGAGCACTGCCAAGAAACTTGTAGACATTACCATAGAAATCAGTCTACTAAAACCTCATTACAATCGGATCTCGGCAAGATTCAGAAGGGAAGCCATTAGAGGAAAAATAATGTCATGGCAAAAATATGTATCTAGCATATCTGATACAACCTCAATAAGTAAAGTCTGGGAAAAATTTAGGAAAATTAACGGATCTCATATTAGATCTCAGAGACATGCACTAATACATAATGGCCAACCAGTACATGATAGTACTGCAATTTCGAATATTTTAGGGCGTAACATCCAAGCAATAAGTAGTATAATCAATATAGATGATCACTTTCGAACCATTATAAAGCCCGTGAAGAAGCTGTCCCATTGAATTTTGAAACATTAGAGGATATATATTATAACCAAATTTTCACAGAAGAGGAATTTGAATATGCTTTATCTAACTGTAACTCTTCTGCTCCAGGCCAAGACAACGTAAATTTTGAGATGATAAAAAACCTGGCTCTGTTAGCAAAAACATACTTATTGAAGCTTTATAATCATTTATGGGTAAATCACCTGTTCCCAAAAGCATGGAAACATGCTATAATCATACCAGTTGTCAAACCAGGGAAAGATCCAAGCAATCCAAATAACTATAGACCAATATTCCTGACAAGTTGCTTGTGCAAATTGCTAGAAAAAATGGTAAATTATAGACTAAATTGGTGCCTACGTAAGAATAAGACTCTGTCTTCAACTCAATTTGGCTCACAATCTGAAAGATCTACTTTAGATTCACTTTCCCATCTAGAAAATTATATACGGAGAGGGTTTGAACGTAAGCAAATTACAGTTGCCATATTCTTTGATATCCAAAAAGCATATGACACGACCTGGAGATACTCAATTTTAAAGTCCTTACACGAAAATGGTTTTCGAGGGCACTTACCAATTTTTATCGAGAATTTTATCCATGAAAGAACTTTTCAAACACGAATAAATAATGTATATTCTGACTCCTTCAATTTAGATTGTGGAGTCCCTCAAGGGAGTGTTTTGAGTGGAACACTTTTTGCTCTAGCTATTAATAACATCGTAAAGCAGTTACCACAGGGAGTACAAAATAGCTTGTATGTAGATGACTTTGCTATATATTATTCCTCAAGCAGTCTTCGTCATCTACAAAGGATTCTTAATAAAGCTATCAAAAACATCCACAACTGGACTTTGTCAGTAGGTTTTAAGCCCTCTATAGAGAAAACCCAAGTAATTATGTTCTACAAAAATAGTAGATGGAAACAGAATCAAGACATAGATCTTAAATTAGGTGATAGCCTCATTCAGTTTAGTAATACTGTGAAATTTTTAGACTTGGTGTTTGACACTCATCTTAACTGGAAAGCACATATAGCCTTTGTAAAAAAAATAAATGTAATAGTGCCTTAAATTTGATAAGAAAATTGTCTCATACTACTTGGGGAGCTAAGAGACAAACATTGCTTATGATATATAAAGCACTAATTTTATCCAAAATAGATTATGGGAGTCCAATTTACGGGTCAGCATCACAAAGTACCTTGAAGTCCTTAGACTCTATCCACACTCGAGGCTTGAGACTTTGTAGTGGAGCCTTTAAATCTTCTCCAAACACTTCAGTATGTTGTGAAAGTGGCGAACCCCCATTATCTTTACATCGTGACCTTGTAACAATGAGAAGTGCTTTAAAGATAACGTCCACTGATTCCCCCACAAAAAAACTATTTGCCATGCGAGATATATTTATCAGTAATCACGAACCACCTTTTCCAATAAGAGCTAATAGGTTATTGGAATCCATTGGTGTTAGAGTAAATATACTCCCACCTTCAAATTCTCCACCTCCATGGATGATGAAGAAAATCAAAGTATGTTCTAACCTTTATCATCTGTCAAAAAAGCAAGATTATACTTCAGATCGCTATAAACAGTATACATTAGAACACATTCGAAGTAAAGGCCCACATAAAGCAATATACACTGATGGATCCAAATCTTCTGCAGGAGTTGGTTGTGCTGCAGTGTCATCATGCAAAATAAGTCAGAATTCATTGCCAATTGAAGCAACTGTCTTTACTGCTGAGTTAACAGCAATTATATTGGCAATCAATCAAATAAAATTGTCAAATAATAAACTGAATACTAAATTTGTAATATATTCTGACTCAAGAAGCGCAATTGAATCCCTCAAGAGTTATTCACATAGGAACCCTTTAGTAAAGGAAATTAAACAAATAATCAATAAATTATATTCATGTGGGGTTAACATTGAAATATGCTGGATTCCTGCCCATGTTGGAATACAAGGTAATGAAAAGGCAGATGAAAAGGCCAAGTCTGGGATAAATTCACCAATTTTTGACAATAAATTGCCTGCTACAGATTATATAAACTCAGTGAAGCAGTGCATAAAAACAAAATGGTAAAATCTGTGGGATAGTGAAGCAGACACCAATAAATTAAAGTGCATCAAACAGAAAGTAGACTTGTGGAATACATCAGTACAAAATGAAAAACGAGCTGAAGTAATATTAACAAGATTACGAATAGGCCACACAAGACTAACTCACGAGTACTTAATGATAACTCCACAAGGGAACATCCCTCATTGTAATGTGTGCAATACAATTTTAACAGTCAAGCATATTTTATGTGAATGCCTAATTTTTAATAGAGAAAGGAATTTATATTTAGGCAATAAATCATTATCAGGAATACTATCAGAATCAGATAATTTTTTCTTTATATAGAGTATTAATATTTTTAAAAAAGACTAATTTGATTAATAAGATTTAACATATACCGTTTTAAATAGATGACTTTTGTCATTTTTATCTATTTCAGTCTTTTATAAGTTCAATTCATATTTTTAATTCCAACCTCATATATCACTTAACAATCCCCTCATTTATCATTAATTTATTATAATTCATTAACTTCATTCCATACCATTCCATGTTGTAGACATAACATTTTATGAGCGTATTTTTTAAATAATTTCCTCCCGAATGATTTCGGGCCAGCACTGTAAGAGTCTGGTTAGACTCATTGGGCTGGTAAATCTTAACTTTATAATAATAATAATGTAAATAAAATACAATAAAAGTGCAAGAAACAAGAATTCACATATATTAAAAATAGTCTTAAAATTACATAAAAGAACAAAGTAAAAAACAGGTTAAAAGAGACTGCTTAGACACCAACCGTTCATTGTGAGGAGAGAAGATGGAATGAACTAAGACAAGTTAAAAGTAACGACTTCAACTATGCCAGGTACAGAGTTGCTGAGGACGTATTACTGTTGAGGGAGGGAACAAGCCTCTTGATATATAAAGACTCAAGGGTGGTTAAATGGTCAGGGTGTTGGACATGGTCTATTATGGAAAACTGTTCTTTTTGTACTTCAATTTTGCAATTATAGGCATGATTTCTGATGTTGGAAAATTCAGGTTGTATCATGGACATCCCCTGGCACTGAAGGAAGAGGTGCAATCAGTGCTAAACAAGGAAGCTGTGGAATTCATACGAGATCCGTCACCAGGGTTCCACAGCCGAGTCTTCCTGTTGGAGAAGGCTGCAGGGGGCTGGAGACCAGTGATAGACCTCTCTCC
>NC_087214.1:8558296-8677718 GCF_015104395.2 Macrobrachium nipponense | reverse complement strand
CTGGCAACAGACTACGTTTCACACGAATGTGGCCTGCTCTGCTCTACTTGCTCCCTCGGGCTCGGGTTGTAACCGTCACTTGTTCTCTAGTCTCTGCTCTCTGGCGCTGCTGCTGACGACACCTCATGGCAAAGTTGAAACTCAGCCTCAGTCAGCGTCTTACTCAGAACAACAACGCCTGTCATTACCCTCTCGCTCCAATTCTTCCTTCTTCACTACTCATTGTTAGTATATATCTATCTATCTATCTATCTATATATATATATATGTGTGTGTGTGTGTGCGTATGTGTGTGTGTGTGTCTGTGTGTGTGTTATTACAATTACACTATAACCAAACGTTTTCCACTTGAAAATAACTCCATCTCAACTGATATTAGTTTCATTCTGAAAGAATTCATTCATATTTTTGACGGCAATCTTTCTTTTTACTCTCCATTATTATTGAGAATGACCTACAATTCATTCCACACTATTTAGAGGACTAAGGCATAACTGCTTCCATTTTGGGATATGAGACATCGATATTCTGGCTAATGTGACCAGATTTTTTTTCTGTAAAAGCGGGACATTTCATATATATATATATATATATATATATATATATATATATATATATATATATATATATATGTGTGTGTGTGTGTGTGTGTGGTGTGTGTGTGTGTGTGTGTGTGTGTGTGTGTGTGTATAAGAGAATCCAAGAATCATTCAAAAACATTTTTCTACTTACCTTTAATATTTATACTTTTAACTGGATGGAATCTTCTTTAATAATTCTGGAGTTGATTTTAGCACACCGTATTAGTCCATACATGTATGCTTGACATTAATCTCAGTAATCAGCAATGCTTTAAGAGTTAGGACTTTCAGTTGAGTTTTTCCAGATGTTCATATCTTATTCACGTGAGAGAATGCACGTACAGTAGAGGCATTTGTTCCAGGGAGGCAGAGTGCAAACTGAACCAGTTCTGACAGGTGCTGGTGATTGACATCTCTGGCCTTACATATATATATACATACATAATAAATTCATGTAAGCATACGTACATATCTGGTTAATGCACAGACATGTGCACCCACCTACACATAATGTCATACATATACTGTAGCATTACGAGTTATATATATATATATTTATATATATTATATATATATATAGATATTATATATACACACATACTACTATCGTACCTTTGGTGACTTTCTCGGCCCTTTATTCTGCTGACATCAGCAGCTGCGAAGGGCTGCACTTGATAATACACTTTACAGTCTATAATGTTCTTTTAATTCACTTCATTGGGTATCGTAGCAGTCGGAGAAGAAGATAGAAGTTCCTAGCTAGTGAAATGGCAAAATTAAATAAAATATCTGTACTATTCCATTAAAATGGGGACAAACCTCACAAAAGTGAAAAAAGTGGGACATTTTGCTAACTTGAAAATAAAAAAAGCGGGACAGACGCTGAAAAAGCGTGACTCCGGTCACATAATCCTTGGCGGGCCAATAAGCTAAATAATTACTGAATATCTGACCTGTCCCTTTACAATGACAGCCCCTCAAAAGGATCCCACCATTAGTGCCGGTCTGTTGAAGAAAAGGGTATGAAAATAATGGATTATTTCCTTGACTGGCTCAATGGAAGGAGAAATTGCTTTCATGACAGAGAATAAAGATGCTTTCCTACACACAGAGGGGAAAGAAGAGGCATGAAATGGAAGTGGAGAAGTAGTGAAGTGCATGAGAGCAAATCTTGGAGTAGCAAAGATGGAAATAACAGAACCTCGTCAAGGTTAAGATGAAAAGGGGGCTGAGTCATTCACAGCATCAAAGACTACTGGGGAGGGATGGACAAAGGCGGATAGCCAAAGAGAGTTAAGTATAAATAATTACAGACTAAAAGATAAAGAAACCGATGCAGGAGAATAATTCAAGAGCTGGGAACTATGATCAGGTCATTCGGTGCTGAAAGGAAAATTAAGGTAAAAAGGTTTGAAAGCAGTTGCACTATGAAGCAATTGTTAGGAGAGGGTGGAAAGTAAGATGGAAAAAAAAAAGAATATGAACGGAGGTACATTAAAAGGAATAAAGGGTGTTGCAGCAAGGGCCGAAGGGATGGTGCAAAGAACCTTAAGTATTGCCTGCAGTGCACCGCGTGAAAGGCTAACAGGATACAGTCATAAACAAGGGAACAAGCAAAAAGACTCAATGTCACGTTACATAACATCATCTTTTCTTTCTCCTGAAGGAAGCAGACAGAGAGGACGTCTTGCGAGCTGGGAAATTATGTTTCCCCAGAGGGGAATGGGCCATAATGCTACTATGGAGAAAGAGTTAGGAACTCAATTCTCTCGCCCATATCTGCGCGTTATCTGTTGGGGAATCTTGCGGGTACTTCATGAAGCTTGAATAATTTTCGTCTGTCGTGGATACAGTGGCCTTAGGGAGTGCATGCATGCATATATAGATATTATATATATATATATATATATATATATATATATATACACCTATTAAAAGGAGCCCATAAAAAACACCAAAATGTAGAGAGAAAAATACTATATTTCAGAGACTGCTGTCTCCCTCTTCAATTAAATGAATGAGAAAAGTTACAGAAAAGGTGGTATTTATACAAGAGGTCCATCAACAGGTAAAGCCAATTTAGGTCACTCCCGCTGATAATATTCTTTTAATCTTCTTGAGCGTTGGTTGAATGAAAACCTTGTCGATGATATCTGAATCTCATGCTCCTTTTCAGATGTTCATTACCTGCCTGCGTTTAATCAAGGTCGATTCCATCATTTGACTCATGTACCGGTAGTTGCTGCTATAAATTATACGTGACAAATTCCAGTTTATCCTATGGTTATGTTCATTTATATTGTTGAAAATAGCTGAGTTCTGTTGTCCATACCTAACTGACTGTTTATGTTGGATTAATCTCTGGGGAAGTGATTTTCCTGTAAATCCAATGTAAGATTGGTCACAGTCCACGTATGGGATTCCGTAAACGCCTGTGTCCTTGGGGGATGTCTTATGTTGGACGTTAATCAGGGATTTGGCTAAGGTATTTGGGTAAGTAAATGCAAAAGGGTTAGATTTTCCGAGGGTCTGGGTCACCGTCTTAATCCTATCCAGGTGTGAAATTTTTATTTTATTGTTGGGTGTCTCTGGTCTTGTCTTGAGGGGGTCGGTAAAAAATTATGTTTGCTTTGTGATTGATTGATTGATTGATTGATACTATATTTATCTAGCATCGTGATGACTAGGTCATTGATGCCGAACTATATATAAAAAGACCCTATAAATTTTAATAATAATAATTAAACAGAATTTTTTAACAAAAAAATATATGATAAAAGATACAGGAAATTATAAAATAAATAATATAAAAATGAATTATATAAAAAAGAAATTATTATATACATATCCATATAGACACACACACATACATACATACATACACGCACACATACATACATATATACCATTTCAACAAGAATAAAAGCAAGGCGCACACAAGCATCACAGTTTATCTAAAATACCAGTGTTAAAAAGAAATCCAAACAAGCCAGTCATGTTAAAAATCCCATTTGCTCCTAAAATTTTTGATAACTTAAATACATTATTCTCCTTCCCATAGTATAGATATTGATTGCGCTGTTCCACCAAACTGGGGCACTCAACCAGCAAGTGCATAACAGTCAGTGGAGCCAGGCAATCCTCACAGTATGGTTCGTGATCACGACTCATCAAGTAGGAATGTGTCAGCCAAAGCTGATGCTGCCTTCGAAGAGGCCGGAACACCAGCCAAAGCTGATGCTGCCTCCAAAGAGGCCGGTGCACCAGCCAAAGCTGATGCTGCCTCCAAAGAGGCCGGTGCACCAGCCAAAGCTGATGCTGCCTCCAAAGAGGCCGGTGCACCAGCCAAAGCTGATGCTATTTCCAAAGAATTTTGCACACCAATCAAGGATGATGTTGCAGTCGTAGACATTTCGATTTGAGCTTTACCCAAGTTGGTTTTGCTGCTACTTTCTGTTACATGGGATTTTTTTTTATTTTTCCACCTGTTCTAAGTGAATTTGAAGCAGTATTAGAATTAATTTTCCTCCTTCTCAATTGTTGTCTATTTGCAGCAACACTTGCAAAAGATATCCCTGGTCTTATATAATTATTCAGTACTGTTCTTCTGGCTTCTGCAAAAGTAACTTTCTCAAGGACTCTAGTATATTGAACTTCTTTTTCAAAAAGGAAAACATCACATGAGTTCGAGGATGACTGGTGTGCTTCCCCACAATGAATGCATTTTGGTTCAGCATGGCAATCACCATGCTCAACTTCTCCACAATTTATACAAATTGCAGGGTTTCCTTGCAACTTGGATCTACAGGACCCAATTATATGCCCATATTCCTGACAGTAAAAACACCTCCTGGGTCTCGGCACGTACTGTTTCACTTTATATCTGTACAAAGCTGCTTTGACAAAATTTGGTAATTTAGAAGAATTGAAAGTTAATAATAACTGTGACATAGGACACAATGCCCCGTTTACTTTCTTTTTTAGTCTTTCCACCTTCACCCCCTGATCTTTAAGTTCATCTTCCAGTTCCTCTTCAGGATGAATCATAGGATGAGGAGCATATATAATTCCTTTGGTATGATTGAAAGTATCATGTGGTTTACATTCACTCTGAACTCCTCCAAGTAAACTCAGAGATTTCAATTTCTCACTTTCTTCTAATGATCTAGTCTCTACCAAAAACTTATTTCTACCATGTGGCAATATCTTAGGTTCCCTCCCAAACATTTTATAATATCCCTATGTACTTCAAAAATAAAAATATTCATAACTTTTATCCTCAAAGGTAATGGTTAGATATTTATCAAATTCATTAGATACACATCCTCCATATTCTTCTAAAGGAAGTTTTCTTCCTACAAAGTTTCTTCTCCCTTGAAGAGTTTTTTCCCATGTCCTGGTTCCGTGCAATGGTCATCAGGATTTTGGGGTTTTAAAGTTTTCTCATAGAATGATATAAAAAATTAAAAATTCGTCTAGGTTTTCCCCATACCCACCATGGAACCACATTTAGAGGATGCAATTCCCTTATTGGGGCACCCTAGGGGTACAACCTAGATATACACCCCACAGTCAGTACCTTGAGGGTCGTCAGTCCATCGAGATCGGACCCAGCACCGAATGCAGGGTTTGACATAAAAGTTTCCCCTTGCTCGACCACGTTGGGTACTCCAGTTCTACGGGTGGAGAGGCATGCCGTCCCACTCCACCCTCCTTCAACTCCAAAGAACAGTAAGAGCGTGTCCAAATTCATGCTAAGGTCATCAACAAAATCCATCCGGACAGAGGAAGGAGATAAATAGTGAAAATAGGAGAAGATGATACAGAGTACCAGGATTAGTCAGGATGCTCTGAATTGACCTTAATGGCATGGCAGTACCTTTCGGGGTGAATAAATCACCCCACCACCATCGCTCAATTCTTCATTGTACCACGCAAGCCCCCCCACTACAGCAAAGTTCCTGGTCACAAGGGCGGTGTTTGCTTTGTGGATTGCTTTCTCAATTATATGGTCAGGATACCTTAAAGACGAAAGTTGCTTACGGATTAGTTCAAATTCTTTTTCCAGGAAATCTGGGGAACAAATTCGTAAGGTTCTTAAGAATAGGTTGCTGGTCTACACCTATCTTTGATAAGTAATATCATGATAGCTAAGTAGTGGTGAATGTATGAAAGTGAAAACGTTGGTTTTCTGTATATGGTAAATTTGTATTCTGTCGTGTCTCTGATTATTAAAACATCAAGAAAAGGAATTTTGTTGTCTGGTTCCCATTCACTTTAAATTTGATGCTGGGCACTAATACGTTTCATTTTGAAAGGAATTCATTAAAATTGCCGCATCTATTATCCCAAAATGTTAGAATATCATCTACATATTCTCATCCACAACATGTTTTGGGTTTATTGCATTTATTACTGTTGTTTCAAAGTATTCCATGTACAGACTGGCTAAAACAGGACTTAAAGGACTACCCATACTACACCCGAATTTGTGCTTATAGAATGATTCCCAGAATGAAAAGACGTTATTAAATACACATAATTCAACTAACTTTATTATTTTGTCAAGCGCCAATGGGAAATTATCTAAATAGGGGGATAATTTTTCCCTCAAAAATTGAAAACGTCCTGTACTGGTACTTTTGTGAATAAGGAATCTACACCAAGGCTTAAAAGTTTTATGTTGTGAAGTGGTATATGTACTTCTCTGAATTTGTGACAAAAACTTCCGAATGTTTAATGTGACTGAGAGAAAAAGAGGAAAGGGGAAAGGAGGCCAGCTAACCATTTAGAAATTTTTTAATTGAAAGCTCCGGCACATGAAACGATGGTCTGAATGGAAGATTATCTTCTTGAGTTTTGGGAATGCCATAAAAGTAGGGTAGTTTAGGATTAATCACTTTAAATTTCTCTAATGAATGCTCTTTTTGTAATGGCCAATTAATCTTACTTTCTGAGAAAATTCTGTGGGGACGTTTTGGAACGGATTTTTCATCAGTTTTGTCGTAAGTGTTTGTCTCGCTAAGGAGTTGATTGATTGTGTCGAGATTAATACAACATAAAGGCTCAGTTAGGTATGGACAACAGTAACTCAACTCCTTTCAATATATATATATATATATATATATATATATCTATATATATCTATATATATATATATATATATAATATATATATATATATATATATAATATATTATATTAAAACCTCCAGAGGATGTCCATGATACAAGATGTAAAAAGAACATAAAGACACATTTGTAAATAAAATACAATAAAGTGCAAAAAACAAGAATTCACATATATTAAAAATAGTCTTAACATTACATAAAAGAACAAAGTAAAAAAGGTTAAAAGAGACTGCTTAGACAACCACCGTTCATTGTGAGGAGAGAAGATGGAATGAACTAAGACAAGTTAGAAAGTAACGACTTCAACTATGCCAGGTACAGAGTTGCTGAGGACGTATCACTGAGGGAGGGAGGGAACAAGCCTCTTGATATATAAAGACTCAAGGGTAGTTAAATGGTCAGGATGTTGGACATGGTCTATTATGGAAAACTGTTCTTTTTGTACTTCAATTTTGCAATTATAGGCATGATTTCTGATGTTGGAAAATTCAGGTTGTATCATGGACATCCCCTGGCACTGAAGGAAGAGGTGCAATCAGTGCTAAACAAGGAAGCTGTGGAATTCATACGAGATCCGTCACCAGGGTTCCACAGCCGAGTCTTCCTGTTGGAGAAGGCTGCAGGGGGCTGGAGACCAGTGATAGACCTCTCTCCTTTGAACCGATTTGTTTACCAGACTCGGTTCATGATGGAGACAACACGTTTAGTGCTCACCTTGATCAGGGTAAACGACTTCATGCTTTTCCATGGATGTGAAGGATGCGTATTTTCAGATCCCATTCATCAATTATCCAGGAAGTACCTTTGCCTTATTCTCGAGGGGACAGTGTTCCAATTCAGGGAACTTTGTTTCAGACTCTCAACTGCCCCTCATGGGTTCACAAGAGTGTTCACCTTCATATCAGCTTGAACCCATTCAGTCGGGATACATCTGTTGAGGTATCCCGACGACTGGCCAGTCCTGGCGAGCTCACACTTACAGTTACTACAGGACAGGGATCAGCTTCTCGATTTTTGTCACGATCTTGGGATCATGATAAATTTTGAGAAGTCAGATCTCGTTCCCAAGCAGAGGATAAAGTATCTGGGCATGGTAATCGATACGGCAGCAGCACGAGTCTTCCCTGCAGGCTCAAGGATCAGCAAGTTCAGGAACAACCTTAACTGTTTCTGTTAACATCAGGAGCAGCCAGATCAGCTTTGGCAAGTTATGATTGGTCACCTGTCATCACTGGGGTCTCTTCAGTAGAGACTAAAGGAGTGTTGGTCACAGGCTCGAGATCCTGAATCTTCCACATTCCTCTAATGGAGGAGGTGAGGAAGAATTTAGCCTGGCAGCTAGAGGACAGCAAACTCTTAATAGCAGTGGAGTTGCACACTCACCCTCTGGACATGCTTCTGCTCTCAGATGCATCGAACGAAGGTAAGGCCGCACACCTGGAGGATTGCTGCCTGCAGTAGTCTGGGATCAACACAACAGACACCTTCACATCAACATTCTGGAACTAAAGCCCTCCAAGAGTTTCAGGATCGAGTGATGGGACACTGGGGTTTTGATGACAACACCACACTAGTGGCATATGTCAACAAGCAGTGGGAACTAGTGTCCCTCCCGCTGCATCAGCTGACAGTGCAGGTGCACGAGTGGGCTACAGCACACTCAGTAGAGCTGTCGACCAGATACATACCGGGGAAGAGGAATGTAGTGGCAGACAAGCTCAGCCCACAGAAATCAGGTGGAGGGGACAGAGTGGTCCCCTCCACACTGACTTGGCGGAAGGTTGTTCCAGTAGTAGACTTGTTCACCGCAACAGGAAACTGCAGAGGATACGTTACAGATTTGTAGTGTAGACTCAGAATCCTTTACGATCCCCTCCCTAGAGGACTTTAGTGGTAATGAGGCGGAAGAGATGCTACTTTGTCCCGTTAGAGTGTTACGACGTTATCTGAAGAGAACTCGCCACCTCTGGCCTGGATGTCAAAACTTTTTGTTAGCACGGGGGTGACCAAGAAAGAAGTGTCCAAGAACACTATTTCTTTTTGGCTTCATGAGTGATCAGGAAAGCGTAACTCCTCCGAAGGGAGAGACGACACTAGTACCTTTTGCCCTTCGGGATATACCCATAGGTCCTTGAATACCCTTTTCCTTGGGACTCGTGGTGGCTGCTCACAAGTTGTGTAGCTTACCCAGCTCCTCTAACTGGACATCTCGCCTTGTGTAACTGTTTGAATGTAGGTGTGAATGAGAGGGTGACAGGCATCTCTTCCTTCTATTGATACTTCTCTCTCCCTGTGGGAAACAGTTTGTAAATGCATCAGCATATGTGTGAAGCTCCCATAGATTGGCAACGATGGGTCATTTTGACCGTCGTCTGTAATTTTTCGGGGTTAATTTGGTTGCAAAAAGGGATAATAGACATGAATTAAATAAACATTTTGAAGTAAAAAAGTAAAGTTAAACTAAATAATGAGTAAAGTAAACAATTAAAGGAATAAAGCTTTGCACCTCATAAACCGTGTACTCGGTGCTGCCTTTAACTGTGTTTATGGAGTGAGCGATTAGGAATCAGGAACAGCAACGTAGTTCAAGTCCAATTTGGAGTGAATTAAGACCAAAATGTGTATAATTACAATCAAATAGCACTGTAGAGTTTAAGTTGTGATGACAGTGATTATAAAACCACCGATTACAAGGTAAAAATGAATTGTTTCAGTTTAAAACCATGACCCCCAGGAATAAGAAGTTTCATACTTTCACTAATATAGGCAACAAAATGTTGTTTTATTGTGCTGATTACAACTGCAATCTTGAGTAAGATCAATAAACGTTACATATATAAGCTAACATTGTTCAAATGAGTGCTGGGAAGGCTGGGAAAGATGGTGGATTGTCTGTGGTTACGAACGGCAAGTCACACGGCTGCCGCCATATTGGATTTCAAAACTGCCTTGAAAACATATTTTACGAAGAGCTCACATGCTTATTTTAGTTCGTATGGCGCTTTCATATATCCCATTATGTTGACGAAACTTCAATCTTTTGAATGGCATGCTTAAAGATGTAACTGTATTCTTGTTTCACCAATTAAATACCGAGTGAATAAGGCTGAGCCACGTGATATATATATAGGTATATATATATATATATATATATATATATATATATATATAGATAGATAGATAGATAGATAGATAGATAGATAGATAGATAGATAGATAGATAGAAAGCCATATCTACAGAAGTATTCAATTGATCAAAGAAAAGAAAAAGAGTTGAAGTCACAACCAGAGCCTTCCTTTGCACTGGAGAAGAAAGTTTCAAACCCTGAATTAATTCCTTTATTCTGTTCATTATTCTCGCGTCATATGTCTGTATACTATTCTTTTTTTTTTTGTCTTCATCTTTTATTGTGAAAAGTGATGGATGTCCAAATCGTAGGCTTAAAGATACTTTAAAAGAAAAGAAAGCACAGAATGGAGGAAAAATAAAAAAAGCACAGAAAGAAAGAAGAATAAAACACAGAACGAAGGAGAAATATAAAAAAGAAAGCATAGAACGGAGAAAGAATAAAAAAAAGATAGCACAGAACGAAGGAGAAAGAGAACGAGGGGTCGAATCTTAGCCATTAGGTACCATAAAAATCAACCTCTAGCAAATGAGCTAAAATAAAGCCAGTTATGATCAAACTGTTCTTACAAAGCACCAACCTTCAAAAGGAACTGGCTGAATATTTAACGGCATAGGCTACTGAAAGACAGGAAAACACAGACAAGCTGGTTTAGGTAAAAAAACAACACTTACACCCAAGGAACAACACACCACAGTCAGAGATCTTAGGCCAATTGCATTAACAACTGTATCATATGAAATTTTCATGGAATCCTGAAAACCAAAATAGAAAGCATATTAGAAATATAGAAAAACAAATGAACTGCAATTAGGCTTTAACAAACAAACAAGAAGAATTACATACAAGAAATTTAGAGAGAAAAAAAAAGGCCCATTATTCTGGTATCAATAGACTTCCAAAAAGCATTTGACTATGTTAATAGAAAAAAGCTCATAGAGGCACTGATCGCTAATATACTTTATTTGCAGATCTGCTGAGGGGAGGGTTTGAAAATAGGGAAGAATGTATGAAAGAATTATGGTATTGCAGAGAGAAAAAACTTTACCATAACCAAAGGAGTAATATAAAAAAGCCGGGGAGGCCGTTTCAAAAACAATTCCACCTACCACTACTACTACACCGGCCGGAGTACTTATCATCATTTCTATAGTACCAGACATCACTGCTAAAGAAAGAAGAAAGATAGCATACTAAGATCTGAATTAAAGAAAAGCAGGAAAACAAAGAGAAGGATGGTTCATAAGTAAGGGAGAGCTGAAGAGAAGGGAAAACTTTCAGACGACTAGAATGCTCTAAAAAGGAAGTCCAGGGAAATATAGATAGAAACAATAGAATTGTTAGAAGTATAAATGAGTTAGAGGTAGGAAAATATAAAATAGATAGAAATATAAATAATTTAGAGATAGGGAGTAATAATATTTTTAGGAGTGTAAATAATTTAGAGTTAGGAGAAAAATAGAATATCTAGTAGTACTGTTAAGAACTCTGAGGAAGGAAATAGAAGAATGGAAATTAGTTTAGTGCAGGTAGGTGAAGGAAGTAACTTTGAGTAACAATCTTAGACTATTAGACCTAGAAGAAAAAAAAGTTGTTCGCAAAAGATGGATAAATGGTTTAGATGGTAGAAGCAATTTTGTAAATAGAGAAAGTGAAAAGATAGTGAGCAAGACAGAAAATACATCAAGAAATCTTGAAATAAAGCTCATAAACACCCAAGGAATGAAAAAAAAGCAAACTACTCGAACTAGTGGACATCAACAAAAGAAAACAGAATTATGTGCATCACAGAAACACACCTTAAACAGCAAAAATTACTATTCCCAACAAGCATCAGAGTGGTAGACTCAATGAGAGTTGAAGACGACACCAAAGGAGGAGGCCTACTAATAATGTATAGAACCAAAGGAGAGATCCAGATGGAAAAAGAAAAGTCAGAACACAAAGACATTCTAACAGTAGAGGGTAATTATAGAACAGCAATATTTAACTAATACTAGTCTACATGTCAACCAGTGACAAAGAAGAGATAAGCGAATAATAAGCGCCTTACATGTAGCAATAGAGAAGGCCACAGACCTGCCTGTGATTGTCCATGGCGATTTCAATGGGCATTTAGGTTTCATAGGGACACAAGAACTTGACCAAAATGGAAAATACGTTATGGGCCTAGTGGCAAAATACGACCTAACGCTATTAAATGGAGATCCCAGCTGCAAAGGAGAGATAACCTGGAGTAGAGGAGATCAGAACAGTGCCATAGACTTTGCCCTAGTCAACCAAAATATGTATAAAACTATTAATGTATGGAGATAGATGAGGGAAAAATGTGAATATGACCTATCAGACCATCACCTCATAAAGGTCCAATTCAGAATGAACACTAAAGTAAGGAAAACATTCAGAGATGAAACAAGAAATCAAATATTTGAAAGTTACAGAAGAGTCTACCAGGAAAGAAATACCTTGAATATATATAGTATAATCATAATGTAAGCCAACAAGACAGAAAAGGAGATCTAACCCAGTTGGAAGAAACAATGAGTGAAGCAAAAGTAAATAACCTATAGAAGACAATCAAAAGAAGGTTAAAGACAGGAAGCAAGAAGAAATAGAACCCAGTATGGGTCACCAAAGAAATAAGGAAAGAAATAAGACCAAAGAAGGATATATAACAAATTAAAAGGAAAGCCACAAGAATAGAAGAAAAGAGACACTATGAAAGAAGTATATCTTAAACAAAAACAAAAAGTACAGATAATAATAAAGAAAGCATATGAGGAATATGAAGAAAAGGTTAGAAATGAGATAATGATTGATAAAAACAGACACAGGAAAATCTGGGAATATATAGACATGCTGAGACAAAGGAATGGATAAGGATATAAGGCGAAAATAACCAAGAGATGAAGGAAGAAACCCTAGGGAAAGAGCTGTTCAAAATTCTGGGGAACAATATACCAAAAGAAGAGAACAAAATAGGAGAGATATGGAATGAAAGCAAGAAAGACCAGTACAAACATGACAAGGAAGAAATAGTGAAAAGATTAGGACAGCAGATGAAATACCACAAATCTTTCAGAGAACACATGCATGGAGTGTATGATCTAACAGAGACGGAGATTAGACCCATGGAAGAAATCAACATAACAGAAGAAGACGTAAAAAACCAGCCTGAGAAAATGTAGGCAAATAAAGCTCCAGGGCCAGACGGAATGAAGCCAGTTCTGTTCAAACTACTCTTACAAAGTACCAACCTTAAAAAAGAATTGGCAGAATGTTTAAACAGCATACTGAAGAGCAGGAAAACGCAGAGAAGCTGGTTTAATTAAAAAAATAAATAAATAAATAAATACTTACGCCCAAGAAACGAAACACCACAGTCAAAGATCTTAGGCCAATTGCTTTAATAAATGCATCATATAAAATTTTCATGGGGATCCTGAAAACCAAAATAGAAAAGCATATTAGAAATATAGGAAAAATGAATGAACTGCAATCAAGCTTTACCGCACAAAGGAGGGGAATCGATAATTTATATATTTTACAATACTGCATACAAGAAACATACAGAAGAAAGGACCCATTATTTGTTGTATCAATAGACTTCCAAAAAGCATTTGACTTAGTTAATAGAAAAAAGCTCATTGAGGTCATGATGAAATATAGGCTGCATGCAGAAGTAATAAATACAGTTGCAAAGATATATACAAATGATGTAACAAGCCTATGCCTAAATAATATAGAACAAAAAGAGCTAAATGTAACTAATGGAATAAGACAGGGATGCAATGGTTCAACCATATTCTTTCTACTAATAACATACCTGATAATAGAAAAATTAGAAAATACAACAGAAGGTTTTAGAAATGAAGTAATGAGGAAAGTGGTACTATTATATGCAGACGATGGGTTAATACTATGACACACACTAGAAGAAATAACAAAAGCAATAAAAACCCTTATGGAAATAGCAAGTGAATGTGGTCTTAACATAAACAATGGACAACGACTGGTATAGTATCGATGATGTGGAAAATGTGGACCACATAGAAGGAATAAAAATAGTTAAGCACCTAGGAGTGACAATCAACAGCATGAAAGACTGCTTCAGAGAACAGATAAAAAGGGCCCAAATTAAAGCAAAGCAGATGGCAAATATGGCCAATGCAGTCATCAATAAAAGCTGTAGCAAGAAAACTATAAATGAATTTCAGAAGATAGACAATCAAGTATATAGAGCAATTTTGAAAGCGCCAAGTTACACAGCAAGTTGTGCATTGAGATCTGAAATAGGGGCCTCTTCCAGCCACTCAAGAGATATCAAGAATAAACTATTCTACCTGAAACATACACTGAAGAATGGTGGAAATATGCTCCTATATGAGATAACCATGGATCAGTATGGAAACAAAACAAAACAAAAAAAAAACCCTTGGATAATGCAAGTTAAAGAATATATGAAAAAACACTAAAAATAAAAGTTAAGTAAAAATTGAAGCAGGTAAAGACAAACAATTAGGAGAAATAATAAACATTTGGGTTTGGGACAGAACAGCATGACAGAAAGAAAATGAATGAAAAGTCAACGTTAAGAATCTACAGAAAATATAAGAAAACATAAGAGAAGAAATCTGGTATGACAACACTGAAACACAATGCTGATCAGTAGGGTCAGACTAGGTATACTAGGATTAAATTACAGAATAGGATAAAAGGAGAAGATACAAAATGTTTATGCTGTGAGGAACAAAACGAAAATGCAGAACATTTCTAACTTTACTGTGCCCACATAACAATGAGAATTTAGAAATTAGTATAGTTTTATGCAGCAACCATATCAAGAAAATAAAGAGGACTTAGTAGCAATTATACTCTTATTAGTAGATCTACTGAAGGAGGAATTGAAGAATAGGAAAGATTTTATAAAAGAAATGTGGTATTTCAGAGAGAAGAAACTCAAACAAACACAAACAAAAGAGGAATAAAACAAGCAATGGAACCGTTTCAAAAGCATAGCCCACCTACTACTACTACTACTACTACTACTACTACTACTACTACTACTACTACTACTATCCTAATTATCTCTTAATAGAATAAATTATCTATATTTTTTATTCTCTCCAAGATTATATCTAACGTTCCCCTATTCATCAATTAGGTTCGAATCAAAACACCAAATTCAAACCGGAACCACGAACTAGAAGTCCTTAGGAGACGACGCCCAAAACGTAAATAAACCGCTATTACCTGAATCCATTATTTGCCTTAATAATTACCGTTAAATTATCCAGTTTGTTAGTAATTCAACTGCATTTTCAATTATTTCCTCACTGATAATTTACAATTGTCCACCAATTGACTCATTAGAATGAATGAAAACAACGAAACCACTTCTTAACCAGAACCACAAACATCAACGTTGTCAAATAGAAGATGCCCAAGATGTCAACAAAGAAACTCCATTGACTCCCTTACTTGTATCTTAACTTCTTTGATCTATAATAATAATAATTGCCGTCTTCACGACGGAGAGAATGCATAATTAATCGTAATAATTTATAAATTACCAGTATAGTTGATAATTACTGTTAAAATATCAGCCTAAAAAGACCGTGAGAGTCAGGAATGAAGATCGCTGGTGGTGGGCTGAGCACTCAATCAATCAACTCTTTCTGTCATTAAGGAAGTAGCTATGGGATGGACGACCTTTGCTTCGGTGAGTTAGCTATAGATGTTTTATAGGTTGTATCCTTAACTTCTAGAGTTATGTATGTTAGTACTCCAAGGTTACCCTGCAGACCTTAGCCTTCTACTATGGGTTCTTAACCCAAGACTGTAAATGAAATGAGTTAGGGTAAAAACCGCATGGTACAGGGGTGGACCATGTATGATCAATGTGTACAACTCCAAGAAAAGTACATTATAACGCGTCCTGACACCGGGAGTAGAGGTCTTTAGCTCCGTTTCTCACCAACAACAAGTCGCGTCTGATGCACATCTCCGATGTCAGGACGCGTTATAATGTACTTTTTTGGGGGTTGTACACATTGATGTACATGGTCCACCCCTGTACCATGCGGTTTTTTTACCCTACTACCTATCTGTATTTTATGATGATATCTCAATGCTAGGGTAGATCATCACAGCAGGGCCACGCAGGCCACCTACCATCAATGCAAGCCACCCTCCGAAAAAGTACATTATAACGCGTCCTTACACCTGAGATGGGCATCAGTCGCGACTTGTTGTTGGTGAGAAACGGAGCTAAAGACCTCTACTCTCCTTTCGAAGTAAGTATTTTCCCCAAAGTTAGAAATTAAGGCCAAATTTTAAGATTTTAAACAGATTTAAACAGAGGGTACTGAAAACGGTCTCAAACGTAGTGCAAATCTCACCAAAACGCGTTCAACATTTTTACTTCTTACAACTCGAGGTATTTAGAAGATTGACGCCATCTCGATGTTTACGAGTAGCTTGTGTCAATAAACTAACCATTTCCTGTGATAAATCCGCACACCACTTGTACCCACAGACGCTGGAGCACTTTTATCACAACAACTCGAAACACGACTTCTCATCAACAACAAGCCAGGCGTAAACAGCTGTTGGGTGGGTAGAAGATGACGAGAAAGCTGCTCTTGGCTAAATTTTTAAATAAGTAGTAAAACATCAATATTTTACATATTTATGATGATTAATTTGAAAATATTCGTTATTGAAAAAGTAACTCGACTCTGACTCAAATTTAAGTAATTATTTTTCTGAATTAGAACGTTCTTTCAAGTTCTGTATTATGACGTCACGACATCTTGACTTTCGTACCTATTGTAAATAATTGCTATACTCAACTGTCATTGCAGAACAGTTTACCAGTTATTCATGCAGATTGTTATCAGCTATACATGTAATTGTTATAATCGTAATGCGCATATATATCTTTATTATTTACTTTTTGGATATATGAAGATGTTTTACTGCTGGATTATCGCCGTAGTGTGACGCAATCGTTTTCGGTCCATGGGCCTCTTGTCTGTTTTCGCACCATAAGAAATTATGGGGCCGAATTTGCAATGACCAGAAAGTCGTTAAAGAGAAAGGTTAGCATTGAGGGGCATATGTTTTGACTGAGAAAAATAAAAATTTATTCAATAGCTAGCTTGTAAAAAATACTTGGTTATAAAAACTTGATTGACAACTAAGCAGCATGTCTACTATGGGTTTTCAGAGACAGTGCAAGCAGGTTTTTGGGCAATACCTATTTCTGTAACGAACACTCTTACAGAACGAGATTTTGCTATAGTGCATTACACCCAGTGCCGTAATTTATAAGGGTATCGTGAATCACTAATCGTAAAGAATAACGACACTTGTCCTTGTACCAAGAGACAAAAACTCCATTATGCAGAAATGGATACGAGCACGCGTATAAAGCTCCACCTACCCGCCTCTCCCCAACCCCCCCCCCCCCCCCACCCCCCCCCCCCCCTCATTTTCTTCTTCTTCGTTCCTCCGCCTTCCTTTCTCTCTCTCTCTCTCTCCTCTCTCTCTCTGTTGCCATTCGGTATGTGTTTGACCCTCCAAACTGGGTATAAGACTACACACAAAAAACGTTGAAATTGGTGAAATTAGGCTATGTATTGGAAGTATATATACATAAATATTAAAGCAATTTTATCATTATTGCATTACTATGACAACTAGAATTCATGGAAACAGTTTATAACCTGTTAAGCGTCACCACGAGTAATAATACGTTTACCGCGATCTACTCGGTAGCGCCTTCAACGGGTGATATTACGTTCAAGACTTTAACTGTGCTTGTCAAGTCGTCAGCCCCGTAATAATACGTTTACTCGCATAGAAAGTGTAGGAACATCATTTGGTAACACTCTCAGCACATGGGAAACTTATTTCCAGCCTGGCAACCTCTTTCCACTGGTGGTCGCTTATGCTAAAAAGAAACTGCCTGTCCCTGTTGGTTTTCTTTCAATACGCTTCGGGCGTTTATCGAGACAAATTGGATTTCGCGTCTTTCACAATGAATGTCCCAAAGAGGAGGCATATTTCTTTAGGTGAGATCAATCAAATACTAGATGAGGAGTGTGATATTGATAACCTATTTGATGATGAGAGCTCTAGTTCTGAATCCTCCAGTGATGATACAAATTTTCTTCCATTGCGGAGTGAAGATGACTTTTCTTTGCCGAGTGACATGGACTCCGAGAGAGAGAGAGAGAGGAGAGAGGAGAGATAGAGAGAGAGAGAGAGAGAGAGAGAGAGAGAGAGAGAGAGAGTTTTAGATTTCCACCAAAAGTTAATTACAGTATGAATAACAAGCATAAAAATCAATATTAACTTTGAAAAACTATCATCAGTGCTATGATCCCTGATTACAAAAAAAAGCGTGACGGTACGTTAGCAGCGAGCTCATCAGGGGCGGACGCTTAACAGGATAATGGAACTTGGCGTATGTTGTGAAGCCTCCCTACTAATTGTGGCAACGATGATTTTGCCATTCTTAGCATGCAAACATTAAAGCATGCAAACATTAAAGGTTACATTTATTTCTGGCATACGATTATTAAGAAATTCAAAATACTAATAAAGACTGAAATCAATGAAAAGTGCTAGCAAAAACAAAAAAGCAAAAAAAAAAAAAAAAACGTAGTCGTTCCTCTATGCACTTTTCCGTATTCGTTCCTCTATGGTTTTCGGCAGCCAGATGTACGAAAACGTTAGAAACATTTGATTTTATCTACTTTAGAAATATCTGTAATTTTTCGGGGTAATTTGGTTGCAAAAAGGGATAATATACATGAATTAAATCAAAATTTTTAAATAACAATGTAAATTTAAACTAAATAACGAGTAAAGTAAACAGTTTAGGGAATAAAACTTTGCAGTTTCGTCGTCTGTCGTCGTCTGTCGTCGTCTGCTGTTTGTAATTGTGTTTATGGCGCGCAAGCGCTTAGAAACCAGGAACAGCAACGGGTTTAAAGTGCAATGTGGAGTGAACTGAGACCAAAATGTGTATAATAACAATCAAATAAGCACTGTGGAGTTTCAGTTGTGATGGCAGTAAGGATAAAAACCGCCGATTACAAGGTAAGAATGAATTCAGTTCCAACCATAACCCCGGGAATAACAAGTTTCATACTTTCACTAATATAGGCAACAAAATGTTGTTTTATTGTGCTGATTACTACTGCAATCTTGAGTAAGATCAATAAACGTTACATACATACGCTAACATTGTTCAAATGAGTGCTGGGAAGGCTGGGGAAAGATGGTGGCCATCACTGATGAGAACCGTCCATGCAAAACGTAGCCGCCATATTGGATTTCAAAACTGCCTTGAAAACATATTTTACGAAGAGCTCACATGCTTATTTTAGTTCGTATGGGGCTTTCATATATCACAATATGTTGACGAAACTTCAGTCTTTTAAATGGTATGCTTAGAGTTGCAATTGTATTCATGTTTCACCAATTAAATATCGAGTGAATAAGACCCGTCTACCGTGATGAGGGTTGGCCTGTCGTGATGTTTCCCCTATACTCAAAGGCTACTGGTAGGTTTAGGCTATAAGTTTCTGTAGGATCTCATTACTGTATCCTGTATCCTGGCCTACCTTTTCTTAAGACTGTCTGGTTCAATGATACTGTATGATTTCTTAATGATTTCACATAAGGTTTGGGTACGGCAATTTAATCTATAACCCTGTAGCCTAGGCTAGGCTATAGCCCTATGTCTTGGGTTATTTTTTCAGTTGATCAAAAGATGAGAGTAGAGGAGGATTTATGCTACGAAGTAACTGGTGCAAATGATGTCATTTCTTTTTACATGTATTTCGTACTTACAATGGGGTTAGATTCCAAAAAAAACGATCGTTTGTTAGAACAATTATATCTCGAATGTAGCCTAGCCTACACTGGGGTAATCAGAACCATCCATACATAGGGTAAACAACCGCGGACGATCCATTGTCATCGCGCTGGCCAGGCCTTATTCACTCGGTATTTAATTGGAGAAACAAGAATACAATTACAACTTTAAGCATACCATTCAAAAGATTGAAGTTTCATCAACATAATGTGATATATGAAAGCCCCAGACGAACTAAAATAAGCATGTGAGCTTTTTGTAAAATATGTTTTCAAGGCAGTTTTGAATTCCAATATGGCGGTAATCGTGTGGCTGGCTGGTCTAACCACAGACAATCCACCATCTTTCCCAGCCTTCTCAGCACTCATTTGAACAATGTTAGCGTATATATGTAACGTTTATTGATCTTACTCAAGATTGCAGTTGTAATCAGCACAATAAAACAACATTTTGTTGCCTATATTAGTGAAAGTATGAAACTTTTTATTCCCAGGGTCATGGTTTGAACTCAATTCATTTTTACCTTGTAATCGGTGGTTTTATCCTTACTGCTATCACAACTGAAACTCCACAGTGCTTATTTGATTGTAATTATACACATTTTGGTCTTAATTCACTCCACATTGCACTTGAACCACGTTGCTGTTCCTGGTTCCTAAGCGCTCATTCTGCAAACACAGTTACGAGTAGCAGACGACTACATGTTTATGAGGTGCAAAGCTTTATTCCCTTAATTGTTTACTTGACTCATTATTTGGTTTAACTTTACTTCAAAATGTTTATTTAATTCATGTCTATTATTTTGCAACCAAATTAACACCCGAAAAATTACAGATATTTCTGAAGTATGAGCAGACGACGGCAAAAAGACTCATTGTTGCCAATGTAGTAGAGCTTCACACATACGCTGATGCATTTACAAACTGTTTCCATGAACTCTAGTTGTCATAGTAATGCAGTAATGATACAATTGCTGTAATATGTATATATGCTACAAATAGATACGCTAATTTCACTTATTTCCCCGGTTTTGTGTAAGTCTTATACCCAGTTTGGACAGTAAACACATACCAATTGACAACACTGATAAACAATTGAAGAGCGCAAAATGCTGCGAAACGGCGCAAAGAATGCCGTAGTCCCCTTGAATAAGTATGGTAAGAGGTCGGGGTTACGATTGTTGTGATGAAAGTGCCCCAGCGTCTATGGGTACAAGTAGTGTGCGGATTTAGCACAGGAAATGGGAAGTTTGTTGACACAAGCAACTCCGCAAACATCGAGATGGCGTCAATCTTCGAAATATTTGGAGTTGTAATTGAAAACTTCAAAAGCGTTTTGGGGTTGTGGGCACTGCATAGGCCACCCTTTTCATTACCCTCTGTTTAAATCTTAAAATCTGGCCTTAATTTCTAACTTTGGAGAAAATACTTACTTCGAAAGGAGAGTAGAGGTCTTGAGCTCCTTCTCTCACCACCAACAACTTGTGACTGATGACCATCTCCGGTGTCAAGACGTGTTAAAAGTACTTTTTCGGAGGGTGGCCTAGCCGCGGTAGTCGGTGAGTTGGCCAGTCCACGCGGTTGTTTACCCTATTTATGGCAGCCTAGCCTACACTGCACAGTATCCTCTATGCATATACAGTATAGTAATTATTTAAATCAGCTAATTCTCTAGGTTCAATGAAGATTGACTTATGATAGTTCAGTACAAAGAGAAATTGAATAACACTAACAAGAGTTTGCCTAGCGTACACTATGGTGTATCGTATACATATACAGTAGCCTGGCCTACAGGGCATTATATACTACAAGTACAGTAAAGTAAGTATTAATATCTGCTAATTCTGGAGGTTCATTGCATTCTGACGTATGGTAATTTTGTACAAAAAGAAAAATAGAATCTGATCATATGATAATTCAGTATAAAAGAAATTGAACACGAAACGCAAATCAAATTCTGTCTGACATTGTCATAATTGAACGGTGTGAGGCTGCTGATGGCTACGTATAATTATAAAATACAAACGTAACGCATATGCATCTTTTCAATGAATCTTTTTGCAAAGACTCCCCAAATCTCTGGCATTTGCTGTGGCAAATAGAAATATTTTTAACGGTTTTTACGAAAGTCATCCAAGGTATCCCACTCCTTTTAGCTATAGAATTAAAAATATTTTAGAGGATACGAATATTAAAAAATTTCCCATTGTCCCCTTTGTGTATCCCAGTACTCCTGTCTGGAGGTTACCTGATGTGAAATTCTGCAGGTACTTCAGTGGAGCAAAGAGGGATAAATCTGATGAGGAAATGAGGTCCATATTTTTAGAGCATGTAGATACAAGTTTTATATTTACTGATGGCTCTAAGTCCAATGCTGGCGTTGGATATGGGGTTTTTAGCGAATCTTTTAACCGAAGAGGTGCACTTCCTTCTGTTCCCTCAAACTTTACAGCTGAAATTGTATGGCATCCTAATAGCACTGGAACATATTACAACACTCCCAGTTTGTAGCTATACAATATTTTGTGACTCCAAAAGTGCCCTACAGTCCTTGGAAGTCTTTAATACTGATCATCCATGGTGTTGAAGATCTTGCAGTGGATTTTTTTGCACCAAAATAGAGGCAGCATTGTTTCATTTTGTTGGGTTCCCGCCCATGTGAACATATCGGGAAACGAAGAGGCAGACAAGCTAGCCAAATCAGCAGCGCAAACTTTGGTACCGAGAAAATGCCCTGTTCCATATCGAGATACATTCTATGATATATGGAAATCCATCCAGCAGTTATGGGTACTTCAGTGGGACAGAGTAGGCCCCAATAAAATGAAAGAAATTACTGGTCAGACCACACCCTTGGAAATATGACCTAATACCAAGGAAGTGGGAGATTGTTTTGTGTAGATTACGTACTGGCCATACACGTTTAAACTCATGGCTATCTGATGGGTGGGGGAGAATGAGCCCTTCTGTGACGATTGCTTAGTTCCACTAACCGTTAGGCATTTGCTGGTTGAGTGTCCCAGTCTGGTGGAACTTAGGAATCGTTTTTTAGGTTATAGTAGTGGAGCAGGGGGTAATTATAGCATGCCAAAACTGTTGGGAGAAAGCGCATTATTAATAGCATTATCTCTTTTATCAAAGAAGCTGGTCTTCTCAAATATATCTGACAGCTGTGCTGTCTTAGTATATACATTTTTTTTTCTTTTTAATAGTTTTACTGTTATATGATCAATCACAATTCTTTTTATCGGAATATTATTTTTATTTTTATCAGAAATTAAATTTATTTTTAAATCAAATTTATATATCTCTCATAAAGATAAAGTTATTTTGAATGTTGTAAATATATATTATAAAAGTTAAAAGATCACATTTAGTATTGGGCGCCGGTGACCCTGGTAGTTGTGACGCCAGATAACTCACAATCAATCAATCGATTAATTTTTTTAAAAGTTATATATTTGAGTAGAGCCTCGGATCTCGATGTTAATCCATTCCAGAAGGAGCATCGAAATTCTATTATTTCAAGATCTGAATCAAGTTTCCATAAGAATACTGAAAATGGATCAATCCGTTCCTGACCACCAGTTACTACCCTAACCTTGCCTTTTTATACAATACATTACATGAAAATTAAACAAATAAATAAATTAAGAGTTAAATAAATTGTCATATTAAACATTATATTTTATAATTTAAATGCATATATACAGTAGTATAAAAGAAAACTGGCCTACGTCCAACCGATTGTTGACCGAGCGCCACAGGCTACTTAGGTAACTAGAAAGTAGAATGTAGTGCAGTGGGTAGGCATAAAACGTGTTGCTAACATAATAAAAACATTGAAAAGCAGGTCTAATTATTACAGTAAATTAATTAACTATTAAAATTAAACCCAATTCATATTTATCAAAAACGTACGAAAAATTGCCTACATTAAGTCGGCAGGCTGTGGCATGAAAGGATGTAAACAAACCATAGTGCAGCCCTGGTGGCTGGTGGCTTATAGCGGACTATGGAAGTAAACAAACCATATCATTGCTATAAGCCTAGAAACGTTTACATTTGGTATTAATTTATGGTAAATCTTATAAGGAGTTGACTGTAATACTTTTTACAAAATCACTTTAAAATTATCTTTCAACAAATTGATGATACTAACGGTCTTGTTTTAAAAAATATCCTTATAAAAAAGGTGCGTCTTCTACGACGGCAAATTTTTGTCAAATATCAGGGCTGGTTTCAAGCTTATTGGACTTTGAAAATAATTATGGTACATATATACATACTCAAAGTAAAAGAGTCTTCTTAATTTCTATAATTACTATACGATTATGTACCAGCACCTCTTGAGTTTAATATCAGGCTAACCTCTTCTTTACGAGGATGCTTACAAACCAAGCATACAGATTGCGTTCATTACCGCGCACACGGTAGACTGGTGTCACTACCAAATCTCATACATAAACATTGACATATTTTACAGTAGACATAAAAGAATCGTCTTAATTTCTATAACTACTACGTATACCATAGCGGCTTCTCTGATTTAAGCTAAGGCTAACCTCCTCTTTACCAGCAAGCTTAACCAAGCATAATGATTGCGTTCTCTGCCGAACTGCACACATTACGTATGTAACAGTGGTTTCACTACCAAATCTCACACGTAAACATTGACGTTTGTTCCGATACGTAATACAAACCATCGGTCCTTTAACAATAGGAAGTAGCTAGCGGCAGCTGGAACGGTCGTAAGCTTCGAACAAGGGGAGAACGGTAGTTAACTGCTTGTCCGACAGTCGCGCGCCGCGCGACTGGGAGGTAAACAAATCACTTTTGCTTTCGGCCGCGGGTGTGAAGGACGTGTTCGTCATCGCTCTCTGCCCGCTTCATCGTCGTATGCTTTGTTTATATTGTGTTTTCTACTAATGGTTTGTTTGACTTGAAAATGAAACTGTAAGTACACTGTTTTCATTTTCATTACTTAATTATGAACCAACTGGAGTTATCGCCGTAGATGCGGCGATTTCCTCTCTTTTCATGATTGAACCCTTGAATTATGCCTCGGTGCCGAGGGCGGGCGCGCTTCAGCGCCGAGTCATTTATTGTGGGCGAAAGTGTGTAATTGAAAATGTAAGTACTCTTTTCATTATATGTTTTGCCCTGTGCGTTCGTTACCCGAGAGTGTTTGCGCTCGGCACGAGCCTTTTAATTTTGTATAATAGAATGCAATGAAAGTGGATTCGCAATTGCAATATTCTTTTCATTTTCATTTATTTATTTGCATGGAATTTAATTTGGATCAATTTTCGTTCTTACCCGTTGACCTTGATCCTTACATTTTTTTTATGTAAATGAAATCGCAAGTGCAGTATTCTGTTTCATTTTCATATATATTTATGATAGCAATCATATTATTGATCAAGTTTCCGTTCTTACCCGGGAATTGATCTTTTCCCCTTTAAGTTCTATGAAGTGAATCGCAAGGGCAGTATTCTGTTTCATTTTCTTTCATATTACTTTTCACTGCTGTGCGGGGGTAGGGGAAGCGAAGGTCTGCCAGGAAGTCGTCGGAAAGCTCTCCCGCGACTCCCTTGGTATCCGATTCTTCGTCTTCCTTCCTGCCCCCCGCTCAGCTTCTTCGTTGTATTTTGTATTTGGGGTCTTCCTTGCGTTCGGGGTAGGGCATGTCTTCCCCCGTGCGTGAGGGAACCCCTCTTACTAATCTATCTATGTTACCGCAGGTGCTACATCCGTGGGAGACGACCTTGGACAGGTATGGACCACCGCGGAGGCAGGGCGTGCCTAGCATCCACGGGCTGCTGCAGCGTCTAGCGAGGTCTGGGGCGGTCTCCACTACTACCACGGCCGCTTATGCTGCTCCCCCCCCTCCTGGTCTACACTCCCCATGCTGTGTCGATGACGCCGTCTGCCGCTACTAGGGCCCGCAGCCGTACCGAGGTGGGTTGCCGCCGCCCGCCATGTTTTTTCTTTCCTTCGTGTTGCCACTGCCCCATACTTTCCGCTGTTCCGCAGCAGCTCGCCCCTGGGGACCGGCCGCCAGGACCCAGGTTCCGCTGGCTGCCGATGATTCTACGAGGCGATCGCTGGGCCTGCCGTACCTGCCGCCTGATGTGATTCCCGCTGTTGGCTTGGCTGTCCCTTCTGGGTCTACCGCTGCCCGCTGTTCCTGCCGCTCCTGAGCTGGTTGCTGTTCCTGTCGCTCCTGATTCCTGTGCCTGTCCATGCTGGTCCTGCCCACGGTGTGTCTTCCCAGTCCCATGGTCCTTCCGGACAGGTGCAGTCGGGCCCTGTTGCTTCGGCAACTGCCCCGGCTCCCTCCTGGATGGAGGACCTGACGACTGTCCTGCGAGAGCTGACGAGGAAGAGGAGAGAGGAAGCTGTCATCTTCGTCTTCATCGTCTGCTGCTGCCTCTTCCCCTTCGACTTCTAAGGCCCATAAGCCGAAGAAGAAGAAGGCTGCCTTCCCCCCTAAGAAGTCTCCTTCGGGGAACTTCTAAGGGCCCGTCCCACCTCGGTGGGACGGGGGTCCTTCTGCTGGTCCTCCTGCTCCTTCGGGAGCGGGGCCCGTCTCCCCTTCCGTAAGGAAGAGATAGACGGGGACCAGAGGAGTATCGGTTAGCTCTGGTACTTCCTCGCCTGGTGCTAGCGGCGATGCCGCTACGTCAGGTTCCGGCTCGGTCTCTCGTTCGCGAGAGATCCCGAGTGTACGTTCTCCCTCGGGAGACCGTGCAGCCAAGTTTCGGCGCCATAGTTTCGCATCGGCGCCAAAGACCGCGGCACGGAGCAGAAGGCGGGTCGTTGAGGAGCGCTACAGGTGACTCTTAGCCAGGCCAGCGGCCGCTCTTGCAGCGACCAGCTGGTAACCCGGGTTTTCCCCCCTAAGAAGGCTCCTTCGGGACCTTCTAAGGGCCCGTCTCGCTCCGGCGATTCGGGGAGCTCTTTGCTGGTCCCCTCCTGCTCCCTCGGGAACAGGGGCCCGTCTTTTCTTCTACCAAGGAGAAGAAGAAGAAGGGGACCAGAGGAGTGCCCAGCTTCGGCTGGCACTAACTCTCGCCTGGTTTTAGGCGGTTCTTGCCGCTTTAAACCTTCATAAAACCGGATTCCGCCTCGGCTTACTCGTTAGCGAGAAGTACCGAGTGGACGGTCCTGCCCGCGGGAGACCGTCCAGCCAAAGTGTCTTGACACTCGAGCTCGCTCGCCGCCAAGACCGAAGCGCGGAGCAGAAGACTGGCGAGTGTCGTGCAGACGCTCTCGCTAGGCCAGTGGACGCTCTCGCAGCGACCAGCTGGCTGCTTCGGGTTGACGTGACGGTCGCTGACCAGCCACGGGTTGAGGCGAGGAAGGGGTCCCCGCGGTCGTCGCCGGTACCAGCCACGGCTGGTACCAGCGGCTCGACGCGCCGAGAGGACGCTCGCCGGTCTCACCGCGACAACGAGCCTAGCAGGTCACCTGACGCCGCTCCTATCGGGACCGGGCGGAGACGGTAACCAGCAACAGCTCGCCTGACGCTCACAAATCAGCGTCGACGTTCTCAGTCGAGCCGCTCGCCACAGGTGAGCGGCACGGCCAGGCCTGCAGATCGATCCCCACCGCGGGTTGGTGATCGGCTGCAGCCCCCCACGTACGCTGGTCCTGCCAGCGAGCGGGGGGGGAGCGTCCAGGTCTTGTCCTCGGTCCACTACCTTCAACTTCCTCGGCCTACACCGGGAAGAGCGAGGTAGCTAGGAGTGATCGTGAGAGGTGCGCCGCTCACGATCCCCGTCACGACGCCGCACGTGCCACGTATGGTCTTAGTACAACCAGGACGTAAACGCGCAAGTGATTGGAGGCGACCGGTCAGGGGGAGAGGGGTAGCGTCAGGTCTGTCTCTCCGATACCTTCACTTCCTCGGCATACGCCAGGAAGAGCGAGGTATATAGGAGTGATCGTGAGAGATGCGCCGCTCACGATCCCGTCACGACGCCGCACGTGCCAGGTTGGTCTTAGGACCAACCAGGACGTACGCGCAAGTGATTGGAGGCAACCGTCAGGGATCTGTTGCTGGCCCTTCTTCTGAAGGAGGAGGGTCCTGGAGCTGCTCTTGTTGGAGGGACTCGGACGGTCGGTCCCTACTCCTCAAGGCGCTGTAACCTCTTCCGAGATTCAGAGTAACTTTACCCACCAAGGTTAATTTGCCAAAAAAACTGATTCGTCAGCACGAACGACCGGGAAGGATCGCCGCTCCCACCAGCAGAGCCCATGTCTCTGCTCGAGTCGTTTTGGGACCCGAGAGGGAACCCAAACCACGAGGTGGGTTTGCCGCGATCGGAGCTTTGCCGATTCTGTCTTGAACCAGAGTCTCTCGTCTCCGGACAAGAAGGCTCTCTCAGTTCTGGCCGGTCGATCAAGCTACTTCCACCTCCTCTACTGCGACAGCGGCGTTTCTACGTGTCGGACGGACACCGTATTTAAATACTCCTTCGTCCTCCTGAGAGGTTTCGACCTCGACGAGGACTGGAATGAGTCGGAGGACTGTATCGGCTCTCTCCTGTCAGGTGTCAATCAGCCCACCCAGACGACGTTCACAGTGGCGGCAGACCCTTACCTACATGTGAGTTACGTAACCCTCTCGGGAAAACGTTTTCTCCTGACGATGCGTTTTCCCAGACTCTGAGAGGCCATCGCCGCAAGGCGATGGCTGCTCCCTACTCTTCTCCAACTGCTAGTTCCACTGGGAAGGCGAGCGAGTATCCAATTCCTCCCCCATTCCTCTCTCCTTACGGCTACGAGGGAAAGGGGAAGGATCCTACAGAGATTTCTCTGTAGGATCCCAACGTTGGGGAACTGCGCTAACCAGGGTGGGAACCTTTCGGGTCCTACCTGACGTAAGCCCCGGGTCGTTGAGGAGGGATCCTGCCCCATTCTCGATTTCTACGGGAATCGAGAGGACCACCAGCCGATATCGTTTGACGAATTCGGTGGGGGTTTCGCAGACTGCTTAGAATTCTACGGAATTTCTAGCGCATTCAGAGTGTTAGAGTTTCTACGATCTCCAAACACTTAGGCGAGACCACGGTCCAAAGTGAGCGAGACGAGAATCCCCGATATGTTACACGATAATCGGGAACCTCGCCTATGCTCGAATTCCTGGAATTTCTAGCATTAGGAAGAAGACTTGCTGCTGAAAGAAGACTATCTCACAGTAGGCGACCAACCTGGAATAGAGAAGAACGGACGGGGAATCCAGTTTGGCTGGAACTATCGTCTTAGTATTCTGTTCACCATTGAAGCTTTCCTTCGAGGAAGACTTCTCCTTCACTCTCTTTAATAGAGAACGAAGGTGGTCAATCTCCAATCCTTATTTTTGTTTTCTTGAAGGAAAGAATTAGGATGGAGAATCGTTGTTGCAGAATCCTACAAATATACTACGTATATTAACCCTCGCGACATGATTCTGCTAAGCAGTTGAATGGTCCGAGGGGTAGGCGCATATCCTGTTATTCTAACGGATTGCGACTTAGACGAAAAGTATTCTAATTGAACTGCAACTCGGGTTGCCTGCAACCTCCCAGGAGTTTCCAGTTTCAATTTTATATACTTATGGTGTTGTCACAACAACACCATTTAAGCTTTTTATATTTACCGAAATTCGTTTCGCTTAAATATAATTGCTCGAGCATATCTTTTATGCTCTGTGGTTCTAGCCGAACGCATTCCTTCGTGGAAAGGATTACTTGGCAACTCAGGATGACGAGTCAGCGACAGCTACTGCGTATTGAATTGCCCGAGGCATTTCAGTATCAGCTGCCGCTTTGAGATAGACGGTTGTTTATGTCTTTCTCACCTGCTTGGATTGAATAACAACCGTATCTCTGCCCAACAATCACGGACTTAAGTCTCTGATTAACGGGGATTCTCTCATACATGAATGACTATCTACTGCTGTGAAACGCTAGTATTCATCGTCTTCGGTATTGCGAGAATTTTAAAACAGAGATATCTATTCGACTCTCATCTTTCTGTTTACCGCACGTAACAGAATTCTGTAATAGTCTCTTGCTGCATCGTATCCCGATAATGCGAATGATTTTTGCGGAATCTGAGTTTGTCCTCAAAATATCTTGTATTCGGAGGTGTACAATTGTTCATTGTTCACCCCGGATTAGCAGATGTATTGAAAGACATCGCCTACTCCCACACCTGCCAGCTCTACTTCCAAACGTTCAGCCCATGAGAAGCAGTTCTTCAAGCGGCACTCCCCTGTGTTTCATTACTGAAGAACGCCCCGCTTTCATTGACACAACGGACAGCAATGAAATGGCGGTTAGCGTTTTCAGTCATTTGTAAGCACAGGTTTAAGCAATCTTGAGATTCCTTCTCTCGATTCAGCTGGAAGACGTAGGTTGCATTCATTGCCTACCTTCGTCTTCAACGTCACATAGTGTTGTTTTTTTTCCCTCCCTCCTTAAGCTGAGATCCCACGTCTTATGAGTTTTCCCTGCTCATCCAGGGAACCCTCGGTCCCTTTTTGAAGGCAATTGACTTTCGCCTTTTGAGCTTATGCATTAAGAGAATCATCGCCGTGCCGTCCGGCATCGGTGACTAACAAATATTTTATTTGTTTGGTCTCTCAGCATAACTCTTTAAAGGGCGAAGGTCACGTGACTTACCCGGATGCTTGGACAACTTGCCTCTACTGATTCCGAACCAGTCAGTCGGCAGCGTCAAGAGCGCCCGAGTCAGTTACGAACTATGCTGTGGACTTAGTTCGGTTGTTCCAGAGCAATCATTACTTCGTCTTAATAGCTTGTCCAGTATGAGTACTGTACATAACCAAAGTCGAGAAGAGGGATAGGTCATACGACTATTCCTTCTTTTCGTCTTAGGTAACTGCATGACTTCTCTTGAGAAGTCAAGCACAAGGGATGGGATTTTGTGTGACGCTCGATTTCGTACCGATCTTCGTAGCGAAGACTCAGACCCTTCGTAACTGACGATGGGTTCGAGTCCTTCACAATACCCTCCCTAATGGACTTCACCGCCTTCGATGCGAAGGAGATGCTGCCTTGTCCGCAAGAACTTCTCCGTGTCGCAGGTACTGAAGGCAGGGGTCTGGTCAACAGACCACATGCCCTTCCTTCTACCTTCGGGATATTGCCCACAGGTCCTTGGATCCTTTTCCTTGGGACCCTGGTGGTGGCTGCTCAACACGTTGTGTAGCGAACCCATACCCTCGCAGGCTGAAAAACAGCATCGAGTCCTGGTGTGACCATAAGAATGGATGAGTGAATGAGAGTGTGACTGGCTCCTCTTCCCATCTTTTTCTTACCCCTCTACCTTGTGTTAGACGGACACGGTCGTCCACCCTCTGGATCAAGGACAAGATGCAGGTGAGCTACTCAAACAGAGGCCCCAATCCTATCCCTTTCACTAGGGAATAGGAAAGGGCGTATATCCACCCCTTGTTTTTTTTCCTCCAAATAAGGGGGAGGAAGTGGATGCCAGCTTGAGACAACCCATACTTTATGTTGCCTCTTGCAAACAGGAAACAAGTTCTGCTTGCTGGTACGAAGAGATACGCTTGCCTCTCTCTTAGTACTCGGCCCAGAGGTCTGACCATTGATCCTGCGGTTGCACACCCCGATCAATCGGACAGAGGCTTGGATCCCTCCCTCCCCGCTCTTACGACCAGGGAGGCATTCCAGGGATGGACGAACACCAGTCTGTTCATCAAAAGAACTCAGATTCCTCCCACCAGAAGTGAGTCTTCCTATTGTTAAAGGACCGATGGTTTTGTATTACGTATCGGAACAAAACAAATGACAATTTGTCGAAAATTGCATTTTTCCTAACTATACAAACCTGAGGGGTCCTTTACATATAGTCCCTCCTCATGCCACCCCTCATTCTGTGGTATTTTGCATGGGCCAAAAGCAAAGTGATTTGTTTTACCTCCCAGTCGCGCGGCGCGCGACTGTCGGACAAGCAGTTAACTACCGTTCTCCCTTGTTCGAAGCTTACGACCGTTCCAGCTGCCGCTAGCTACTTCCTATTGTTTAAAGGACCTCAGGTTTGTATAGTTAGGAAAAAAAAAAATGCAATTTTCGACAAATTGTCATATTTTTACGGCAGACATAAAATAATCATCTTTAATTTCTTTAATTACTATGTATACCATAGCAGCTTGTGAGTTAAGGTAAGACTAACCTCTCCTTTACTGGCAAGCTTAAAAAGCTTAGTTTTGTACATGAACTTCCCTGCCAGATATATACTTAGGCTATAGTCTCCGACGTTCCCGACAGAATTTCAAATCTCGCAGCACACGCGACAGGTTAGGTCAGGGTGGTCTACCTTACCCCTCCGCTGGGTGCTGGCGGGTGTTAAATGAACCAATTTCTATCTCTCCAGTCATATTTTTCTGATCGCTTGAAGGCGATAACCAACTGTTTGTCGTTTCATTTCCGACTAGATTCTCATTTCTCGCTTGCCTGGAGATTGATTTGGACTTTTTGGTGACGTATTCGCTCTTTTTTGGCTTGGCATACGCTGATTGTGGACCGTTATTGACTTTGCGCTGGATTTTCCTGTAGAATGTCTGATTTTGATTCTGTTTCCAAAACTCCGGTTTTGGGGTTTAGAGTATGTTTTGACTGATGGATGTAAGGTGAGGTTACCGAAAGCTGCGGTTTGACCCTCACACTATCTGTGTTAAATGTAGGGGGAATGAATGTTCGTTTAGTAACCCGTGTCAAGAATGTGAGGTTTTGAACGAAGATGAATATAAGGCTCTTTCTTCTTATATTAGGAAACTTGAAAGGGATAGGGTACGTAAAGCTTCTTCCAGGAGTTCGAGCAGGTCGAGAATGAGTGAGAATGAAACTAACATTAATGTAGTTTTAGAACCTTCCTCCCAGGTCTCAGCTCCTGCTCCCCGCACCGAAGCCGTAGATTCGTCTTCGGAGGCGGCGGCCTCAAAAGCTTCCTTGTGTACTAAGGAAGACAAGACTCTTCGTACTTGGATCAAGGGGTTAAAGAGTGTTCCCCAGTGGAAATGATAAGGGGGGGAGGGCAGTTGTTCACCCCAGTGGATTTTGTGGAGGGTGCGTCTGACCGGCTCCTTAGTGCCTCCAGGCCTAGACCTCTTCCAGACTCCCAGTTCCAGTGGAGGAGGAAAGTCGAAAGCCGCAGGAGGGCTAGGGAGAGCCCCCACCGGTCAGGCGTCCCCTCGGCAGATCCTGAAGTTCGCTCCCAGGCTGCCTTGGATCGTAAGAAGAAGGATATTCTTCGTAGTGTTTTTCGTCGTCCTCTTCTCCTTCGCCAAAGCGTGGTTTGGAGCTCTAAGGAGGCGTCACGCCCGTTGAAGAGGGCTGCGGAGGCTCCCTTCAGTACTTTAGCGTCCAGCCCAGAAGACTTTTCTGATGTAGCCTCCTTGCAAGCAAAGAAGCCTAGGAGATCCTGTGATCGCCCTCCTTCTCCCGATCCTCGCTCTGAGCTTGCTTCGGAAGAAGATCCTGTGGACTCACCTACTCGAGTGCTAGCGGGCCTACAAGCTCAGATCACAGCCTTGGCGGACTCCTTGGCATCGAGATCACGTAGAAGGAAGGATTTGTCTCTCCCTATCAAGAGATCGAGGCGCTTTTCGTCGGAAGATCGCTCTCCGTAGTAATCTGCGATCTCCTTCTTTTGAGGATGCTTCTACACATCATAGGATTTCGCGAGAGGAGCACCACTCCCGTGGCTCCCTCTCGGAGGTGTCGAGGCGCCAATCGTCGGATAGGCGCTCATTGGACTATGAAGATATTTCCCCAGATCGGATTCCTGCCTCAGGTAGACGCTCCGCCCCTTCTGTTTCTCCTTCTTCTAGAGTTCGTGCAAGAAGAGAGAGTCGCTCAGGTCAAGGAAGACTTATTTCGTCGTCCTCCGTTCTCGTCGTTCTTCTCCTCGCCTTCTCAGAGAACCTAGGGAATGTCCTTCTGAAAGTAGGTGCGCTTCTCCTTCCGACTACTGTCGTCGGACGTCGGATACCGTGACTTGTAGGCACTCATCACATAGAGTTAGCTCCTCGCCTGTAAGACATCAAGAGTCTAGTAGGAGCCCTGCGCCTGGTAGGCGTCCTTCTTTTGGGAGTAGCTGCTCTCTGGAAAGAAAGGCGCCTTGAACCTCGTTTGCTTCGTTGCTCCTAGTAGGCGCTCTTCATTCTCGAGGCTACCTATTCCTGATCGGTCCCCTCTTGCTAGAAGTCAAGAACGCCTCAAGCGCCCTGCCTCTGTTAGGCGCTCGGAGCCTTACAGATTTCGTCTCCCCTTGGTAAGGACCAAGATCTCGTCGAACGCCCTGTTCTGTTTAAGCGCTCGGAGCATAGCAGCCGCTCTCCGCTTCGTAGGCATCAAGAGCCTCTCAAGCGCCCTGCTCCTGATAGGCGCCCTAATCTTAGCAACGTTTCTCCGCTTGGTAGGCGCCAGGATTCTCCTAAGCGCCCTGTGACTGATAGGCGCTCGGCGCCTAGTAGCCGCTCTCCTCACGATCGGCGCCAGGATTTTAGTAGCGCTCTCCCTCGCCGTAAGCTCCCTAGGGATAGATGTGGTCTTTCTGGGGAAGGGAGTCCTTCCTCTTTTGCTGTTAAGAGTTTGTCTTCGTTTAGGAAGGAATGCGAGATGAGACAAGAATTTTCAGGATAAGCGCCCTTCTATTACTACTCGTCGTTCTCCTGTACGCCTCTCTCCTTTGGACTTTGGACTTCTTCTCCTCATTTCAAGGACGTTTGTCTCCTACATCGCACTGTACCCCAGCTAGGAAATCATCTAAGGATTCTCATAAGGATCCTCATCCTCGTTCTCCTCTTCAAGAAGACCAGGAAGCCTCTGAGGAAGAAGCTAATACATCGGCAGCAGTTTCTTCGTACAAGAAGCTCACAGAGCTTCTCCTTCAGGAGTTCGGAGAGTCTTTGAGCCCTACTGCTCCTCCTTCTCCACACTCGTTGTTCTCCACAGCGAAAGCAACGAAAGGATCTTCGTGTGTGAGAATGAAACCGACTCTTTCTATGAAGAAAGCGCTCAAGAGTTTCGGTTCATGGATGCGAACTAAAGAAGAAGCGGGGAAAACTATGTTTACCTTCCCTGTCCGTCGAAGCTTTCCGGACGGACAGGATTTTGGTATGAGACAGGAGAACCCTTGGACTGGGCCTTCCGTCTTCAGCTGACGCAGATTTTTCGGCACTAGTAGACGCCACTAGAAGATCAGCTTTGAATTCGGCCAAAAACTACGTGGGGCCAATGAATGAGATAGATCACATTCTAAAAGGCATTTTTAGAGTCTTGGAAGTTTTTCAACTTTGCTCGATTGGTCCCTCGGAGTCCTAGCCAAGAAAACTCAAGGAACGACCCGTTTTCTCCGGAGGATTTGAATTGTGTCTTATCCTGTATGGATAAATCGGTGAGGGATGGGGCCAGCGAAATAGCTTCACTGTTGGGGCAGGGGTCTTGAAGAAAAGATCAGTATTTTGCTCCTTTTTAACAAGTCTGTCTCACATGCACAGATCGTCTTTGCTTTTGCTCCTCTCTCTGCGCAGCTGTTTCCTAAACACCTGGTTCAAGACATATCGAAGGCTCTCTCTGCCAAAGCTACGCAGGACCTTCTAGCGCAGTCTGCAAGGAAGCTGCGTCCTGCCTTCCAGACTAAGACGAAGAAAGCGAAGCCGACCTCTCCAGGAACCCTTTCGAGGGGCTTCTACCTCTAGATCCTCTTCGTTCAGAGATCGGAAACCAATAGAAGAGGGAGGACTTTTACGAAGTCAATCAAACCTCCCAAGTAAGACTCAAGTCCTTCAGATAACTGTAGGCGCCAGGCTTTTACAGTTTGCAAAAGTCTGGGCCCAGAAAGATGCAGATGCCTGGACCCTGTCAATATTGAAGGAAGGGCTACCTCATTCCGTTCTCTTCGAGGCCTCCCTTGACGAATACCCCGAGGGAGTAGACGGCCAAGATACAGGGACCCCATCATGAATCAGGCCCTCCAGACTAGCAGTAGATCAGATGCTGGAAAAGGAGGCGATTGAACTAGTGTCAGATCATCGTTCGGCAGGCTTTTACAACCCGCCTGTTCAGTTTCCGAAATCCTCAGGGGGATGGAGACCGGTGTTGGACTTAAGCGCCCTGAACTTCTTCATCGAAAAGAAGAAGTTCACGATAGGAGACCACTGCCTCGTTTGTTTTAGCAGCACTCGTCCAGGGGGACTGGATGGTGTCCCTTGGACTTCAGGACGCTTACTTCCACGTACCAATCCATCCTTCCTCGAGGAAGTTTCTAAGATTCATGATGGGGGGAAGAATTTTCCAATTCATGGGCTCTGTGTTTTGCCTCTTCGACGGCCCCCCAGGTCCTTTACGGCCATCATGAGAAATGTAGCACAATGGCCTTCACCTAGAGGGGTGAGGATTTCGCTCTACCTCTACGATTGGCTTATAAGGGCCAATTCCAGAGATCGTTGTCCCCGGAAGGACTTGAGAAAACCCTGGATTTGACTTATTCCTTAGGACTTCTGGTCAATCTGCAGAAGTCAAGTCGATTTCCCGCTCAAGAGTGTGTTTATCTGGGGATCCAGATGAACTCTCTGAGTTTTTCGGGCTTTTCCGTCACAGGAGAGGATAGTACCCGGGGGACTCAAAAAAGTAAACAATCCTTCTTAGGAAAAGAAGTATGCACATGAGGGAGTGGATGAGTGCTGGGGACGCTCTCCTCGCTGGAGCAATTTGTTTCCCTAGGAAGGTTGCACCTGAGACCGCTCCAATTCTTTCTTCATCGGAATTGGAGTCGTCCTTCTCAGGATTTGAAGTTCTCCTTGTCAATTTCTCATCAAATCAAGAAGGAGTTAGCATGGTGGGCGGAGCCCAACAAGTTCTCGCAGGGACTGTCTCTTCAATCCCAGAGCCCCAACCTGGTGTTGTTCTCCGATGCGTCGGAAACAGGTTGGGGGCGACTCTGGGAACCAAGGAGGTGTCAGGAACCTGGGTGGGGACCAGTCTTCCTGGCACATCAACAGGAAAGAACTAATAGCCGCGTGGCTTGCCCTCTGAAAGAGTTCGAGTCAGATGTGACAAGAGCAGTTGTGCAGATAAACTCGGACAACACCACGGCTCTGGCATACATCAGGAAACAGGGGGGGACGCATTCCTTCTCTCTGTATGAACAGCAAGAGATCTTCTTCTGTGGACAGAAAAAGGGGATAAAACTTCTCACCAGATTCATGCAGGGAGAAAGGAATGTCAGGGCAGATCTCCTCAGCAGGAAAAGATCAGGTCCTTCCCACAGTGACTCTGCACCAAGATGTTTGCCAGAGCCTTGGAAGTTGTGGGGCAGGCCTCACTTAGACCTGTTTGCAACTTCAAAGAACAAAGACTGGATCTTTATTGCTCGCCCATCTCGGATCCAGGAGCAATATGGATAGACGCTCTCCTACTCGACTGGAAAGGACTCGACGTATACGCGTTTCCCCCCTTCAAGATTCTGGGGTTGTTGACTTAAAAAAGTTCGCAGAGTCAGATTTCCGCGAGGATGACTTTGATAGCTCCCTTTTGGCCAGCACAAGAGTGGTTCACAGAGGTGCTGGAATGGCTGGTGGATTTCCAAGATCGCTTCCTTCTAAGGAGTCGATCTACTCAGACAGCCCCACTTCGACAGGTACACAAAAACCTCCCCGCTCTCAGTCTGACTGGCTTCAGACTCTCCAGAAACTGGTCAGAGCGAAAGGCTTTTCGTCAGCAGCTGCTAAGCAATCGCTAGAGCTAGGTCTTCCACCTTACGGGTGTACCAGTCGGTAAGTGGGATGTCTTCAGAAGATGGTGCAAGAGGAATAACGTTTCCTCTTTCCAGTACCTCTGTGAATCAGATTGCAGACTTCTTTTTATTCTTAAGACAAGAATGTGGCTTAGTCGTTTCGACGATTAAAGGCTATCGTAGCATGTTGGTGAATGTCTTCAGGCACAGGGGCCTCAACTTATCGGAAGATAAGGACCTACATGACCTTATTAGGTCTTTTGATACAACGAAAATGCAGTCTCCTAAGACACCTAGCTGGAATTTGGATGTAGTCCTTCAATTCCTTGGGTCCTCTAGGTTTGAACCCCCTAATTCAGCCTCATTCAGAGACCTTACTAGGAAGACTCTGTTTTTTGATGGCTCCTAAGCTTCCGCCAGAAGACGGTGAGTGAGCTTCAGGCGATTGATGGTAATGTGGGTTTTAAGGAGGACTCTCTCATTTGCTCTTTCCTTCCTAGTTTTCTTGCGAAGAATGAAAACCCATCAAGTCCATGGCCCAAGAACTTCGAGATTCGTGGGTTATCTTCTTTGGTAGGAGAAGAACCCAAGAGAAACTCTTTGCCCAGTGAGAATGGTAAAATACTACCTTAGAAGAAAAGAGCAACTGAAAGCCAACCGAGAGGTCCTGTGGTGTTCAGTAAAAGACCCTACTCGTCCATTGTCCGAGAACGCATTGTCCTTCTTCTTGAGAAGCCTCATCAAAGAAGCACACGGATCTTGCAGAGAAGAACATCTTAGGCTTCTTAAAGTGAAAGCCCACGAAGTAAGAGCCATAGCAACTTCTCTTGCTTTCAACAAGAATATGTCCGTGCGGAACCTGATGGAGACAACGTTCTGGAGATGTCAGTCAGTGTTCGCAAACCACTACTTACGTGATGTGAGAATCACTTACGAAAAATGCTTCGCCTTGGGCCCGTACGTATCTGCGGATTCAGTGCTGGGGCAGGGAGCTGGAACTCATCCTTTTTAGTAGTATAAATTTTTCCCCTAATGTCTTGTGTTTGTGTTGGTTGCCTTAAAGAGGATGCATGAAGGCATCTCTTTAGGTCGTAATACTAATCTTTAGTAGTTTGGTTAGGTGGTCTGATGAGTGTGGCTCCTTGCAGTAGTAGTGGTTAGGACTTGTTAAGCTAGGGATGACTCCCTTAACAGGATCCGACTTGGATTCTACCACACAAAGGGATCATATATCCCAGTGGTAGATCCGGTAGAGTCTTTTCAGCATCAGGTCACGTCCTAAGCTGTAGCTAACTCCAGGCAATGCAGACTCAGAGACAGTATCAATGAAGTCTTTCTGCCTGAACAGGTAAGAACCAAGGTTATTTATATCCTACAACATCAGTTGTTTCTTTATCTCCTCCTTATTACTTTTAGCTGTCTCTTACCCTCCACCAAGGGTGCCATCAGCTAAGTATATATCTGGCAGGGAAGTTCATGTACAAAATGATATTGTTAAACTACAATAAAGTTTTTGTACATACTTACCTGGCAGATATATACATCTAATGGCCCACCCAGCCTCCCTCAGGAGACAGGTGGAAGAGAAAATCTGACTGGAGAGGATAGATTGGTTCATGCACCCGCCACTCAGCGGCGGGTAGGTAGAACCACCTGACCTACCTCGTCGTGTGCCGCGAGATTTGAAATTCTGTCGGGAACGTCGGAAGACTATAGCTAAGTATATATCTGCCAGGTAAGTATGTACAAAACTTTATTCTAGTTTAACAATCATATTGCGTTGCTACCGCCTAAGCCACACGTTACGTATGTAACAGTGGTTTCATTACCAAATCTCACACATAAACATTGAGTGATTACAGTAGACATAAAAGAAATCGTCTTAATTTCTTAATTACTACACCCATATATACCATAGTGGCTTCTCTGATTTAAGCTATGGCTAACCTCTTCTTTACCGGCAATCTTAAACAAAGCTTAAAGATTGCATTCGCTACCGAACCGCACATGTAACCTATGTACGTAACATTGCCTTCACTCCAAACTTAACACTTAAATACGTATTGCATTTGCTACTGAAACGCGCGCCTCATGTGTGAGCATTGTTTTTAGACTAGGTCTACGCCTAAAATAAAGCAAGCAAGGGTGCTTGATTAAATCTTTTTTTCGCTCATCATTTTCATATAGAGGAGAGGATAGACTAAACTTAAGGTTTTATTTTGGAGTTGGAATGGTGGAAACATTTTGAAGGAGGAAAACGTGAGATGCCATGTAAACACTTTTCCATTATTTCAGAGATTAACAATATCCAAATGTTTGAACATAGATAGCCAGCTGTAATACTTTAAAAATGTGTGAAAATTACTTCAAATATAACATTTTGATTTCTGCTGAAAAATTAAAACTAAAAAAAAAGGAAAACAAACAAAACAGTCTCTACTCAAGAAGATAAACATACGTACTTATTACTGATCATTATCATGCCACAGAAATACCATTTTGTTGTTCATGAACCTTACCTGCCAGATATATATATAGCTGTATTCTCGCCGAAGTCCGACAGAATTTCAAAACTCCCGGCACACGCAGTGGTCGCCAGGTGGTAGTACCCATTCCCGCCGCTGGGAGGCGGGCGTCAGGAACCATTCCCATTTTCTGTCAGATATTTTCTGTCGCCGTGCAGCCAACAAGTGTTTTCTGCACCTCCATCATTGGATTTTGGAACTCTGGTCACTTGAGTATCCCGATTGATTTTTTGGTTATTTGATTTGGTTCGGTGGTTAGGCATACGCTAATTGTGGATTGGTTTTGAATTTGGCTTGTTTTTCCTTAAACTTAAGATGTCTGGATCTAGTTCGACTAGCGCCAGAGTATGTTGTGTGGAAGAATGCAAGGTGAGGCTACCGAAATCTTCGGTAGACCCTCATACAGTGTGCGCGAATTGTCGGAAACATGTTGTATGTTTGATGATCTGAATCTTTGCGTAGCCTTGGAATCAAAAGTGCAAGCATTAGAAGGTGTTAATAGTGCAGTGGTGTGTAGTGATAATGCTCCGAGTGTTGCGGAAGGGGGGTCGGACAACCGATCTGACGTTCCTTCGGCAAGACCTGGGGGCGCTTCCCCAGGCTTCCAAAGTTTGTAAACGGATCTTGAAAGAGTGTTTTTCGGTCATCTGAATCGTCCTCCCCGCGCAGCGGTTGGAGCTTTCGGAAGTGATCGCGCCCTTTGAAGAGGACAAAGACGCTGGTCTATTGGAGAAGGGACGCTTCACGTCCTTTCTCTTCTTCTGTGTTGCGATCGTCGCCGAAGAGGATGTCTTTTGACGACAATGCTTTTGAGTGCCCTGGTTGCGCTAAGGATATACCTGTGGCGGTCCATGTGAGAAGGAGGAGGGCTTCCCCTCGCCCCTCGTCTTCTTACAAGATCAGCCCTAAATCGAAGAAGATTGAGAATTTGCAACATCAAATTGCCTTATTAGTTGCAGAGAAAGAGGATAATTCACGTCAACAGGTGGTAAGGATGATAAGCTGCCAGTCAAGAGATCCAGCAGTCTCCTTTTCCTTCTCCTTCTCCTCGCCCCCGATCTTTCTCCTGTTACCTCGCCTTCGAGATTTCGTGCACGAAGGTCTGCAGAGCACGACGTTAAGGCGGCAGCGAGACTTGACGCCAGGCCTGACACTCGGCTGGGCGCTTCCGGGTCGACGCCGGGTGGGGCGCTCGGCTGGATGCCAAGCGTGACGCTCGGCTGGATGCCAACGCGTGACACTCGGCAGGACGCTCGGCTGGACGCTCGGCTGGACGCTCGGCTTGACGCCAGGCATGGCGCGCAGCTGGACGCACGACGATAATGTTTCTTCAGACATTCGCCGAGATTCGGAGAATAGTAATGAAGGAAACTTGTCGGAGAAATAACTGAAGAACAATCATCAACAGTACCTCCAGATTACCAGGTTTTGGTTCAATTGCTTCAAACTCCTTTGAAGAGAAGTTTAAACCTGAAGCCCCGCAGTCGCCTCCTTCACAATTGCTATCGTCTAAGGCTATCAAGACTCCAGGATTGTTGAAGATGGCTACTTCATTATCAACAAAAAGGGCTTTTAAGAAAACAAAAAATGCAGAATTGGATGGAGTCAAGAAAAAGCCCGAAACAAGAACGCTTTCGCCCTACCCCCCTTCAAGACTGACAGGCAAGGCAGGTCTTTGGTATGAGACAGGGGAGGAGATAGGTTTTAGAGCCCCATCTTACGTCCCAAGGTGACTTCGCTACCTTGGTAGATGCACCGAAGAGATCCCTTTTGTCGACGACGAAGTGCCCTGGACCCTTTCTGAGATGGACCATCATATGAAGGGCTCTTCCCGTACGATAGAAGTTTTCAACTTTTTGGATTGGTGTTTAGGGGTCTTGGATACCGGTCGAGTAGTCCTGATTCGCTTAGCCTCGAGGAGCTGTCCAGCGTGCTTGCATGCATGGACAAGGCCGTCAGGGATGGTTCGGAGGAGTTGGCCTCGAACTTCTGCCCTTCGATTTTGAAGAAGAGAGCGGCCTATTGTGGTTTTAACTACAAAGGGCGGTCTCTATCTCTCAAAAGGCAGAATTGTTGTATGCGCCTCTTTCGAGCCATCTCTTTCCCCAGGCTATGGTCAAAGATCTGGCTGTCAGTCTACAAGAGAAGGCTACCCAAGACCTCCTAGCTCAGTCGCAAAACGTACGGTTGTTTCTTCTACGTCTGCATGGACACAACCTTTCAAGAAGCAGAAGCCCTTTCGAGGTGGAGTTTCCTCGAGAACATCTTCTCGAGGAAGTACTGTCGGCCAAAAACTCGTGGCAGAGTTTCATAATTTTCGTTCACCCTGCCTGACGCACGATTCATGCCTTATTTATCTATTTTTCTTTTCAAAGATGGATGAAATCATGTGTAATGACATTAAAAACAGTCACTGATATCTTTAGAACATTATGTTATGTTTATTTGTGTAAAACTATTTTCCATATAGCAAAATTGACGTGAACGAAACGAAGTGATAAAAAACGTCATATCACAACCATAGATATGCATTACCAAATAGATAGGAGACACCTATCACTAGTAGTATCACATAAACATAGTCCTTAAATTATCATTTCAATATTAAGTTGAAGGTAGTTGAACTATTCCATTTGTTAAATTTTACAGAAAACATTGGAATCTCACAAAATGCTATCAAATTTAAAAACAAAAAGAAAAAAAACTGATATCTTTAACCAATGTGAACTAGGCGACCTCACTCTATTGCTTTTGATGTTATGTGCACGGGTATCTAATGTCAATGTGTCATTTATCGGTCTAAAGAAACATCCTTCGATGAGCGAGAGAATTATTGCACTGCATTCGGTGCAAGTTTCTGTTTGGAGAGATATCAAGAAAGCTTAATAAACCGGAGAGAATCATACATAGATGAATAAAATTGTTAAAGGACGGCAAAGTTTAGAACATGAGCCTAGAGGTGGAATACCTCGAAGCACCACATGAGAGCAAGACAATACAGTAGTGAAAATGTTGCTGAGCAACATTCATTTGTGAACTTTGAATTCTAGTGCCTCGTCACGACATTGCTGAACCAGGGATCATAACTAGCTTTACGCTTATGACTGGTGTCTGATGAATACTTTAGATGGAGAGGAAGAGATTTTTAAATCTACACTTGAAGTCTGATAGTTGTCTAATGAAGGGGGGGGTAACAAACTTATCTTTGATGGATGAGAGATTCAGTTAGGCTTACTTTTTTCTTTTTTTTTTATCGGTGGCCAGTGATTACCACGGATAGGGAGGGACACGGTTTCAATGATGCATGCATTTTTTTTCTTCAAAAAAACCTAAAGAATACATTTTATTGGGAGATACTTTACTAACATCGGCCTAATCCTTCCATCACTCCTATAAGCCACCTCCGCTCCGCTCTCTTCTACATCTCAGCGACTAGATCCGACTTCTCACTACAAACTCCACCTCGTGAAAGCATCACTAATGATAACTGTTATTTTAAAATTCCCCGCACCGACAACGGACGCCTTAAAATACTGTGTAAAACATTTTCTGTTCAAAGAAAACTTTTATCTTTCATTCCACAAAATGTGTGCATACCCTCGTGTTACACCTGTAGCCGTCAAAGAGCACCTTGATTAAAGCAGTAGGTTTTTCTTGAGAGAAAAAACAAAAAAAACATGAAATAGACTTAAACGAGAACGTCACCTTTCCTATTTCTTATTCTTTCAGCTGCTTATAATATGCTTATGTAAGTAGGTCTAGATAGTTATACATGTGAACTAATTTGAATTAATTTCTATTTAAAAGAAATGAATAGCTACAGAAAGATCATCCTAAGAAAAGCTTTAAGGAAAGTAAGCCTTTCTTATGTATTCGTCAGTTTTGACTCCACAGCTTTCCAAGGTGTCAAATGAAACAGGATGATATGCAAGGAATTCGATAAAAATAAGAAAGAATTATATTCGTTTGATTTTTTTATAATTGCTTTTTGACTTTGAATAGCTAGGTCTGAGTTAATTATGTTAAGCAATTATTAAAAGGATAAGAAGAAAGGCGAACATGGCTAATAAAACAAGAATAACGGAATAGTCAAATAAAGCAGATTTATATATATGATATATATATATATATATATATATATATATATATATATATATATATATATATACTATATATATATATATATATTGTCGATTTAAATATTCATTAATATTACGTATCCGAGAGAGTATGCTGCTGAAAATAGACCTAGGCTTATCATGTGGGAAAATCAGAAGTCCAATTTAGGCCCACTAAACGTGTCATGCAAATTATTTTTTATTGATCAAAGGACAAAATTAGTTTAACTAAACATCGTTTTCAAAGATGTTAACGCCTTGATGATTATTATCGGCTCTAGGAGACGAAATGACAAACACTTCAGTGCAGTACGATAGTTGAGTCAAGACTCGAGCGGCAGCAAAGCCAACTTCAAAATCTTCGGAATGCTGTTACGAAGCTAGAGTGAAAATAAAATTAAGAAAATCGTGACCCATCGGTATATATTTTCCTTACTTTGCAAAATAATTATCTTTCATACGTTGAATAAGTCTACTCAGTTCTAATGTCATTATTTCAAGTATAGCACCTTTGAAAGGAATTTTATTTATTGTTAAGTAAATATTCGGCACCTGCATATGGCAATATTTCCATAACGAACAATGAATTAAGAAACTACGCCAATTCTTTGTTGGCCGTCTGTACACGTTCCAGAGGCAGAGTCTCGGCTAAGATCAGAAGAAAGAAATGAACCAGATATCCTTCGCCACCAGTAGGGAGCCAGCTTCGACTATTCTCAAAAGCTTGGATAGAAAGGAAGGCGGACAGCTGGTCGCTCAACGTCATCAAGCGGCGGGTACAAGATTCCTTTCTTGAAACCTCCCCCACTGTGCACGACACCCAAGGATTTATCCCCTATTTACCATCAGGAGAAGCAACAAATCTTTTTCGATCTGCTCGAGCAGATGTTAGAAAAGAGAGCGGTGGAACAGGTCGTAGACCTGGAATCCCCAGGCTTCTACAACAGGATATTCCTGGTGCCGAAACAGTCAGGAGGTTGGCGACCAGTCTTAGATGTGAGCAGTCTGAATCGGTTCGTACAGAAGCAGAAATTCAAGATGGAGACACCTCAGTCAGTTCTTGGGACCTTAAGACCAAACGATTGATGGTTTTTCATTAGACCTTCAAGACGCGTATTTCCACGTCCCCATCCATCCACAGTCAATGAAGTATCTTCGGTTTGTCCTAAAAGGGACAGTTCATCAATTCAGGGCACTTTGCTTCGGATTGAGCACGGCCCCTATGATCTTCACGACTTAATGAAGAACGTGGCGAGGTGGCTTCATCTTGCAAATATCAGAGTCTCTATGTACCTGGACGACTGGCTCATTCGTGCCTCCACTCAAACGCGGTGTCTGAAGGATCTTCAAACAACTTTATCGTTGGTGAAGTCCCTGGGACTACTGGTGAATTCGAAAAGTCACATCTGATTCCAACCCAATCCATCCTGTATCTGGGGATTCAGATGGATTCAGTGGCTTTTTGAGCTTTTCCGTCCCAGGGACGTCAGCAGCAATGTTTAGACGTGTCAGCCTTCCTAAGGAAAAGATTTGTGCTCGGTGAGGGAATGGATGAGCCTGCTGGGGACCATTTCCTCGCTGGAGAAGTTTGTTTCCTTGGGGAGACTGCACCTCAGACCGCTACAATTTTTTCTCAAGGAAAATTGGAAAGAAAACAAGAATCTGGATATGAGCTTAAAAATTTCAATTTAGAGGTAAAACATCACTTAAAATGGTGGCTAGATCCAGTGAAGTTGTCGGAGGGCGTGTCTCTCAAGCTTCAGAGCCCCGACCTAGTGTTGTTCTCCGACGCGTCCACCACGGGGTGGGGTGGGGAGCAACATTAGGGGGGGAAAAAGAAGAAGTGTCAGGCACCTGGAGAGGGGAACAGGTGTCCTGGCACATAAACCTAAAGGAAATGGCAGCCATCTTTTTAGCTCTCCAATTTTTCCAAGAAAAAGTCTCATCGAATAGTCCAAGTCAACTCAAGACAACCCCACCAGCTCTTGGCGATACTTTTGAGAAGCAGGGAGGAACACATTCCTCGGTTTTCTGTTTGCTCTGGCAAAGGAGATCTTTGCTGTGGCATTGGGCAACTGGACGTCACGATCCTTACAAGGGTTCGTAGCAGGAGTAGGAACGTCCGTGCAGATCTCCTCAGCAGACGAGGTCAACTTCTGCCAACCGATGTGGACTCTGCATCAGGAGGTAATGCCAAGAGCTGTGGGGGTTATGGGACGTCCGCTAGTGGACATCTTTGCGACGTCCAGAACGAAGAGGCTTCCACTGTACTGCTCCCCAGTACTCGACCCAGCGGCAGTTGGCGATAGTCGCACTTCTCTGGGACTGGACGGGGATGGACCTGTACGCCTTTTCCCCGTTCAAGATCCTAGGGAAGTCATGAGAAAGTTTGCGGCGTCGGAAGGGACGAGAATGACTTTGATCGCCCCGTTCTTGCCGGCGAGAGACTGGTTCACAGAGGTCATGGCCTTCGTAGTAGAACTTCCCGAGGGACGCTCCCCCAGTAAGGACAGATCTACTCGAGAGGTACCACAGAAACCTCTCCACTCTGAGTCTGACTGCATTCAGACTATCCAAAAGTTGGCCAGAGCGAGAGGCTTTTCTAGGTCAGTGGCGAAAGCTATCGCCAGTGCAAGAAGAGCTTCATCCAATGCAGTGTACCAATCGAAGTGGGCAGTCTTTAGGAGTTGGTGCAAGAAGAACGGCATTTCCTCCACCACGACCTCTGTGAGCCAGATTTGCTGACTTCCTTTTATATCTGAGAAGGGATCTAAAAACTTGCAGTCTACAATCAGGGATATAGGAGTGTGCTTTCAGTTGTCTTTTAGGCACAGAGGCCTGGACTTGGCGGACAACAGAGACCTTCACGATCTCTTGAGATCTTTTTGAAACAACGAAGGTTCAACAACCCAGGTTGCCGTCTTGGAACTTGGATGTAGTTCTGAAGTTCCTCATGTCCAGTCCATTCGAACCTATGCATACGGCTTCCCTGAAGGATCTTACTAGAAAAGCTATCTTCCTGACTGCTCTGGCGACGGCGAAGAGAGTCACGAGGTGCAAGCATTAGCAAATACGTGGGCTTTAAAGTTATAACGCGGTCTGTTCCTTGAGCCCAGCATTCCTGGCAAAAATGAAATCCGTCCAACCCTTGGCCTAGGACCTTCAAAATTAAAGGGATGGCCGAAATCGTTGGGCGCGAGCCAGAGAGAGTTCTGTGCCCTGTCAGGGCTCTCAAATTTCTACCTAAAGAAGACTAAGGATTGTAGATGGTCTTTCTGATAACTTGTGGTGTTCGGTAAGGAAGCCAAATTTACCAATGTCAAAGAATGCTTTGGCTTTTTTCTTGAGGGACACCATCAAGGAAGCGCATTCATCCTGTCAAGAACAGTATATGAAAATGTTGAAGGTGATGCGCATGAAGTGAGGGCTATTTCTACGTCGTAGCCTTCCAAAAGAACATGCACTCAATGACATCTTGAATGCCACATTTTGGCGTAGTAATTCAGTGTTTTGGCCTCATCACTACCTTCGGGAGGAGGTGAGGAACTACATAACGAGAACTGTTTGCTCCTTTGGGGCCCCATATGTCGCAGCAGACACTATATTGGGGACAGAGAGTAGCACTCTTCCTATCATTTAGGAAATAATATGTTAGTTTGGACTTTTTATTTTATTTCTTTTTATTTTTATTTTTTAGTTTATTATGCTTATTTAGGTGTTTAGTTTTTTGTGGTCTTGGGTGGTTATACGAAGTTTAACTAGATAGGCTAGGTCAGGTGGTAATGTTTTTGCTTCGCCCTCATAGTAGGGTAAAAATGTTTTTGTCACATTGTGGTCACGTACCCATTGACAAATCATCTGGAGCGCACCAGCTACATAGGTCACGTCCTTGCTGGCACCTCCAGTGAAGCATTAACAGCATTCGGTGTCTAATCAACACCTATACGATCTGTCACATTGTGGTCACGCTCCCACCCGTGACATTCATTAGAGCGCACCAGCTACACAGGTCACGTCCTTGCTGGCACCTCTAGGAATGCATTACCCAAAAAAATTGGAGGTCTATAATGTAGGTTCTAGTTGTTGTGTGGTCACGCCCCAGTTGACAGATCCTCTAGAACTCGACAGCATCGCAGGTCACTACCTTGCTGGAGTCTGCTAGTAAAGCAGAAGCAGACTTGGGTGACGGTACTCACGAAGTCAGCTATGCTAACGAGGTAAGGAACCAAGATATCAATCATGTAAATGGAATTGTTTTCCAAAAAATCCAAGTCTGTCTCCCCCTTCCTCCAAAGGTGGGATTCACTATATATATATCTAGGTAAGTTCATGAACAAAATGATATTGTTATGATAATAAAGTTTGTTCATACTTACCTGGCAGATATATATAATTAAAGTGCCCACCCACCTCCCCTCAGGAGACAGTGGCACTAGAAAAATCTGACAGAAAATGGGAATGGTTCCTGACGCCCGCCTCCCAGCGGCGGAATGGGTACTACCACCTTGCTGACCACTGCGTGTGCCGGGAGTTTTGAAATTCTGTCGGACTTCGGAGAATACAGCTATATATATATCTGCCAGGTAAGTATGAACAAACTTTATTGTATCATAACAATATCATTTTTTCTTTAACAGATCACATACACAATGAATAAATACTTGAAAATTGTGTGAAAATCACTTCAAACAATTAAAATTTTGATAACTACTGAAAAAATAAAACTTAAAAAAGGAAAAAAAATCAGACTTTACTCATGAAGAAAAAACATTATGAATATTTTACTGATCGTTTGTCATGCCACTGTGGGTATTTATATTCACAAAATTTAACATTCCTTAGTTGGGTTCAAACTTAGCAATCAACTCATTTGTTAGTGGTGCTTTTGAGGCAATTTCACTATGAAGATACATATATTCACTATAGCTGTGTATGAAATTGAGGAATTTTCTGCATTTTATTTAAAATTTTAGTGAAATTACATTCTAAAATTGTACTAAAACCTTAAGTATGATAGGATTTATGCTAAGCTCCAATACTTGGGTCAAATTATGCTAAAAAACATGAAATTACGCTACATTTGGTAACACTGGCAGAAACAGTTTTGTTTAAAAACATCATATGATATGGGGGTCGGAATCCAGTTTTTTGTTTGAACATAGATACAAAGTTAATTAGAAATTTAGTGGCGAAATCCTATTATGTCGAGGTCTAATACGGTTGTGAGCCGGGGCTCTACTGTACTTCACTGTATCCAATAATTTTGTATGTATTCTCATATTGTTGTATTGTAAAATACTAGGATAGTGGTCATTGTTTTGTTTTGGAAATCAGCTGATGGCAAATACGAGTGTATTTCGCCGCACTGAACTCAATTCTGAGCTAATTTTTTCTTGCTTCTAGCTAGCATAAATGAATATCTAGATACTTTACTTATATGGGAGAAGGTCATTTTTTGTTATGTGATGTGTTTTTAAGTTGAAATATGACTTGAATATGTCTCATTGTGAACTAAATTATTTTCTTCGTAATAGGTTGCATTGGGGGAATGTTAATTGTGTAAAAAAATTGATTTTTTTCACTTGATTTCATTGTGATATGAGCTTTACCTTGAGCTTTACCTTCCTTATCTTTTATTGGCTTGAAATAAAAGTAAATGTGTTTTTGTACATGAACTTCCCTGTCAGATATATTACTTAGCTATAGTCTCCGACGATCCCGACAGAATTTCAAATCTCGCGGCACACGCGACAAAGGTAGGTCAGGTGGTCTACCTTACCCGCCGCTGGATGGCGGGTGTGTACGAACCAATCCCCCTTGCTTGTCAGATTTTTCTCTGTCGCGGGAACGATAACAACTGTTGTCGGTTCCTCTCGATAGTTTTTCGATTCTCGCTTGCCTGGAGTTAATTTGGACTTCTTTTGGTGACGTATTCGCTCTGTTTGGCTTTGGCATACGCTAATTGTGGACCGTTTGATTTTGATTTGGATTTTCTTTAACAATGTCTGACCTAGATTCAGTATCTAAAACTTCTGTTTTGTTTAGGGTTTGTGTGATTGAAGGATGTAAGGTGAGGTTGCCGAAAGCTTCGGTTGACCCTCACACGGTTTGCATGAAATGCAGGGGGAATGAATGTTCTTTTGCTAACCCTTGTAAGTGAATGTAAGGTGTTGAATGAAGAAGAATACGTATAAGGCTCTCTCTTCTTATGTTAGGAAGTTGGAACATGATAGAGTACGGAAGGCTTCCTCTAGAAGTTCTAGTAGGTCTAGAATGAGTGAGTTGGATGTGGATCCTAATACCAATGTAGAAGTAGAACCTTCTCTCCAAGTTGCAGCCCTGCTCCCCGCACCGAAGCCGAAGATTCGTCTTCGGAGGCGGCGGCTTTAAGAGCCACGATTCTATCTATGGATCAGCAGATTCGTCATTTGTTGGAAGGTAAGGAGAGTGTTAGTGATCAGTGCAGTGTCCGCAGTGTTGTGGAGGGTGCGTCTGACCGGCTCCTTAGTGCCTCTAGGCCTAGACCTCTTCCAGACTCCCAGTTCCAGTGAGTAGGAAAGTTCGAAAGCCGCAAGAGGGCTAGGGAGAAACCCCGCACCTGGTCCAGGGAGCTCCCCTCGGCAGATCCTTGAAGTAACCGCTCCCAGGCTGCCTCGGATCGCTACAAGAAGGTAGCTCCTACGTCAATGCTTCTCCTCTTCGTTGTCTCCCTCTCCGAAGAGAGGTTGGAACTCCCCGTTGCGTCTCGCCCATTGAAGAGGGCTTGGAAGGCTCCCTGCAGTCCTTTGGCTTCTAGTCCGGAGGTTTTCCCGGAAGAATCGTCGTTGGAGGCGAAGAAACCCAAGAGATCCTGCGATCGTTCTTCTTCTCGCGCCCCTCGTTCTGCACCTGGTTCCGAGGAAGAACAGCAAGATTCTCTTACTAGAGTACTTGCGGGACTTCAAGCTCAGATCACGGCGCTGGCAGACTCTTTAGCCTTTAGATCGCGTAGGAAGAAAGACGTTTCTCTCTGGTAGGCACCAAGAACCTCGCAAGCGCCCTTCTCCAGATAGGCGCTCGTTAGCTTTGAAGCGCCCTTCTCCTGATTGTTATCCACTTGTCAGAGGTCAAGAGTCTCGCAAGCAGCCTTCTCCTAGTAGGCCGCATTTCTCCTTCCAGTCGAACTTCCGTTGATCGTGCTCAACTGGACAATAATAGAGCCGCCGCGCAAGCGCTCTGCTCCCGATAGGCGCTCTTCTCCTGGCAGCCGCTTGCCTCAGGATAGTGCGCACAGAGTCTCTTAGGCGCTTGCCTCCTCGTAAGCGTCCTGTGGATGTATCCAGGTCTTCTCGGGGTAGGAGCCCTACCTCTCCTTCAGCTGAGATTCCGTCTACCTCGAAGAGGGAGTCTCATTGTAGACAAACCAGATCTTCTCATCGTTCTCCGGTGGATTTGAGCTCTTCTTCGAGAGGGCGCTCTCCAACCTCTCGCTCAGCTCGTACTAGGACCCCTTCGTCACCTAAGGATCTTCCACGCTCTCCTCGACAAGACGTACTAGACGGTTCTGATGAGGAACCGAACACTTCTGCTGCTTGAAGTAAACCCGGTGTAACCAGAATCAAGGTTTTATTCAGTAAACAATTCCACTACAATAGTACACTGCAAATAAAAAACACGTTGTTGAACACAGACATAAACATAAATAAACACTTGAGTTACTAAGAGGTACATAAATCACACTCCTTATGAAAAGACAGTATAAACCAAGAATATACACAAAGCATATAACATACAAAGGGGCATCATAAGTAACATATACAAAGAATCAAGCATTGTACCATAATCTGGCGAGTCTACAGCTGTAATGCGAGACACGTCAGCAAGGTACCCACAAAAGTAAACAAAGCTATAGACCACTAATATGAAACAGGTTTATTTATACCACATTCTTCCCTTCTCAGTTAAGTTCACTTGGAGTAATCCTGAAGGTACTTTGGAGGTTGCCTCACTCTCTCTGACCTTCAAAGTGGAGGAGGTGAGGCTACCTGTTGAGGGACTGTACAGGATTCCTGAAGAGTGTCTTGCTGAGAAGCAATATCCACATGGGGAGAGACCGCGAGCAATCTCCTGAGGAGCATTTGCAACTGACAATTCCTCAGGAACCTCGGACTGAGATACAGGAACCCAGCATCTGTACTTTCACGGTTGTCACTAGCCATAGGAGCAAGATGTCTTAATGAAAACCGTAGTCACCCTACCATCTGGAAAGCTTATTCACATGAGCATACTCGGGGTTCGCCTCTACGATTTCAACCTCATCCACTAAGGGGGTCGTGCTGCTGTATCTTACATGGCGTCTCAGGAGAGCAGGAGGCCCTCCTTGGATGAGTCCAAGTAGGCAACGATTGGCCGGTGGTGGACCTTCTACTATGCAGGAAAAGGCGCTCATGAGGAGTACAGTTCGTGGAGGTGCACAACAAGGAGCGTATACAATGGAGAGCATCTGGGAGAACAGTTTCCCATTGAGACACATCAAGGTTCCTTGTCTTAAGGGCTAATGTCAGAGTTTTCCATATAATTCGTTATATTTTTCAGCCTGACCATTCCCTTTAGGGTTATAAGGTGTAGTGCGACTGGTAGCACCACCTTTCTTCATCAGGAAATCTTTCAGCTCTTCAGACATAAAACATGCACCCCTGTCAGTGTGGATGTACGCTGGCATGCCAAACAAAGCAAAAAGTTGCACAAACAACTGATGACAGTTCTAGTGGTCATATCTGCACAAGGGAAAACAAACGGGAACCTTGAAAATTCATCCACAACAGTGAGGAGGTATTTGTTTCTAGATTGAGAGGGAACTGGGCCTTTGAAATCTAAGTTCAACCTCTCGAAAGGCTGGGTTGCTTTGATCAGTTGTCCCGAGGATTTGATGAATCGAGGTTTGAGCTCTAAACACACTTGGCAAGAGGTGGTAATTTTCCTCACTTCTTCTACCGAGTAGGTAGATTCCGCCCCCGGACAAAATGCATCATGCGAGATATCCCAGGGTGACATAGGATTTCATGAAGTTCTCGGAGTTTATCAGAAGTAGTGGCACCACAGATGCGGGAGAGAGCATCAGCTGGTATGTTTTCTGTTCCTGGACGGTATACTATGTCATAGTGAAAACATGAGAGTTCAACTCGCCACCACTTGCTATTTTGTCATTCTTTATTTTACTGTTTGATTTAGAGTCAAACATAAACTTTACACTACGTTGGTCAGTGATGAGCTTGAAGTGGTGTCCATTAAGTAGTGTCTCCACTTCCTCAATGCCTCCACTATGGCATAAGCTTCCTTTTCCACTGAGGAATGTCCTTGCTCACTGCGAGTGAGAGTGCGGGAAAAGAAAGCCACTGGGCGATCATTCTGTGTCAGAGTAGCTGCTATCGCATGATCAGAGGCGTCCGTTTCCACAGTGAAAAGAGAAGAGGGATCAATGGCCGTTACCACCACTCTAGCAATGTCTTTCTTCAAGTTCCCGAGAGCTAGCAGTGCTTCAGTGGACAAAACGAAAAAACCATTGGCTTGTGTGAGAGGGCGGATTTTCTCTGAAAATTTAGGTATCCATCTTAAGTAATGGGCAAGCAATCCCATGGTCATGCGAAGAGAAGCTGCATCTTTAGGGGGTGAAAGAATTCCACAGTGGTTGCAAGCGTTCCGGATCGGTTTGATTTCCCCATTCGTTACTGAATACCCAAGTAATTTAATGGATCTGACTTTGAAGTCACACTTGTTGCGGTTTAGAGTGAGATTGTACTCCTCAGCCACCTTCAAAAACCTCCATAAATTCTGGTCATGCTCCTCCTCTGTCTCACCACACACAGTAACATGTCAACATAAGCAAAAGTACCACTTACTTTTTCTTTCTTAAGGATTTCGTCAAGCACACGTTGAAAAGCTGCTACTCCATTTTTTCACTCCAAATGGAATGCGACTGAACTCATAAAGTTTGCCCCCAGCTTCAAATGCAGTGTACGGTCTCTCTTCTTCTCTTATTGCAACCTGATGGTAAGCACTTTTCAGATCTAAGGTACTGAACACCTTGTACTGTGCAATGTTGTTCACCATCTCGTCGATATTTGGCAGGGGGTAGGCATCAAGCTCAGTGAACCTGTTTATGGTACGAGAGTAATCTATAACCATCCTCCTTTTCTGATTCTCCCCTGATGTCACCAGCACTTGAGCCCTCCAAGGAGAATTACTAGGCCTTATTATTCCTTCCGACATCATACGCTCAGTCTCGGCTTCAATGAACTTCTTGTCACTCAAGGAGTATAATCTTGACTTATTAGCCACCGGTTTACAATCTGGTGTCAGGTTCTTGAAAAGGAAAGGAGGAGTCACCTTAACAACACCTAGTGAACATATCTTCAAGGGAGGTTTTTCTCCTCCAAAATCCATTTCCAGACCAGAATGTTTCCTCAGGAAGTCATGCCCTAGTATCACATCACTACATAAGCTTTGTAACAACTTGAGTTCAACACCATGATAAGTCTCTCCTTGCAACTCCAAGTCCACGGTGCACAGACCTAAGATGTTTGAGGACAGGGATTCATCAGCCATAGAGACTTTTCCATGCTCTGGAGACATAGTTAGTTTGTTTAGGTCCTCCCACTACATCATGACGCACAAAGCTGTCTGACTCCCAGTATCAATAAGGGCACTGACCGAGCTACCATTAAGCTTGAGAGGTGTTTATGGATTTTTCAAGACACTTAGGGGAGGCCCCACTATTGAAGCTAGCATTGCTGCGGAATGTTTTGGGCTAGAAGAACCACTCACCTGTTTTCACAGAGCGGCACACCCTAGCATAATGCCCTTGCTTCTTACATTTCAAACACACTGCGTCTTTAGCAGGACACTGAGTCCGGGGATGCCGGTTGTTCCCACAAAAAAAACATCGAGCACCAGAAGTAGCAGCAGAAACAGACTCACTGTTATTTTCAGCACTAGATGATTCCTCCTCTCGACTCACTGCTGACACAGCAGCATTGACAGGTTCTGCTGAAGAGTAGGAGGCTGAATGCTTCTGGGCCATTTCCAGAGTGCGGGCCTGTTTCATAAGCAGTATTTAGGTTCAGTGTCCTTTTCTCCAACAGACGCTGGCGTATTGCACACGAGACCAAACCATTAATGAAGGCATCCCGAACATAACTGTCACACGCTTCCTCCGCAGTTACACTTTTGAATTGGCAGTCCTTAGCAAGTAGCTTCAGTGCCTGCAGGAACTGATCCAGGGACTCACCTGAGTTTTGCCTGCGAGTGGCAAGTAAATGTCTGGCAAATATTTCATTCTTTGGTTTCACGTGCAAAGATGTCAAAGAAACCTCTTCAGCCTTCTCATAAGTCTCACACTCAGAAATAAAGTCATACACACTAGGAGCCGCATAGTTAGTGAGAAGAACCAGTTTGTCAAGCGTAGGGGTAGTCAGCTGCACTGCTTGAACGAAGTTTGTAAATGTCCTCAGCCAATGTGTCCACTCCTTGGCGGCCTGGGCAGAGTCAGGGTCCACCTCGAACCGGGGAGGGCGTAGAAGCCGTTCCATGGCGATTGAATTGTTTTACTGAATAAATTGAAGTAAACCCGGTGTAACCAGAATCAAGGTTTTATTCAGTAAACAATTCCACTACAGTAGTACACTGCAAATAAAAAAACACGTTGTTGAACACAGACATAAACATAAATAAACACTTGAGTTAAAACTAAGAAGGTACATAAATCACACTCCTTATGAAAGACAGTATAACCAAGAATATACACAAAGCATATAACATAACAAAGGGGCATCATAAGTAACATATACAAAGAATCAAGCATTGTACCATAATCTGGTGAGTCTACAGCTGTAATACGAGACACGTCAGCAAGGTACCACAAAAGTAAACAAAAGCTATAGACCACTACTATGAAACAGGTTTATTTATACACATTGCTGTGTCTTCTTACAAGAAGCTTACAGAGCTGCTCTTGCAAGTATTTGGGGATTCCCTTACTCCTACTACGGCTCCCCCTTCTCCTCACTCACTTTTTTCAACGGCGAAGACAGCGAAGAGTTCTTCTTGTGTGAGGATGAAGCCGACCCTTTCGATGAAGAAGGCACTGAGGAGTTTTGGTTCATGGATGGCTTCCAAAGAAGAAGCGGGGAAAACGATGTTCACTTTCCCTCCTCCGAAGTTATCAGGACGCGCTGGTTTCTGGTACGAAACAGGAGAGTCCTTGGGATTGGGGTCTACCGTCTTCAGCTGATTCTGATTTTTTGGCGCTGGTAGATTCCACGAGAGAGCTGCCCTTAACTCTGCAAAGACGACTTGGGCAATGAATGAAGTAGACCACATGCTGAAAGGCATGTTCAGAGTGCTGGAGGTCTTTAACTTCCTTGATTGGTCGTTGGGAGTCCTGGCCAAGAAGATTGAAGTGCCAGAGTCTTTTTCTCCGGAGGATCTCATGTGCGTTTTGTCTTGCATGGACAAGTCTGTAAGAGACGGAGCGAGTGAAATCGCCTCCCTGTATGGGCCCGGGATCGTGAAGAAGAGGTCCGCATATTGTTCCTTCTTAACGAAGTCTGTCTCCCACGCACAGAGGTCTTCTTTGCTGTTTTGCTCCTCTGTCCGCTCAGTTGTTGCCTAAACATCTAGTTCAGGACATTTCTAGATCGCTTTCAGCTAAAGCCACCCAGGACCTTTTGGCCCAGTCGGCAAGAAAACCTCGCCCTTCCTTCCCTACCAAGGCTAAGAAGTCAAGTGCTCGAGAACCCTTTCGAGGCTTCTTTCCTCCAGAACCTCTACGTTTAGAGGTCGTAGACCTTCAAGAAGAGGTAAGACTTTCGCCAAGTCAGTCAAAGCCCCCAAATAACTTGTAGGTCCTTCAAACAACGGTGGGCACCAGACTCTTAGGATTTGCGGAAGTCTGGGCCCAGAAAGGTCCGGATCCTTGGACCCTTTCATTTTTGAGGAGAGGTTACCTCATCCCTTACATCGCAAGACCTCCCTTGACGAACCACAACCCAAGGGAGTTGACGGCCAGGTACAGAGACCCCATCATGAATCAAGCTCTCCATCTAGCAGTAGAACAGATGCTGGAGAAGGAGGCTATCGAACTAGTGACAGACCATCGTTCATCAGGCTTCTACAACCGCCTTTTCCTAGTTCTGAAGTCCTCAGGGTGATGGAGACCGGTGTTGGATGTAAGCGCCCTGAACTTCTTCGTAGTAAAGAAGAAGTTCACGATGGAAACACCATCAGTGCTGGCAGCACTTCGTCCAGGGACTGGATGGTTTCCTTGGATTTGCAGGACGCTTACTTCCACGTACCGATCCATCCTTCCTCGAGGAAGTTTCTCAGATTCATGATGGGGGGAAAAAAAATTTTCAGTTCAGGGCTCTGTGTTTCGGCCTCTCGCACGTCCCCCGGCCCCTCAACGTGTTCACGGGGATCTTGAGAATAACGTTAGGCGCAATTGTCTTCATTTGAAGGGGGTGAGGATATCCATGTACCTCGACGATTGGCTGATAAGGGCCAAGTCAAAAGATCGTTGTTTGAAGGACTTGCAAGTAACACTAGAATTGACAAAGGCGTTGGGACTTCTCGTCAATTTCAAGAAGTCGTCGCTAATTCCCGAACAAGAGAGTGTGTATCTCGGGATACAGATGAACTCTCTGAGTTTTCGGCTTTTCCCTCTCAGGAAAGGATAGCCCGAGGATTCGAGAGAGTAACAACCTTCTTAGGAAAAGAAGTATGCACAGCGAGGGAGTGGATGAGTGCTGGAGACGCTCTCCTCGCTGGAGCAATTCGTTTTCCTAGGAAGGTTGCACCTGAGACCGCTCCAATTCTTTCTTCATCGGAATTGGAGTCGTCGTTCTCAGGATTTGACGTTCTCCCTGTCGTTTATCCCTAGAAGTCAAGAAACATCTCATATGGTGGACAGATCCCAACCTCTTTGCGAAGGGACTGTCTCTTCAATCCCAGAGCCCAACCTAGTGTTGTTCTCCGACGCGTCGGACACGGGGTGGGGGGCGACTCTGGGTACCAAGGAGGTGTCAGGAACCTGGGTGGGGACCAGGTAGCCTGGCACATCAACAGAAAGGAGTTGATGGCTGTGTGGTTGGCTCTGAGAGCTTTCGAGCCCAAAGTCAGAAGATCGGTAGTGCAGGTCAACGCGGACAACACTACAGCTCTGGCATATATCAGAAAACAGGGGGGACGCATTCCTTCTCCCTGTACAGACGCAAGAGACCTTCTTCTGTGGACAGAGAAAGGGGAATCAAGCTTCTCACCAGGTTCGTGCAGGAGAAAGGAATGTAAGAGCAGATCTCCTCAGCAGGAAAGATCAGGTCCTTCCCACAGAGTGGACCCTTCATTTGGATGTATGCCAGAGCCTGTGGAAGTTGTGGGGCAGGCCACACATAGACCTCTTTGCCACGTCGAAAAACAAGAGACTGGATCCTTACTGCTCTCCGATCTCAGATCCAGAGGCATTAGCAATAGATGCTCTTCTACTAGACTGGAGCGGACTCGACGTCTACGCGTTTCCCCCCTTCAAGATTCTGGGGCTAACTATAAAAAATTCGTAGAGTCCGATTCACGAGAATGATCTTAATCGCTCCCTTTTGGCCAGCCCAAGAATGTTTCACAGAGGTACTGGAATGGTTAGGGTGGACCTTCCAAGATCACTCCCGCTAAGGAGCGATCTACTCAGATCGCTCTACTCAGATCTACTCAAGATCTACACTTCGACAGGTAGGTATCACAAAAAATTTCCTCGCTCTCAGTCTGACTGGCTTCAGACTGTCCAAAGTCTGGTCAGAGCGAAAGGCTTTTCTTTTCAGCAACAGCTGCTAAAGCAATCGCAAGAGCGAGGAGGCCTTCCACCTTGCGTGTATACCAGTCAAAGTGGGATGTCTTCAGACGATGGTGCAAGAGGAAGAACATTTCCTCTTCCAGTACCTCTGTGACCCAAATTGCGGATTTCCTAATTTTTCTCAAAGAAGAGTGTCATCTTGTTGTGTCAACTATTAAGGGATACTGCAGTATGTTGGCGGCGGTATTTCGGCATAGAGGCTTAAATATCTCCGATGATAAGGACCTGCATGATCTTATTAGATCATTTGAAACCATTAAACGTTCTCATGTTTACCACCGAACTGGAATCTAGACGTAGTTCTACAATTCCTTGGATCGTCTAGATTCGAACCTCCTGGCTCAGCTCTTTCAAGGACCTGACGAAGAAGGCTCTCTTCCTTATATGGCCCTAGCTACAGCTAAGAGGGTGAGTGAGCTCCAAGCTATTGAGGGCAATGTCGGGTTTAAGGAAGAATCTATGGTGTGTTTGTTTCTTCCAGGGTTTCTTGCAAAAAATGAACCCATCACGTCCTTGGCCCAGGAGCTTTGAAGTTCGTGGTTTATCTTTTTGCCCTATGAGAATTATGAAGTATTACCTTAAGAGGAAGGGGCAACTTAAGGCTAATCAAGATGTGCTTTGGTGCTCCGTAAAGGACCCCACTCGGCCCATGTCGAAGAATGCTCTTTCCTTCTTCCTGATTAGTCTTATTACAGAGGCACATGTTGCCTGCAAGGAAGAGCACTTTAAACTACTGAAAGTGAAAGCTCACGAGGTGAGAGCCATTGCAACTTCACTTGCATTCAAGAAAAATATGTTTGTGCGGAACTTGATGGAGGCGACTTTTTGGAGATGCCAGTCGGTTTTCGCAAACCACTACCTACGTGATGTAAAAATCACGTATGATAAATGCTTCGCCTTGGGTCCTTTCGTATCGGCGGATTCGGTGCTGGGGCAGGGAGCTGAAACTTATCCTGTTTAAATTTTTGATATGTTACCCTATATTTTGTATTTGTGTTTTTGGTGTCTGAAAGAGGTTGCAGGAGGCACCTCTTTTTGTCGTAGTATTAACCCTTTGTATTTTGGTTAGGTGGTCTGGTGGGTTTTGGCTCCTTGCAGAGGTAGTGGTAAGGATCTGTTATGTAAGCGGACAAGGTCCCTTTAACAGGATCCGACTTGGATTCTACCACAGAAGGGGATCACATATCCCAGTGGTAAATCCGAGTGTCTTTCAGCAACAGGTCACGTCCTAGCTGTAGCTCTCCAGGCAATGCAGACTCAGAGACAGTATCTATGAAGTCTTCTCCTGAAAAGGTGAGAACCAAGGTTTTTATATCCTACAACATTAGTTGTTTCCCTTCTTACCTGTATTATTTAGCTGTCTCTTACCCTCAACCTTGGTGCCAATCAGCTAAGTATATATCTGACAGGGAAGTTCATGTACAAAAATGATATTGTTAAACTACAATAAAGTTTTGTACATACTTACCTGGCAGATATATACGATTAATGCCCACCCAGCCTCCCCTCAGGCGACAGGTGGAAGAGAAAAATCTGACAAGCATGGGGGATTGGTTCGTACACCCGCCACCCAGCGGCGGGTAAGGTAGACCACCTGACCTACCTGTCGCGTGTGCCGCGAGATTTGAAATTCTGTTGGGAACATCAGAGACTATAGCTAAGTATATATCTGCCAGGTAAGTATGTACAAAACTTTATTGTAGTTTAACAATACGTATCATTTTTTCATGTCAGGTACTTTTGATTAAAATAGTTTTCTATCAATTTTATATTCAGTTGTGTTTGATGGCATATCACAGTTTACAGGAGTTTTATCCTTGTTGCTGATGCACGATAACAGTCATTAGCAGCTTGAACATTGTTTTCTCAGCTTCAGCTACAACTTGCAGTTTAAATTTAACAGTATATTACCTTGCTGATTTTTTATCTTTAGCAAATAAAGTTATTATACATAGAAATATATATCAGTCCTATTCTACATAACGTCATTTATAACATAACTACGGTGATTGTTTACTATTTTACGATGGTTGAAATACAAGCAAATCAGATGTTGCTATCTGATTTGATTGTACTTCACAAAAAAGTTGTTTCTCATTCAGTTGTTCATGGCTGCACACATTTACGCAGTGAGTGTAACGTTAAAACTACTTTTATCATTCCCTTTTACTTTTTTGAACCTATTTAACTAGAAGATGGGATAAAGATATGGAGGTAAAGAAATTAAGTTAATGTAATTTGGTCTCTCGCTGCTTGATTGTATGCTGCTGCCTGCACCCATTGCGAGCAAAATTTTAAAATGTTATTGCAATACGCTCCCTCAACACCTGAATTAGCCCTGGTCACTGACCAGCCCGAACTATATCCCCACAGATTTACCCACAAAGTGGGTAATTTTAACTATCAGTGTTACCAATGCTGCAGGTAGAATCCAGTCAAATGAGTTACCTGTGTTACCGTTGGCAACGCTGCTGCAAATACCGGCCACCAGAGGCCTGCCTCCTCAGTTGCTTTTCGTTCGCACGTCCGGCAGGATGTATCCTGCTCCAAGCAAACATTTTGGTCTTCTTAGCTCGACCCTCACAGATTTGCTTTGGACTCTATGTTGGTTGATGACCTTGGCTTTATTTAGGACTACTCTTTTGGATTTTGGCTCTAGTTGGACAGTGTTTTGTCCTGATTTCCTTGGATTTGATGATGGACAAACCTCAGAAGGAATCACTGTTCCTGCTGTTCGTGCAAAAGAAGGATGAATACTCTCAAAAACGACAGACATTCCCTTTGTATTAGGTGTAGGAAAGTGCAGTGTAATGTTAGGCAGAGATGTGACGAGTGCAGGGATTGGTCCTTAAATCAGATGGAGGATTACCTGAAGCATAGGAAATCATTAGCTTCGAAAAGCAAATGTAAGATAGAATCTCGGGAATTAGATAAAGGGGAGCTAGAATCTGAACTGTTTAAGAAATTAGAGGACAGATTACATCAAGTATGTCTAGCTTGTTTGCCAGTTTCATGACTAAGCTAAATGAAAATAGAGATAGCAGTAGCGTAGGTGATATTAATTGTTCTTTTTCAGCTCCCCTGCCTGTTCCAGAATCAGCCCTACAGGATGTTGGGGGTAATGGAGATCCGCAAGCCTGGAAGGTAGGATATGCCGGCCCCCCCGGCATGGAGCAGGCAGTTGTTGGCAGCAGTTTCCCCTCCCCCTTTCCCCAAGGTGTGGTAAGTTCTAAGTTAATTAATAAAGTTAGGCCAGGGATAGATGAGTAGCGATAATAGGTTATGTAGTGTTCAGGAAGAGAAGTGCTGTTCCCCCGGGTTCGGACTCCCTTGTAGTGTCTAGTGTGAAGGTTCATCTCTAGATCCATCTTTGGTTTTATTTCCTGCTTCGAGTTCTTTGAAATAGAAGGTTTCTAAGTCCGTGGATGGTCGTTTGGATGTGGTTTCGGGTTTGTCTGGTTCTGAAGTGTTGGATAGCACTCCTTCGTCTTCGAAGGTTCCTTTTCCTTCGGTGGATAAATTTGGTTCATCTTGTGGTAGTGATAATCCTGGTGATCAGGTTGTCGAATTGGCTTTATTCAAATACGGTATGGTAATTATTAATACCAATTAAATCTCTCGGCAGTTCATATTGACTAATGATAATTCAATATAAAGAGAAATTGAATAACATTAACAACAGGAGCTTAGCCTAATTACTAGTAATTACTAATATTGGTCAATCCTGGAGGTTCAATACATTCTGACTTATGATTCAGTACCAGAGTAATTGAACACAAAACGAGAATCAGATCGTATGATAATTCGGTACAAAATGTAATTGAACAAGAACGCAAACCAGATTCGATTCGACTTCAGCATTGCTGAACTGTGTAGGCTTGCTGATAGCTACGTGATCCAATATTGTATGTATCCTCATATTATTGTATTATACTCAATACTAATATAGCGGTCATATTTCGGTCCAGAAATCAGCTGATGGCTTATGCAAGTTACCTCGCCTTATTCAACTCATTCTCAGCCGACGTTTATAGTGGAAGGTAGTGTTATTCCCATAGCGCTTCTTGGCCCTGATTGGCTACCTATGACTGACGTACTAAGCTCCTCCCCACCTATACCATGCTTTTGCCTTGCAGTAGTCAAGCAGGAAGGCAGTCCTTTTAACTATGGTGACATTTTAACATAGCTAATTATGGTATCTTGTGCCATATAAATCAGAAATCATAAGGAATTTGTATATTTCATTGCTTTCCAAAGAATCCCTTCTCAGGTGATGGAATTTGGTAGTAGTATGATGTCTTCATCCATTTAGCAGACAAATTTCCGTCAGTAATTACATTATGCTTTATGTCAATTACAATTACAAATATATTACCAGTCGTATTATCAAATTACAATTACAACTGAAAGTAACTATTAAATAGAATAAAGATTCACGCTAAAAATTACTTAAAATGTGTAATTGATTACATTACTGCAGATGCAACCATCTCACTTAGTCTCAGCAAATGTTCTTGTTCCTAGTATAAATGAATTTCTAGATACTTTACTTATATGGAACGAAGTCATATTATTCATTTTACACAACGTATTTTGTAAGTCCACAAATTTTACCAATACGTCTCATTGTGAACTAGGTTTCTTTCTCTCCGTTAATAGATTGCGTAAATTTCAGCAATTCCGTTCTTTTTCACTCATTTTCATCAGTACAGTGGTACCTCGAGATACGAAATTAATCCGTTCCGAGACGGCCTTCGTATTATGAGGTTTTCGTAACTTGGAACACATTTCATAAAATGGCTAATCCGTTCCAAGCCCTCCAAAAACAACCCAATAAATTATATTTTTTCCAGGCCTAAAACACATGTTCTAGGGTTACGACGGAAGAAATATGACTCCAAAAAGGCAAAATACTGTACATACTTGAGTAATATTCAACTGCAATGTAATTTGTTCAACCCCATTTTTTACTGCATATATTAGGACTTTAGCATATGTCCCTTAGCAATAAGCCTAGCCTATGTTAGCAGTTGCTACTGTAGCCTAGTCTATGATTCTGACATCTAAACCTAAGAGCTAAAAGCTTAGAATATGCCAATAAAATGTATAAATCATCAGTATGTACTCATTTCAAATAATTATTAATTAATCATTAATCTATAATACACAAACAAAAAACAAACCTTCCGATCGATTGTTTTACATCCAGCTCTTACCCGTCTTACGAGTATCGAACGAGCGCCAAGCAATCATTTTTCCCAGCACACAGTAAAGCCATAAATTGTCATTAGTATCTCTCTTCAACTAATGAAACCACCAAACAGTATAATAACCATTCTTTATTTCTATTCTTTATTCTATCTTTATCTAATGGAGATACCGAGTTACTGACAGCTGTAATGAAAGATACGTAATACGTAACGTAATAATAAAACAGAAGAAGAATTCTAAAAAATACGTATTTGTTGGCAGACTGATTTATTTTATATTTTATGATATCTAATTCACAATTTTTTTATTAAATGTATTGCATTGTACTTATTTCAAATAATTATTAAGTAAACCATTAACTATAATAAACAAACAAAAAAAACAAAAAAGCTTCCAAACATCTGTTTACATCCAGCACTTACGAGTATCGACGATCGCCAAGCAATCACTTTTACACAGTAAGCCATAAATTTTCATTATCTCTCTTCAAACTACTGAAACTACCAAACAGTATAATAACCATTCATTTCTATTCTTTATTCTATCTACCTAATGTTTTTCTTATTAATGTATTGCATGAATAAGTTTCTCAATTTACAGCAACCTTTTACCAATAGAATACTTAAAGCACAAGGGGTAGATGCTGACCAATAGGAGAGCAGGACCTTATGGGGTGTGCTAGCATCAGGAGCCAATGGGAGAGCGGGAGGATGGTGGCGAGTTTACTCAGTTGGCGGTGCGGGAGTTTTAAAATTGTTCTCGGTGGTGGTCCGGGCGAATCTCGGGACTTTACAGCAACAACCTTTTGTATCTTGAAAACTTTTCGTATGTAGAGCAGTAAAATTTTTCGCATTGGCTTTCGTAACTTGGATTTTTCGTAAGTTGAGCCTTTCATATCTCGAGGTACTACTGTATTACAAGCTTTACGTTATTTATCTTTTATCGGTGTGAAAACACAGTAAATGAGCTCTTTTTTTTCCCACAGCTTGTGTTTGACTTCATAAGAAAGTTTATGAGTTTTATCATGTTGCCGATGCACAATGTTAGTCTTAGCAGACTTAATATACCTAATCAGCTACAGATACATTTTGCATTTAAAATTATATTGCCATGGTTACATAAATTATTTCAGTCCTATTCTACATGGCACCATTTATAACATACTTCCGGTAAGTGTTTACTGTAGTACACTGATTGAATACAATAAACGGATGTTGCTATCTGATTCGGTTATATTAGCAAACAAAGTGGTTTCTCGTTCAGTTGTTCATGGCTGTACTCTTGATTCATAGTGCAACTGAGTGAGAGGTTTTCCTCCCCTTAAACCTTTCTAAACTTTTTACTGTCAATTTCCTTTTCAGCGCTGAATGACCTCATAGGTCCCAGTGCTTGGCCTTTGGCCTAAATTCTGCATTAAATTTAACTCTCGCTGTCGACTGCATGCTGCTGCCTGCGCCAGCTGCACGCGAGATATAGAAAGACTATTTTCAAAATGTTGTCGTACCGATATTAATTGTTAACCCCTTCATAAAATCGAATTATTGTAAGACGAATTACAGTAACTTGAATACTGACTGTATTCATAATCATGTCTTCAAGAATTTTCCTGAGTTTGCTAATGATGTTTGTCGAGATTGTCATGGGGAACAGAGTCAGTTTAGTTTCTTTCTATCCCAATTTCTTCTAAAACTTATAATGTCTTTACGCAATCTTCTTTATCAGGACATTCTTCGGAGGTCGCTTCGAAGTCTTCTCTCGCTCATCCCGTTTCTATGCCATTAACACAGCATAACAAAGAATTTTCATTGTTTCAGTCCTGAATTTTGAGCATTTCAGAGGCTCCCTCTCTCTCTTCGGGTTTGAGGGAAGTAATTTTGGTGGGGCTGTCTTCTTAGCACCTTCCACGGGTCCTGTAGTTCTCAGGCTGCTGGTCTGGATGCTTCACAGGCAGTTGCGGAGTATTCCGCAACTCCATATATTCATCTTTTTCTTGCGGGGGCTACGGCAGTTGGCGATTTGTCTGTGCCATTGTTGACTGTATCAGTACTGGTTGTGTCCTCAGCCTCTCCTTTCAATAGGGTATGCTTTCAGGGTTTGAGACGTAATGTGCCTACTGCAGTTATTGCAGTGGGCTATGGCAGTTGGCAGTTCGTCTGCATCATCGTTAGTACTGTTTGTGCCCTCGGCCTCCCTTTGTTAGGGTAGCTAGTAATTTCCTTCTTCGGCTCCCATTGGTTCTGCAGTTTGTAGCCTGTCCTTAGAGACACTTTTATGTGCTGCTCAAGTTGGTTTTCTCCACCTACACAACATCGGAGTTCGGTGCTCCGGTGGTTACTCCAAGTGTGGCTTCTTCCTATTTCTCTCCATCTGCTTCTTTCTCAACTTTTTCCTACGGCTATTTCTGTTCCTCCTTCAAGGTATTCAATGTGGGTTCGGCCTTGGTTCCTGGGTTTCCGGGAGTACTTCCTTCCCTCACTTTATCAATGCAGCTTCAGCTCTAGACTCCCGTCCTGGTTTAGTATGTTATGTCATGGTCACTGGCTGGTTCGGGGTTTTGTGGTCTAGTGAGAGTGACTCAAGGTTGTCATTGTCTCTGGTTGGTACACGTTTGGTGTAACAGTGTGGTTGACTCTTAGGGGTGGACGTTCATCGCCAAGGTATGTTCATCACTTGGTAGTGCGGGTTTGCGCAGTCGAGCGAGACTAGCTCTGGGTTATGTCATAGTTTTTAGTTGGTACACGATTTGCGGAACTCGGGATGGCTGGCTCTTGGCCAGGTGTTACGTCATCGTGTCTGGGGGGTGCGGGATTGCGCAGTTGAGTACGGCTAGCTCAGGAGTCAGAAGTTTATCATCATCTTGTTGTTGGTATAGTGTTGCGCAGCTGGATTGGTTGGCTCAGATGGGATCAAGTATGTCAGTTGTTGGTATCAAGCACCCAGGTGTATTAAGTTTTTGGGTTCTTGGGTGCTGCTCTTGCTGGTGTTCAGCCTTCCTCCCCCTGTTCCGGTGCGGTTGGACAGGACTGACAGAGGATACCCTTTGAAGAGAGAATCCAGTACTAGTTGTGGGTTTTTGTTTCTCCAACGAAGGAAAGCGCATATGAATGGATGATGGACTTTGTCCATTCTCCCTTTCTGCAGTCTAAGGCTCCAGAGGAACCCACACAGTTAATTCTAGCAATGTTTGATAATTTGTATTCAACTAAACCAGTAGTCTCAAACATTAAAAGTAGCTGATCTGGTTTCAGCCAAGTCGGGCAGCTTTTGGGGAAGACGACTGTAGGCTAGCATCACTTATGGGGTGGGGGTTGGTAGGCTGGATTTAAACCGTGTTTCCTTCCTAATTGGAAGTGGTCTGTATGAGGTAGTGGGTAACCCTTCTGCCAGTGTCCGAGTTCCACCTTATGAATCTGTTGAGGCTCTTCTCTCTTGGGTTCCATTGTTGATTCGTGTGGTAGGGGTTACATATCGTGAGGCTTGTATTTGGAAGACACCTTTCGCAGCCAGTCGGAGGCCTTGTCCCACTCTATGTGGATGTTGCCTGAGTTGATGGGGGTTTTCTCAAACATGGTAGGTATACTCCTTCCGATCCTGGATTGTTTGACAGCCTCATCACTTCGGTTTTAATGGGGCTCGCATACCAGACTAACATTGCGGTTAGGTGTACTACGTTCTTGTCAAGAGGAGGAGGGACTTCTTGTTAAATTATCTCCCTCTTCACTATCCGGACATTCATAAGAATGTTCTATTGAGGGTGCCTCTTGCACTCAGCAACAGTCTTTTAGAGAGCAAGAAGTCTCATCAATGGTCAGTTTTGTCTTGTCACCGTCATAAGTAGTCGCAGCAGCATCATTGGATGATGTTATAGCAGGTGACAGATCTCAAATGCTGCTGTGTCTGGTTCGAGTTCTCTAAGTTTATTTGTCACATACTGAGGAACTTTTACCTCATCCGAGAATCTTATTTGGTTTCCCCTAGATGTCCATCTCATTCCATTTCCAAAAGTGCAATTAGTTTCTTCTTGCAAGGGTTGGTTCTTCATTGCTTTCGGAGCCTTGGAGATGTTCTTCGCGTCCAAGGGTGCACAAAGTATCGCGGGTGGCTACCCCTTCGGCTTTCTGGAGGAATTTTTCGATGTCAGCAAACTTGAGGTGGCTATTTTAGTCGGATTTCAGTTTATTGAGAGAAAGGTTACTCGCTGGGTGCTGTTGTTGCGGCCAACTCGATTTTATAATTAGCTTTGTATCATTAGGATGTTAGAAGTTTATGTAGCCAGTGGTAGTCTAAATGAACTTGAGAGTTTCTGTTGGTCAAGCTTAGACTGAGTGTAATGTTCCTTTAGGTCCTTGAGGTTAGGCAGATCCGATGGTCATGTTAGAAAAACTTTAACTTCTTCAGCATAGTCATCTGCGTCAGTGAGCAGTAGAGAACTCGAAGGTCCTGCACACTCAACTCCTCCATACATGAGAGGCTGGATAGCCACGTGGGAGGTTCACCATTTCCCCTCCATACATGAGAGGTACAGAAATACCACTTGGGAGGTTCTTCAGACTTAGGTAGTACCGTGGACTCACTCATGTTAAGGTACTTCCTCTGCAAGCATCCTCACCTACAGCGTTGGTCAACTAGGTGAGAAAATTTTGCCTTCACCTCCATGCATAAGAAGTATAGAATACCACATGGGAGGCAATTCTGGCTCAGAGGGTACCTTAGACTCAACACTGACGTTGGGCTACTTTCTTTGCAAACGTCCTCACCTACTGAGTTAGATAACTAGGTGAGGATGCATACATTCATACATGGTAGTTTTATTCAGTCTTACCAAGTAATTATTCGGCTGTAGGATTCCTACGCCTAGCAGACTAACTTTCAATATCCCGGTGGCACCGCTGTCTTTAGTGCAGGTAACTAGTTACTGCCCACCTTCGGTAAACTGGTATGACGTCAGCGCACCTCTCCAATTGGATTTCTGCCGGCTCCCGAGTAACATCGGTAGCTCTGCAGGCTTTCTTCTTCATCTTTGGAGGGTTGTTTGCCTATTCATGGATTTTTGGTGACGTACAAAGTTTTCGGTGTATTTTCAAGGAGCTAGCTTAGTTAGTTACCCTTTTGAGGTTTTGCACAAAGGGCTGCAAAACAAGATTAGTTAAGGAGGTTTATGACCCTCACTCCAAGAGTACTAAGTGGTAGGGGGCTAGAGTGTTCTAAAGAACTGAGGTGTTCTGTTTGTCAGGAGTAGGACGATGAGCAGTGGAAACTTTTTATTTCTCGTAATAAGCAAGTTATTCAAGATAGGAAGAGAAAAGCAGCAATTAGGGCAGATAGTAAGGTTTCTGTAGCTTTGCCTTCTACCCCTGTGTCAGCGGAGATCACTACCTGCTTCTTCTCCCTTAAGAGGTTATCTTTCGCCTATCCTCAGTCCTCCGACCCCCTCTCTTCTAACTCCTATACCAGCTTCCCATGTTGCAGTTTCCGACACCATTGCCAGCCTCGAATCAAGGTTCGGGAGGAGATTTGAAATTTTAGCCAATACTGTTATGGAGTTAGGTACCTCCATGAAGTCGTTCAGGGAGAAAAGTGTGGCAGTGCAAGTGCTAGTGAAGTGTTTCCTGAGGGGGTGTCTGTCCGTCCCTCCAGTTCTTCTAGACAAAGGTCACTGTCTTGCTCCCCCGCCTCGGGGAGAAGACGTACCGGAGGTCCAAGGGAGACTGGGGGGGGGGCGCTTGCCCACAGGCAGTCGCTCCCTCTATCGAACGTGAAGTGTCGAGTCAGGTTTCGACTGAGCCCTATTGGAAAGGTGTCTCGCTTGGTGCAGGGTTGTCAGACTCGAGTGAGTTGCCGTCTCATCGTGCGAGATGCGGGCATAGTTCATGGGCTTCTCGCCCCCTCAAGAGACCTTCGACTACTGACGTCTCCCCTCTCCCTGTCAAGAGGTCAAAGGATACGCTTTCCAGTCCGCGCCCATCTTGCAGTCACGCGGATCAGGTGTACAAGGGACAAGATTCGACTCGCGAGTCAGCGGACTTGACTGAGAGTCGACAGGCGCGGATTACCTGTCCGGCTTACATCGGCTCATCAGTCGAAGCGGGATTCTTCGACTTCTGTTCGCAGCTCTTCGATTTGACCCCAGGCAAGCGAATTGACATCCTTTTAGACAACATTTTGAGGAGTTGTTGTCCTGTGAGAGAAGAGGAAGTGACCATGTTGCCTGCTCTGTCGGAGGTTCTTGAGCAGGACACAGGAGAGCTCAAGCATAATGAGGAGCAGGAGCAAGGACACGAGCAGTTCGTAGTAGCATGGGAAAGAATGCGGGTGGACATGGTTTCAACACAAGACCACCAACTGCGTATGCATTGTTAATGAGGTTCCTCTTGGACTGTTTTTCCAGAGAGGTTTTCTCCTGCCACTCCTTCGTCTCCTCCGTCGATCTTCATGATGAAAAAGAAGAAGTAACCAGAACTGCTGCCTAAACTAGTCCTTTCTCCTGCGGCTAGGAAAGCTTTACGGTCAGTGAATAGATGGTTAGCAACCAAGAGAGACCATGGTAAGGTGTCTTTTGCCTTCCCCCCTTCCTTGCTGATCGACAAGAGGTATCACTTCTACATCACGGGAGAAGCGCTTTCTCTGGGAGTTTCTGCCTTCTCCCAGGGAGACTTTTCTGCCTTAGTGGATGTGAACAGGAGAGCAGCCTTCTCTGCGGCAAAGATGTTCTTTGCTTTGTCCGAAATAGACCACATGGTTCGTAATCTTTTTAAAGTCATTGAGATCTTAAGTTTCTTGGGCTAGTTGATAGGAGCTTTAGCAAGGAAGCTTGAAGACTGCCACTCTCTTTCCGAGGATCTGCGAGAGGACTGGTTGGGAGTGCTTTCCTGGTCAGACCAGGCCATCAGAGATGGAGCGGATGAAGTAGCTTCATTGTTCGCTATGGGCATGTTGAAGAAACGTGAGCTGGTGCTCCTTTACTACCAAAGGAGTCACCACTGTGCAGAAGTCAGCCCTTCTTTTTGCTCCTTTTAACAAGTCTCATTTGTTTCCTCAAAAGAGAGTTCAGAATATTCTGTCAGATCTAGAGAATAAGTTGACGACAGATTTACAGGCTCGTCCACGAACGGCCTAAACCTGTTGTGTCTGCGGCTCCTCCTTCCAAGTCTCTGTTACAGAAGCAGCCTTTTCGAGGGGGAAAGTCGTGCCCTTTTACGAGACCACATTCAAACCTTCGACTCCCACCAAATCCTCTTCTAGAGCAACAGTCAAGACCGAGAGGAAATGATGTTCCTTCCCTTCGCACACCTATAGGCGCCAGACTGCACATGTTTTGGGAGGAATGGAAGAGCAGAAGTGCAGAAGCCTGGGTGATGGAAGTCTTACGCCTGGGCTACGCTATCCCTTTCGTGGAAAGGCCTCCCTTAACCAAGATTCCCATCAGATCAACAGCGTACTCCGTAGGCTCGGAGAAGTTTCTTGGCTTTCGAGCAAGAAGTAATCTCCTTGGCTCGCAAGGAAGTCATCGAGGAAGTCCATGACTCATCAAAGGCTTTTACAAGAGGCTGTTTGTGGTTCCCAAAGCATTGGGGGCCGGTGGAGACCCGTGTTGGACATGAGTGTGTTGAACTGGTTCGTGCTAAAAACCAGGTTCAAGATGGAGACTCAGAGTTCGGTGCTGGCAGCTCTCAGTCAAGGGGATTGGTTGGTATCCCTCGATATGCAGGATACCTACTTCCATGTCCCAATTCATCGGGACTCAAGGAATTATCTCCGCTTCATGTTTCGAGGCAAGATTTTTCAGTTTCGGGCTCTGTGCTGTGGCCTTTCTACAACTCTTCAAGTTTTCACCATGGTTCTAAGCCCCATGGTGAAATGGTTACATCTGATGGGCGTCAACATCTCGATGTATTTGGACAATTGGCTTCTCCAAGCGCCGTCGGAGGAACAGTGTGCAACGGATCTACAGAGAACTCTCTGCCTGACGTAGAAGTTGGGCATGATTGTGAATATGTTGAAGTCCCAAGTCATCCCTTCTCAGAGGATTCTCTATTTGGGGATGACTATAGACTCTGAATTTTCGGGCTTTTCTGGCCCTGAAAAGGGTGAAATCGTGTCTGGCGACGGTTCAATCATTCCTGCAGTGGATGAGCCTACTGGGGACGTTGTCCTCTGTAGAAAAATTTGTCAAACTAGGGAGGTTACACTCGAGACCTCTTCAGTTTTACCTGAAAGCGAACTGATGCAGAAAGTCACAACCAGATTCCACGGTTTTCCCCATTACATAGGTCAAAAGTGTTGGTGGATTATCTGAGGCTACTTTCTCAAAAGAAGTCGCTGCTCAGACAACCTCAATTCCACGAATTCCATCAAGGATTGTCCGCACTTCAGTTGACAGGATTCAGACTGTAAGGAGTCTCGTCAGAGCAAAAGGCTTTTCAAGGAGAGTGGCAGAAGCGATTGCAAGATGCAGACGCTCTTCTTCTAACAACCTATACCAATCTAAATGGAGCGTATTCAGAAGATGGTGCAAGCAAGCTAAAGTCTCTTCTTCTGAGACCACTGTAAGCCAGATTGTGGACTTCCTTCTTTTCCTGAGGTCGACAAAGAAGTTATCCCCTTCCACGATTAGAGGATATAGGGCGATGCTCAGTTCGATGTTCAAACATAGGGGACTGGAACTTTCGACAAACACCGATCTGACAGACCTTATGAGGTCTTTTGAGATATCGAAGATTCCAAGGGACACGGTGTCTTGGAACCTAGATGTAGTCCTGAAATTTCTCTCTGGACCTCCCTTTGAACCTATTCTCTCGTCTTCTCTGAAGAACTTGACGAAGAAGACTCTCTTCCTTTTCGCTCTGGCTTCAGTGAAATGCATTATCAAGAGAGTAGGTTTCACACACGGGAATGCGGTTTGTTCCAGGGCCCTGAATCTTTTGGCTTAGAACGAATGTCCATCGGATCCCTGGCCCCGCTCTATCATCATCAAGAATATTTCATATATTATCGGACCGGAGGAAGAGGAAAGAATTCTATGCCCACTGAGGGCATTAAGCTGCTATCTGAAGAGGACTGAGAAGATGAAGGGTCTCTCACAACGTTTATGGTGCTCGGTGAGGAACCCTTCACATCTGATGTCAAAGAACGCATTGTCCTTCTTTGTCAGATCCTTAATCACTGAGGCTCACTCCATGGTAGACGAGAGTCACTTGCCCTGTTGAAGGTTAAAGCGCACAAACTTAGAGCGGTAGCCACCTCACTTGCATTCCGCAATAACCTATCTTTGTCAGCATTCTGCAATCGACTTTCTGGAGATCGAAGTCAGTGTTTGGAAACTGCAGTACTCTGGGTCCTTTATCTGTTGCTGGCATGGTGTTGGGGATGCAACATAGAGGGAGCTAGTTCCCTCTAATTTTTGCCTTGTATCAAGGTTGTTGAGTTTTGGGAAGTCTGGAGGTACGCAGTACCTGGAGTACCTTCCAGTCGTATGGACACTGAAGGTATTGTGGATGTTTTTATAGTTGTTGGTGTAGGTAACTTTCTATGCGTTATTTATATATCTGGTTCTCGCCCAGAGCAAGGGCATTTTGTATTTTATTCGTTTCTTGTTCAGTCAGCGGTAAGCCCACGACTGTAAGGAACTTCCCACTTGTAGAGGAGATGCATGGTCCAACTACCTCTCTCTCTATTAAGTAAGCAGAGCGCCAACCAGAGGCAGTACTCTCCTGCAGCAGCTCGCTTACTAGGTATGGTATGACAGGCATAAAAGTTCTATGCTTATCATGTAACCCTCCTGATGAATCAATTTCTCAGAATGTGTTATCTCCACTACCCTCCACCTTTCAATTTGGAATCAACTGAATAATTGCTTGGTAAGACTGAATAAAAATGATATTTTAATGATAAAATTATGTTTTATTCATACTTACCAAACAATTATTTGATTCGAGCCCTCCCTCCTCCCTACAGGTGGAGCTGGTGGCCATAATCCATTTGAAGAGGTGCGCTGACGTCATACCCGTTTACCGAAGGTGGGCGGTAACTAGTTACCTGCACTAAAGATGGCAGCGCCACTGGGAAATTTGAAAGTTAGTCTGCCGGGCGTGGGAATCCTACAGCTGAATAATTGCTTGGTAAGTATGAATAAAACATAATTTTTTTTATTATTAAAATATCATGTTGTAATGAGTTACCAGCGTATACTCCTTGGGCAAGTCAGGCTGAATTAGATTGATTCCACCTCCATTAAAATTTTGTTAATCGGGCAAATTCAGTGTGTTCAGGGAGTGTATTGTATGAAGTTTTCGTATTAAAACTAATATTGTAATACTTACTTGAACACCTGAATGATTCCTTCCCTCCTCCCCACTTCAGTCTGATAGTGAATGATTCAATTGAGGAGGCAGGCCTCTGCTGGCCGGTATTTGCAGCAGCGTTGCCAACGGTAACACAGGTAACTCATTTGACTAGATTTTACCTGCAGCGTTGGTAACGCTGACAGTTAAAATTATATACCCACTTTGTGGGTAAATCTGTGGGGATATAGTTCAGGCTGGTCAGTGACCAGGGCTAATTCAGGTGTTCAGGTAAGTATTACAATATTAGTTTTATTATGAAAACTTAATTTTCAAAATATTATCGTATTAGTCAGACTATCGTAAGACAAATTATTGTATCTTGAAACTACCTGTACATGCGATATACAAACCCTCGGTCCTTTGCATTAGAAGTTACTTTCAGTGTAAACTGGAATACAGCTGTTAAATTCTTGAACAGGTGGTTAGGCAGTAATCACTATGTGGCAAGTGAGTAGGCCCGCCTACCCGGAGGTAAACACTCCACTTTGCTTTCAGTCGTCTTCCAATGAAGATATATATTTTTGAGCTTTTGGTGACTAGCCGTTAATCACAATTTTCCGGTGGGATCTTTCTTTTATTACTTTGAATTAATGTATATATACAGCAGAGACCCAGACCTCGATCGCATTAGAACTCGAAATAATCGGATTTCAACAGAAAATCTTGAGTAAATGTTGCATCTGAGCTCAACCAAAAATCTGGAAACTGACCCAAAGAATCATATGATTTTTGTAAACAAAAGTGGTTCAGTGAGTCACCACGAATAGGTGTTGTTCCCATGCTCATTTGGTGAGGAAAACGGTAAGAACCGCAATTGAACTGAAGATTATTGAAAATCATAATGTAAGAGGCATTCTGTGACAACCTTAAAATGCTGGATTTTTAATGATAGGCTAACCGTTGAAGTGTTAATAGTTGTATCAATAGTTGGCTACAGTCACAACTATCGACAAACTATCGACACTGTAAACAAAATATTTGTAACCTAATAATGGTAAAATCCGTAGGTTATTCAAGTGAATCATTAGTGGTATAACTTTTGATACTGTAAACAAAACAATTAATTACAGCAATTACCATTTCTAAAAACCAAAAAGGTCTATAAGCCTAAACATAAATATTTTCTGGCGAAAAATGAAAATTTGAAAAATAAACGAAAAAATTAAATTTTGTTTTACCCCTAATATAAGCATTGTCATTGTATGCCATCTGCATTCGTTATTGTTTGCATTCTCAAAATCTCGGCTGATTGAGCTATCAATATCTTCATTGCCATTACACTTGACCGGTAGAAGATATGCAATTTAAATACTTTCTTGTAAATTAACAAAGTTGTGTTTAAAAGTGGCACAATACGTACTTGATTGTATAAATGTTAAGTGTGATTTCGCTAGTTTTAACCCTGGATAGGTTTCGCTATATTTGTACCCCGTTAGAGGTGTGTGCGGGTTGAGCTCGACCCAAGAGCCCAGAAAATAGTTTTATCACAAAAAGTGCATTTTATGATGAAATTGATAAAATAAACCAGGAATTTGTGGATATTTCTCATAGAAAAATACAGTGAATAGGCAAATTTCCGCGAATAATGAGGGGAAATGTTCCAGAAAGAAATCCGCGAATGTGTGAGTCCAGAAATCTGGAGAACGCGAAGACGGGGGTTCCACTGTATTGAGAATAACAAAAGACTAATCTAAGTCTAATACACATATTGTATATTTGTAATGATCAGTTTGTTTACCTTGCAGATAATTTTGTGATATTGAAGTACTTGTCAGAAAGGAAGTTCATTTCTTGGTCTTGTTAGGGAACCTTCTTAGACTTATACTGTGAGTACTGCTCACGTATATGTGAGCAGTAATCTCAATTTTTTTTTGTGTAGATCATGTCAGTGTAATGCATGACTTGTGAGGTTACAAACTCTCTAACTGTTAGATATGGGTAGTTCTCATGGTGTCATAGTAATGAAGAAATAATATTCATATTGCAATATGCTCCCTGAACACCTGAATAAGCCCTGGTCATTGACCAGCCCAAACTATATCCCCATAGATTCACCCACAAAGTGGGTAATTTAACTGTCAGCACTACCAACGCCGCAGGTAAAATCTAGTCAAACGAGTTACCTGAGGTTCCGTTGGCAACGCTGCTGCAAATACTGGATGCTAGAGGCCGACAACCTCAGTTGTTTTCAGTTCACGGTGCTGTTAGGATGTGTCCTGCAACATGCGAACTTTTTTGGTCTTTAGCCTGACCCCCACATGTATATTTGGCCTTGGAATTCTGGACCTTGACATTGTATTACGACTACGTTCCTAGTTTTGCTCGGTTGTGGACTGGACTTGAGATGGACAAGCTACATAAAGAAGTGCCGTCGGCCAACGCTTCTACATCTGCTTTGTTTGCCGCACCCTCCAAGCAAGCTGCTGGGGAGATATCGGAGCTCATCGGTCCTGCTCTACATGCAAGTGGAGGGTGATTACCCTCAAACATAACAGACATTCCATATGTATTACTTGTAGGAAGGTTCATTGCAGCGTCAGGCAGAGGTGTGAGGAGTGTAGAGATTGGTCATTAGAACAAATGGAGGATTAGTTAAAACATAGGAAATCTAGCTTCTAAGAGCAAGTGTAACGCAGGTGTAGAAACACAAGCAATAGATAAGAAAGTACTAGAGTCGGAGCTATTTATGGAATTAGAAGACAGATTGTCATCCAGCATGTCTAACTTATTTACTAATTTAAGGAATAAGCTAACTGAGATTAAAGGTAGTGGTAGTAATAGTAGTTTAAGTGATGCTAGTCACTCTTTTTCTTTTCAGCCCTCATGCCTGCTCTAGAGCCAGCACTAATAGGTGCCAGGGGTCATGGAGACCACAAGCCTCTAAGGTAGGATCTGCTGGGACCCCGGCACAGAGGAGGCAGTGTTGGCAGCAGTTTTCCTCTTCCCCCAAGGTATAAGTTCTGGGGTTGATGTAAGTTTAGGTCAAATACAGACGAGTAGGGATGTTAGGTTACATAGTGTTCAGGAAGAGAAGTGCAGGTTACTTTGGGTTTGGATTCTGTTGTAGTTTCTAGTGTGAGGTTTTATTTCTTGCTTTGAGTTCTTTACAACTGAAGGTTTCTAAGTCTGTGGTTGGTCGTTCAGAGGTGATTTTGGGTTGTTGGGTTCTGAAATATTGAATAGTGCTCCTTCGTCTTCGAAGGTTCTTCCTTCTGTGGATAAATTTCCTTCATCTTGCGGTGGTGGGAATTCTGATAATCAGGTTCTCAATTTGACTCTATACATATACGGTAGGTAATTATTATCAGCTAATTCTCTTGGTTCAGTGCATATTGACACGAACGAGAATCAGATCGTATGATAATTCAGTACAAAATGTAATTGAACGAGAATGAGAATAGAATCAGATTCGGTCTTACTTCAGCATTATAACAGTATTACAGGTATTCTCCTAATCAAGTTGGGGTTAGGTTCTGAAAAAACCCATTGTAAGTTGAAAAAATCATATCTCGAATATAGCCTAGCCTACACTAAGGTAATCGGTACCATCTACACATATTTGGTGGACTAGCGTACACTACACAGTATACCTATACCTATACCTATACGGTATAGTAAATATTAATATCAGCTAATTCTGGTGGTTCAGTGCAGATTGACTTATGATAACTCAGTACAGAGAAATTCAATAACACTACAAGAGTTAGCTAGCATTACACTATGGTATAGTAGTCATATACGTAGCCTAGCCTACAGTGTATTATATTCTACACATATACAGTATAATAATTATCAATATCAGCTAATTCTGCAGGTTCAGTGTAGATTGACTTATGATAATTAAGTACAAAAAGAAATTTAATATAAGTAACGAGAATCAGACTGTAGTGTAAAGGGTACTCACCAAGATTCAGTCTGTCGTTGGCATATGTGAAAGGTGTCAAGCTGTTCATGGCTACGTATAACCTAACAATCAGAAGAGGAGGAGGAGGAGGATGATAAAGCTGCAGGATCATCAATTCACTCCTCTTCAGATAGAATTTCTTCTTCTGTTAGTTCAGGTGTTTCAAGGAAATAACTATTATGAGAAATAGAGGATTGAGTCTCAAGTGAGGGGGTAGGGCTGGGTGAAGCTGAAGGCACTGGAGTCGTTCTCTTGAAGAAATAATCCATTGTAGGTTTCACAGTGCATTTTTTTTGCTCTTCATAAATTAATCGATAACATGCAACTTTGGTCTTGATGTGCCCTCTGAACTTTAGCAAACCATTCCTTGTCCCCGTCTAATTTCACTTAAAAGTTTCAGTCCTTGTTCGAAATTCAAAGCAAATGCCTCTGCCAGTTTTTTTTTTTTTTTTTTTTTTTTTTTTTTTTTTTTTTGTGAACATTTGCTCCGGCTTTTCTTTTATTTCTTCTTCCTTTTCTGATCTTTTTTTTCTCTTCTCAAGTTGCAGTTAAATCCTCTACCATTAGCTGTACATCTTGCACATCTATAAGTTCTTGGATATCTTCCTCATCAATTTCTAAATCTAAACTTTTCCCAAGTATCAAGATCTTTTTTATTGATTACCACTTCTTCTTTATTCTGATCGAAACCTTTAAATAAGTTCACATACACTTTTAGCAGATTTTTCCAGACCCCATTCATACACTCTTTCTTTACCTCCTTCCACGCCCTTCCAATGTTCATAATGGAGTTCAGAACACTAAATTCTTTCCAGAAAGTTCCGAGATCTTTCTCCTCATTAACTGTAGCCTGAACATTCTGAGCAAATGTGTACTGAAGATAATATGCCTTGAACGTAGCCACAGCACCCTGATCTATGGGTTGTATGAGAGAAGTTGTGTTTGGTGGCAGAAACACAACTTTTACATTCTTGTTAATATCTCCGATGTGCTGAGGGTGGCCAGGAGCATTGTCGAGAATCAGAAGAATTTTGAAGGGGATGTTATTTTTCCTACAATAATCTTTCATTTCTGGAATGAAGCAATGAACGAACCGGTCTTCGAACAGCATTGCAGTCATCCACACTTTTTTATTATGATGGTAATGCACAGGAAGTGTATGCTTGTTGATGCTTTTTAATGCCCTCGGATTTTCTGAGAGATAAATCATAAAGGGCATAAGTTTTATACCCAGCAACATTTCCCCCAAGCAGAAGAGTCAATCAATCCTTGTATGCCTTAAACCTGGCCATCGTTGTTGCTTCTTTGTGGATGTAGGACTGCTGAGGCATACACTTCCAATGCTTTGGCAAGTACCCTTCATCAATGACAATCTTGTGTAAAGCATCCTTAAACTTAGCGGCTCCATTGGCATCAGCGCTTTCTGCTTCACCTCTAATTTTCACACTGCAAAAATTATGGCGGTTCTTGAAACAACGAAACCATCCAGCACTTGCTGCAAAACTTTATTGTGGTTATCATCATACTTTTTCTTTAGTTCTTCAAAAAGCATGCAAGCCTTTGTCTATATGGTCAAGAGGGTGAGTGGCATACGCTTTTGTATTTGGCCTCCATCCACGTGACCAGTAACTACTCCATTTCTTCCAAAGGCCCTATCCTCTTCTTTGATATAACCATTGAATGAACAGAAGCAGATACCTTTACAGCATTCATTACACGTTTCTTTTCCTTATGGTTGGTGGATACATTGATTGGGATAAAGGTTTGTCACGTGCGATAACCATGACTGCCTTTCCACCTTCACGCTGGTTAATTATCTTCAGTTTGTGCTCCAAAGTGATGGACTGCCTCTTTCTTTTTTGCACTACCAGCAGAAGACCTATTTGGTTGTTTGTCAGACATAGTTTTTTTTTTTTAGTTTACTTAAAAAACGCACAAAAATCACAAACGAACACTGACCTAATCTTACTTGGTTCAGAGCGAGAGCAAGTGAGGTCGTTGGCTGCACCTACACCAGCCTCTCACTCTCGGATCAACATATACACCATAGTATGTTGCTGCCTGCGCACATTGTGCACAAAATTTAAAATACGTATTTTCAAAATTTAGTTGTTTTGGTATTAATTGCTAACCCCATCATAAATCTGATTATCATAAGAGAATTATTGTAACTTGAACACTACCTGTACTGGGGAGTTTGCTCTTCAGTCTGGTTTAGGACAATAAAATAAGTGCCAAGACACTTAGGTTGTTTCGGCACTGCCTGACAGCACTTCGTAAGTGTTCAGTCAGGTTCCATCTTCATGTCTTATACCGTAGGGTCTAAGCGTGTAGAATAGCAGACACAGTATCCCCCTTTTGAACTTCTTCTCGAGGAGCTTCGGCCTCAAAGGATACTAGTGCATTGGGAGGAAAGCGATTAATTTTTCTTAGCAGACGAGTACTGCTCGTAGCCATGTCTTGTGACTTGCTCGGTTCACTTGGTTCATCCGAATCGAGTGCTTGGCCCCATCCAAAAAAATTTTCCTCTACTCAGGGTTGGTGCTTTGCCATGGCATGAGCACCCTTCTTCCCAGGGTGGCAGTCATCACAAGCGATTATCGCCCCTGGTCTACCCCTACTGCTGGTTCTTGTAGCAGGACGGGTAGGAATGCCTTTCTCCGTACCTGGCCTCTTTGGCCCCCTCGGTTGTTCCAAGAGGCGTGAGACAGACAGAGAGAATTCTGATGAGTTTGTCTCTTTTTGTAATTCAGCTACAAAGGTTAGTTAGTCTTAGGATCGATCCTTGGATCGTCTCATCATACCCTTGAGAGTCAAGAAAAATTTTTCACGGAGTCCTGTCGAGTCTCCCTTCAAGGAGAAGAAATTGGGAGTTGTTGTACCTCGGGAATACTCAAGGTTTTTCTTTGTGATATGAATACCCTCGATTTTCTTTCAGCTGATTCGTCAGCACACTGATCTTGGGAATAGGACCGCAGTTTCCCCTGTGATCAAGGCCCCACCCTTGCTCTTCCAGGAGGAACAAGGGTTTTTGTACAGGCACAGCATTCCTGCTTGTGAGAGCGTTCTCGACTCGATAAATACTTTTTCTCTGGACAAGTTCATTCCAAGTTTTGAGACTCCCAATGAGCTCACTTCCCCTCTGCTGCCATGACAGGAACGATTCTTCCTTACCATCTCTTGTCTTGCGCTGTTTTTTTGTTGCCCCACAAAGGGTATTCCTCTCGTAACAAGAGACAGCAAGCTTGGAGGACACCACTAGTTTCCTTTCAAGCAGCCCCCTATGAGATTTCTTCCCCATGCTCAGCACCGAAGTCATCTCAACCCTTAGGACGAACCCTTTTTGCGTTCTGCCTCTCTCTCTTAGGGATCGATAGATACTGCTGAAAGGAACGTGCCAGGGAGCCTGCCTTGTCCTCCTGGCAAAGCCTTGAGTCCCAGGCTGCAAAGGATGAATGTGATATGGCCAGCATTCTTCTTCCCCATGTGAGAGAGTGCACGTACTTGTTTCTTTTTCAAACTAATTACTAATTGAGAAGAAGGAAGAAGGAATGGCATAGAAGAACGGTCAGGCGCTCTCCTACTATTGGTACCTGAAACAAGAGTTGTCTTTAGAGTCCATGGACTTGGACTGAGTTGCAACCATAGGCAGGACCTGGTAGTAGGTATCCTTCAGAAGAAGTACCTGCTTTTTCTTCCCCGGGTGCTCATTAGTCTTCCATAGACCTTCTGCCTCTCCTGTATTCTTGTTTCGTGTTTTCACCATAAAAGCCTCCCTTCGAAATAGCTTCGCTTTCGTTCTCTTCATTAGAGAATGAAGGAGGTCTGCTAACAGTCCTTAATCTTTTCTCTCTCTAAATGATGAGGAAGGGATTCGGCTGGTGCTCAATCAACAGGGGCCTTTGAATTTACATGTATATTTTTCTCATGCCGTGCATCTATATCAGATGCAAGGACTGAGTAATAGGTGCATACCTGCAGGACCATTGCCTTCAGGTGTGTTACAGAGACTTTAGATACCTCCTCATCATATCCTGGAACTCAAGGCAACCTTTTGGGATTTGATTTTGAGGTACCAAGTAGTGTTGTTAAGCAACAACACCACAGTAGTGGCATGACCATCAAACAAAAGGGTTTAATTTCCCTCCTGTTGTGGTTACATGTAGGTGCTCTAGGGTAACTGTTGTGCACAGAATAGCTCTACCAGCCAAACACATTTCAAGTTGAAATATACAGGCAAGCAACTCGGCCCCCTGAGTCAAGTGAGGGGCAAGGTACTGCTTTCTCACAAAGAAATCGTTCATCTTAGTAATGTTTCTGCTCAGTGGAGGGTTAACTATTAATGATGAACCTCTGTCTGGCCATCCAGAAACCTAAGGTCTCTGGGCGGCATTTGACTCTCGTTTAGGGTTGGTTACTGTCTTGTGATTTCACACATGTTCCTTGTGAGAATCATCAGACAGCTATGTCTCAGTAGACTCCTTATCACCTTCCTGTTAACCTCGTAAAACAGAAGTTTATAGGTCTTCTGCTCTTCACGCGCCTGATCTGTGGGCCACATCAATGACTCAGAATGACTTTTTCAGACAAACATGATAATTTGGTCTTCTTACAATTTTTACCAATTTTTTAATTTGTGAGGAGTTCAACAATGATCGTTCACCCAAATTGAAAATAATTAATGGAAAAACTACCTGCTGCCCAACCTGGCAACTCTGCTTCCCAGACTATGAGAGGAGTTCCTCCTGACCCAACCTTCAGTACCAGTGATTCAAGAACGGTTCCTCAGGCAGTACAATCCTGTCTTTATGGATGAAAGACTCTCCAACTTTCCTTGCAATCATAGGCTATCTCACCAAGCAGCAACGGAAATAGCCAGGGATTGGAGCAGCCGTCTTCGCTGGTTGGTTTCATCAACAGGACTTTCTCTGGTCAGAATCGCTATAGTTACTTCTCTCCAATTCGATTATGAAAGACGTACATCCACATTTACTCCAGTCTTTCAAACTACTAATAAGAAAACTTTTCTCTTCTTGCCATCACGGGAAACCTCAGGTCTCTTAGACGGCATTCGACTCTCGTTGAGGCCTCGTGCCCTTGAGCGATCATTAGACATAGTTTTGTTTTTCAAGACCGCATCTTGTCTCTATTCGGCATTGGCGAAGGGGGTTAGACGATTTGCATGGATCTTCTTCATTATCACCCTTCAAAAGGTGGGTATCTAGTCCGACTCTGTCTCAGTTGTTGTAGTGAACTCCGAATCATTTGGCATCTGTTGACAGGTCTGAGACCTTTATGAGCCTGTGAGCCTTGAACTCTCAAATTGATGGTACAGATCAGTCATTACCTTGCTCTATCAGCGTGTTACTGTACCTTCTGAAGACTACATTCTGTGACAAAGATGTTGATAACCTTCCGCCAGTACTGACTTGCCAAGGAGAAGACAGCGACATGTCTTCTCTCCAGCAGCTATAGCATCTTCTGTATGTTTTCGAGAGCGCACAGCTCCTGTGAATTAGACCTTTCCTCACACTCTGAAGAATATGTCAGACTGGAAGAGAGACGTAGTCTCACCAGGACAACATTTATGTCTTTCTTCCTCCAGGTCTTTGCCCACAAGTCTCTGGAACCTTTTTTTCTTGGACATATGGTGGATGGCTCAACAAGTGTGTTTTCTTACTGGCTCCTTTAGGACAAAGTTGCATCTCACCTATGGTGTGCGGTTCTAGAGGTGGGAAGGATTTGAGAGTGACTGGCCTCTCCCTTTCATTCTTCCTCATTTTTCTACTTCTTGTCCTTCGGATGAGAATGAGACTCGAAACTAGACTTGCTGGACTGGCGTCTAATGTGGTAAGTCTACACATCGAGCTTCCTTTCTAATTTTCCTGTCAGAATTATAGAAGCATTCCCACTCCTAGCAATGGGAGATGGAGACAGGCAATAAGGCAAACCCTTCTCAGATCTTTGCCTTAATGCATCCGACTCCTTTATATTCTTCCCAGCCTTTTTGTATGAGTTACAATTCCTCACTTGTTCAGAAAGGCCCAGAAGTCTGATTGTTGATCTTGCAGTTCTTATACTCCAATCAATTTGTCAGGGGGCACTCCTCCTCGCTTTTTCGACCAGGAGGAGTAGCCAAGGTTTGTACTGAACTCCAGTAAGTTTAAAGACACTCGCTCAGATTCCTCTCTCCAATAAGTGAGTCTTCCTTATGTAAAGGACCGAGGGTTTGTGTATTGTGTAGGAACAAATCACAGTTTTTAAAAGAAAATTGTATTTTCCTAATTATGCAAACCTGAGGTTCTTTACACTAATTTCCACCTCATTCCAACCCTCAATCTGAAAACCTGGGCCGAAAGGCAAAATGGAATGTTACATTCAGGCAGTCGGGTCTTCTCGCCTAACCACCTTGTTCAAGAGTTCTAACGACCATGTTCCAGCTTCACTGTAAGTAAACTCCTATTGTAAAGGACCTCAGGTTTGTATATTAGGATAATAACAATTTACTTTCAAAAGTTGTGATTCTGAGAAATGTTGCTCTTTGGGTCCAGCACCGTACTTCCCTGCCTATACGCAGACTTCATGTTCAGCCATAACACACTGCTTGAGATTCCTTTATAGGAATGATCAATAGTCCTCAAAGATGGTCTGAAATAGAGAGCAAGTTAAACAGGTTTCAGGGAGACCTATAGTTTTTAGGGCTGTTGCCTTGTATAATAAGGCGCCCTATGAGGTTATGTTAGACTTGCGATAATCTTACGCTAAGTCGGTTGGTATTGCACTTCCATCTTCAATGGAGTGTCTTGGGGTTTGTAGATCACTTACGAAGTCAGGATTATCTTCTTGTTTATGACGACGATGTGTTAAACTCATGTTGATTAGGTGAGGAGGTTCTTGTAGATGATTCGGTGAGGAGGTTCTTGTAGAAAACACGAAGTATAAAAATATATATATTCTTCTGAAGTTTTACATGGTGAAGATCAGATATGATTGTACAAGTCTTCTAATGACGATAGCTTGATCGCTTCTGCCAATGATGATGGCTAATTCTATCTCTCTACATGATAAAGCTTAGGTAAAGAGGTACAGGTCTTCTAATGACGATAGCTAACTCTAATCTCTTGTCTACCATCTCTGTTACAAGTTATGAAGGAACAGACAGTAGTTCGAACATATGAACATACATACAAATGACATAGTTTCATACGAACACACAATCAAAATGAGACACGCTACAGATCACGTAGGCCGTTTGAATTATAGGTCGCGGTAGTTGTCTCAAGGCAGGGAGCTGGACTAAGGTTATAAAAACAATTGAATGACTACAGGTGACGGCATGTTATCTTAGCCTACATACTTATTGTATACGTCATCTTTAGCGTCTCTAGTCTGATCACATTCCTGCAAGCAATCTGGTTGACCTCTTTAGTTTTTAGACTTTTATATATATGGACTTACATTCCATATTTTTATTATGTAAACACTTACATCAGCTCGGTCAGCTACCAAAACCAACTACTGAATATTACTCAAACTGACTTGCATTTGACTATAGGAGTGTGATACAGACACTATGTGTATATATATATATATATATATATATATATATATATATATATATATATATATATATATGAGTAAATAAAAATTCATGGTGTACATGAATTGATTCAAGTAATAAAATATAAAACAATGATATTGGTAAATAATAGTGATCACGTGATATATAATGATACAGTTTTTTTTCACTTCATCTCATTAAGATACATATGCTACAGAAAATACTAATGTACTCTGACAATTGCATAGAATGAAGATTAACATGATAAAAATAATATTTTAACTGATAAAAAATTTCATATATGAATTGATAAAATTATTAATGTTTATGCTGATTGATTCGTTGATTTTTATGCTAACTGTTATATATCTGATTCATTAATCCATATACTAACTCATATATAACTGCAGATATTGGTAAGATAAAAGGTAACAGATTGATTATAGGCTACCTGATTTGTTTATACATATGTATATGGATTCATATAATTATGATTAATATATGTGCACTTTAAATAGATTCCTATTGCGTACACGCAAAGATATATTTGCGATCTATTTCATTCGTTATTTATGATCATTTATATATAGATTCCTAGTGCGTACACGCAAAAATATATTTCGATTCTATATTTATTTTGATCATTATATAAGGATACATGATACTTTAATATATATAGGATACGTGATACCTTATATATATAGGATACATGACGAGGTTATAATACTTCACATTTAACTGGCGTTGTCGAACAACTTTTCGTCCATTACACAGTTTCCAGACAACCACCTATAGCCAAATGAAACGGCCTTTTTCAATGGTTAAAACAAGGGGAAAATTTGCCTGGGCGGGTCCAACGTTCTATTTTGCGCTCATACTTATTCTCTGCATCCTAAGCTACACGATTCCGTTCGCGATGAAAAAAAAATCATCCCCAACACGAGTCCTTCGCCAGCAAAGTAGAGTTGACTATCCTTCGGGTCGTAATTTGTCGGAAGTATGTCCCTTTTGTAGTCGATTCCGACAGCCGCCGGAGCGTTCCGCATTAAAACGAGATTAACGACGGGATAGGGTGTCGGTCGAAGAAGTCCATGATGGTGCTTATTCCTTTCACATTGTAGACGGTTGTTACTCGACCGCCGTCGTCCGCAGCGACGAACGATTTTTTGAAGTTGCGATGTGAAACTCTAGTACTGCAGGATACTGTAACAGGTTTCCATTAATCAGCCTGCAAGTGAAATTATACTTGTCACAAGGGCAAAGTAAATTCAGACGACATCCAAATACAGGGGAGGGGAGAGAGCCATTTAGACCAGACTTAACCCAACATGAATTCGCTGATATTTTGGAATTCAAAAGAGAGCTGTACAAATTTTTTATCCATGGCATTAACAATGAGTGAACCTATCCAGGTCTATGATGACTGTAAAAATATCCATAATATTATAAAAAATAAATAGATATCATTACGAATCTCAAAGAAAATTCGATATTACTGGTAGTAAATTACTAGACCAAAGAAGTGGAAAACGGAGCTATTTGTAAGATTTGCCAGGCAACATAAGAGTCAAAGAGAAGATTAATCATGATTCTGTATTTCTCTATGCTAACTGAAATTAAGTTGTGATAAAATCTGATCCTATGTGCCCTAACAAAAGTTTCATATTCAATTTTCTCGCGCGCGCATCCTCTGAGGTTAATTTTAAAAACTTTATTAATAGGTAGGAGGTGCAACGAAAAAACCCACTATGTAACTAATTTCTAAATAAACTTTGGGTTTTTCAAGAAATGTGACATTTTTCCCATGAAGTTTTTTACTTGAATTGTAATAGGCTAATGTTGCAAGTAAATATTTCATATACATATCTTGATACTCTAAATGACTAAGAGGTTCAGAAAAAATTAATTCATTTTGTGTTATAGAAATTCTATTTGCTTATTTTGTTATTGCGCATACGGATAGGACACGTCTGCCTTGCCCATGAGAAGTTCGGGCTAAGCATTCCTTTCTCCAGTCAATCTGCTTTGCAAGCGCGAGATGAAGCCTGTGCAAGCAGATATTTGAGGTTAAAGGAATCAATGCTGATACGGCAAACGCGACAGACTTCTAGATTCTAGACTGATGACGTCGTCACCAGCTTGAGAGTTACGTTACTTGCTGTAAGAGATACGACTTTAGGATAAATTTTTTTGTTTTTTTTTTTAATACTTGACCCACATGAGAAGAATGTCTGAAAAAAAAAACAGTACCAAAATTGAACAATATATTAGTTTCATGTTGGAAATCTGCATAATTGTAATTATGTTAAATTAAATATTCCTTATTCAAACTAATGAAAAAGGTTTCCATACAAGTTCTACTATATATTATTAGCCCTGTATAAGATTCATATAGGATTATTCCATAGATAACATTTTCACTTCTAGACTCCTGACTTTAAAATCTCTTTATTTTATTTTATTTATTTATTTATTATTATTATTATTATTTTTTTTCATTGACTACGAATATAAATCACCGGGACAGACAATATGTCAGTAGGTTTTGGATATGTGTTTGAACTTTTTAGCTTATTGGCATTACTAAAGCGTTAAGTTTTGAGTTCAAATCTTTAAGCATATATATTTGGATATTTAATTAACCTATGGTTACGTTTTGCTTATTTGATTTTATCGTGATTCCTTTTTTATTATAATTTGTAACCCTTCCGACTTCTTACGGAGTGTATTATATGACTCCACTTGTATCCATATTTATTTTATTTTTTATATTTATTTATTTATATATTTTTTATATAGTATTTGATAAATTAATGGTTGGCTTGAATATGTGGAAAAGTGTTCTAGCGGCGTACCGTATAAGGCTATTTGCGGCATCTATTCTATAGATACAAGATATAAATGATAAAGGTATTTAAAACCGCGAGAACCGCTATAATCCAGTTCAGATCCAATATCACGAGTTGTAACTCGTAAGACATTGACACTTCCTATTTAATTATCCGTTATTCTACCAAACCGATGACTTCGGGTGATAAAATATATTATTGGTTTTCTTAATGAAAGGAATTCACACAACATGGTAAGGAGATTATTATTGATTTACACCACTCGAGTCACAGATGATTATGTGTTGAATTCCATGTTTACTGATTTAGCACTCATAAATATTCCTAACGCACTCAATTGCGTGTTTGTTTTTAGTGCTATTAATTCTATATAACGTGTCAAGGAACTATTGACACTAAGAAGTGTTTATTCCCTCTGTCAGACTCGTAATTCTGTTAATAAATTCTACGTATTTTCTTTCAAGGATTGATTTGGCACAGGATATGGCCCTTAACTGACAGGTGTCTTAGTGTGTCCCTTGTTTTCATGACACGTGTTACAATTAGTTATGTGCTTTTATATCTGTAAGCATTGTAGGCCAGTAAAATAGTGATTTGGCTTTCTGTGACATAGTAGGGAACCCTGGATGACGGAATGCAACCAGTTTATGACGATTGGTATGAAAGAGATTATTACTACTACCTGGTCGTTAGTCATCTGCTGTGTTCTTCGGTTTTCCTCGTCACGGACCTACAATATAATATTACATTTGATTACATTATTCTGATACACATACTTTAAATATACTTTTGCTTTAGGGTTTTCTGCTCGAAGTGTTTATTGTTTGGTGTTTATTGCTGCTGACTCTGTTTCCGTTCGAAGTGTTTATTGTTTGGGGTTATGTCTGTTGACTCTTGCTTTGTTCAGTTGTAACAGTTCTGCGCTCCAACCCAGATATTCAATGCTCGCGATCTCTTGGGTTTAAGGAATTTTCTTGTTTAGATACGGTTTTAAACAATAGGCACGGATGTTTCTATATCTTTTAGTCCAATTAATGGTTCTTTGCTGTATGGTGCGGGATTGCGGGATAATGCGTCAGCTATGATATTTGCTTTCCCAGGTAGATATCTTATCTTGGCTCCAAAAGACCTGAATGATCATTTGTCACCGAGTTCCTTTTGGACTGTGATTAAAGCCTTTGAAAAAACTCGGTAAATGACTCATGGTCAGTAAGGATTTTATCAGGATAGCCATAGATTATGAACTTAAAATATACTAGTGAGTTAAAGATACCTAGCCCTTCCTTGCCTATTACTGTATATTTACTTTCAGAGGGCTTTAGTTTACATGAATAAAAAAGCTATAGGAAAGAACTGTTTTATCATATTGCTGAAGTAGTATCCCTCTTACCCCTTGGTCTGAGGCGTCTGTTGCAATAAAAAAAAATTCCTTATTTAAATCAGGGATTTTTAAGTTAGATAAGCTGCATTATTCCCTCTTTTAAGATATCGAACGCCTGTTGATGCTTTTTAGACCATAATCAATCTACGCTCTTTCTTCGTAAGATCTGTTAAAGGAGCTGTCATGATTGAAGAGTTACATATTTGCATACGATTGTAATACCCACTACAGCGCAAAAAGTGCTGTATCCCCTTTTACGTTAATAAGTACCGGAAAGTTATGAATAGACGACACCTTACCATGGAACTACTTTAAGACCTTGGACTAGACATCAAAACCTAGATAACATGTTCGGTTTTTAAAAAAACTCACATTTAGATATTTTACTCTGAGATTATTTGTCTTTGTCTCTGTAGCACTAGCTCTACTTTATGTGAATGTACTTCTAAGGTATTAGAAAAGATTATAAGACCAACCATATAAGCATGTGGGTATCCCCTAAAAGTCTCCAAACACTATATTGTAATTGGGGCGCAACGTAAGCCGGAGGCATACGTAAAAATTGATAATGTCCCCTGAGTGTGCTGAAAACGGTATATGAGGTACAATCACTTAGGTAATGGTATCTGGTAAAAGCTTTTAAGTAAGTCCAAGCTGGTGAAAATTTATTCTAACCTAACAGAGATAAGATGTCGTCGTACATGGCACTGGAAACTATCGGGAGTCGTTTCCTTGTTTAAAGCGACAGAAATCTACGCAGATACGCCAAGTCCGATCTTTTATGGCATGACGTTTGAGGGAAAAATTATATGGGCTTATTTGATTTCCTAATGACTCCTATTACACATTTTTCGACTTGCGTCATTTATCTCCATTTTGAAATTTCAATGGGGTTCTACACGAAGGTACGTATATAGCTTTATGTTTGTCCTTAGACCGTATTAGTTTTCAATGACATCTGTTTTTCTCCCAGAGATCACTCGCTAGTGGAGAAACTTCCTGGTATTCAGATAAATAGAAAAAAAAATTTTTTCTGCTGAATCACCTCTGCTTGAATGGACTTTAGGATATTACTTTAGATAGATTATCAGAGAGATTCATCTACGACTGGTTGGGGGGATTAAAAAATTAGCAACAATAAAAATGCGATATTTTATAACTTCCGTATCCACGATATGATACGTTTGTGGATCACTAGATTTAACTTGTTGCTGCTAGTCAACCGTGTCTAGGGCTTTGTTCGCGGAAATCATTATATTTCAGAGTGTCGGGAAGGATTAAAATTTCATTTCCCAGCAAAGTCTTTTTTACACGCACTAAGACATTCGAGGGTGCATGCTTCTCGAGATTTTGCGTGCAAGTGCGACTGCGGTTGTGGGAGAATTCTGTTGGGTCATTTGAACAATGTTACGATTTATGAGACAAATGTATAGTTCCTCTATATAAGTTATTATTTGATTAACTGTCTCTTTTTGTTCAAACGGATTTCAATATGTTTGAGGTCTGATAGGATTTTCATTTGATAACAAAGACGCCTTATTTTGCAGGATGTAAGATAATATTTTGTATACCCCTAGATGAATCTTACAATTACACTAGATACAGATCAATGTTTTTATAACTATAGAGGTATCTGTAACGCTCGCTTATCCGGACTTTTCTTCTCATTAGGGAAGTTCGAACAACAGACGGTGAGTCCGTAAATACAGGATATTACGTGTACTAAAGGAATAAACAAGATATTCTAATTTTTACGGCGCGTACAGTCGGGCTTTATCCACACTACTTATAATAACTTACGTATTAAAAAAAAACGAAAACATGCTCTGATTACTTTTATACGGTCGTGTGTGTTTTCATAGGAAAATCCTTTTTAATTCAAAAGATATTGGCATGTATGAACCAACATCGCTTTTCCCCACTCTGTCTAGAGTCGCTTATTGTGTGGAATTTGCTATGCTTTGAAACACTCGGCAGATTTAACTAACCTTGACGCTTGACTAGGTGCACAGTCACCGAGTTGCTTGTTTGATTCTGAACGGGCTACTGTTTCTATTTCTTTTTGTAATAATTAGGATCCTTCTCTTTATTACCATCGGCAACGTATTGTGTGTTTTTAGCATTATGTTGCTGGTTACGTATAAAGCAATGAATCACGAAAACTATTAGGAACTGAGCGATTACTATTAAGACAAGTTATCACTACTGCATTCAATATTAACTGTTTGTACTTCATTCTTTGCTAAAATTTGAAATAGCGAGGATCCTGGTCAGCGCATTTAGCCTGATGAAAGTTTTTAACAGACATGTTTTTTCCTTGCAATCCAGCCATATTTTTAAAGTTAAGTTGAGGCATTGAGGTTCGATATTTAATATAACTCAAAAAACTCAAGGCTAAAACTGCGATCGGGACCTTGCAAAGGAGCATTTATTGTCATGAACCGAAATAGTGTTACCTCTAATTTATATAGGTTTGTACGGGTGTTCCACTTGTTTTTTGTGTGTTTTTCTAACCACTACGGTGCCTAATGACCCTATCTATGCATCTGTATAAATACAGACGTCCACTGCGTAAACGCATATTCACTGTTTAATATGATTTGTTACGTAAGGGATTAATAATCACCCAAAATGATAAAATTAACATAGTATATGATTATGATATTTCAGTAGAACTTCTGGAAACAGACACTCAAAGATAAAAAAACTCGCAGTAGCGAAAATCTCAATGATGTAGATAATTTCTGTAAAAAAGTAAGATTAAGAATGTCTCGTAACTTCAGCCACAGGAATAACGAAATTCGACCTGTAAAGGAAACACTCAAAGTTACTCCAAATGATAAAAATTGTACTTAGCTTGCTTTTGTGGAAGTCACGGTGTTCCGATAACGACACACGGCCTTGTCCTCCTTCTCTATTTAGCGGATGACCTGGTTTGGCTTCAGTTTTCCCCCGTGCGCGTTGTTTTCGATGATTCGAGCCCTTGAAAGATCCGATGCTGCAGACGCGTTCGGGTTTTGTTTCTGAAGTGCCGGAAACGCTCACTAACGATGTTTTCTTGAATGATTCTAATGAGAGACAAAGCTGCGTTGGCGTAGGAAAAGGACACGTCGGTTTTGTTTCTTGAAGTTATTCACTAAACGATGATACTAAGTTGCTTGAAGAATTGTTGCTTTCGTCGTCGTTGAAGAGTTCTTATATGATACTTCATTATTCTGATTTTTTTTTTTTCTTCGGAGAAGTTGTAGAGTTCTTCTGTACGCATGCCACCACTTTTAGGGCTGTTGCCTTTGTATAATAAGGCGCCCTATGAGGTTATGTTAGACTTGCGATAATCTTACGCTAAGTCGGTTGGTATTGCACTTCCATCTTCAATGGGATGTCTTGGGGTGTGTAGATCACTTACGAAGTCAGGATTATCTTCTTGTTTATGACGACGATGTGGTTAAACTCATGTTGATTAGGTGAGGAGGTTCTTGTAGATGATTCGGTGAGAGGTTCTTGTAGAAAACACGAAGTATAAAAATATATATATTTCTTCTGAAGTTTTACATGGTGAAGATCAGATATGATTGACAAGTCTTCTAATGACGATAACTTGATCGCTTCTGCCAATGATGATGGCTAATTCTATCTCTCTACATGATAAAGCTTAGGTAAAGAGGTACAGGTCTTCTAATGACGATAGCTAACTCTGTTCTCCTGTCTACCATCTCGTTACAAGTTATGAAGGAACAGACAGTAGTTCGAACATATGAACATACATACAAATGACATAATTTCATACGAACACACAATCAAAATGAGACACGCTACAGATCCACGTAGGCCGTTTGAATTGATAGGTCGCGGTAGTTGTCTCAAGCAGGGAGCTTGGACTAAGGTTTATAAACAATTGAATGACTACAGGTGACGGCATGTTATCTTAGCCTACATACTTATTGTATACGTCATCTTTAGCGTCTCTAGTCTGATCACATTCCTGCAAGCAATCTGGTTGACCTCTTTAGTTTTAGACTTTTATATATATGGACTAACATTCCATATTTTTATTATGTAAACACTTACATAGTCACATAACAACGTCAAAAATTAAATGGCTACAAATAAATTTTTCCGTCCACATACGTAGATATTTTATCTCTGACAGCGTGAGCGATGCTTGAACTTGAGACTTACGGACACATTTGCTTTAGTGTGTAGGATGTTGTATATTGATTGTTACTTGGGAAAAAATTAAGGCCTTTATACTAATGTAATCCTAAAACATTTCCTGCTCATCATGATGACCAATTTATTTATCTTGCAGATAAGTCGTGACGCATCAAATGCAGACTTGGTGAGAGTTCCTCAGAAAGTGTAGAAGTACTTGATCATCAAGATTGAAGTGTATTTCTTGGTCTTGTTGGAAACGCATTAGGATCGCTGTCCATTTTATTTTTATGTAAGCATTTGAAAGATTATTTGTAAATTTATGAGTACTGCCGTTCATGTATGATATGAAGCTTAACTCTTGAGGTTGGAAACTTTCTAACTGTTTAGACTTGGCTCTCTTGGCACCAGAATTGAAAAAACAAAATCATTTGTTCCCACAAGGATATGAATGTTCTACTGTTATATGAGAGTACCGCCAGTTCTCCAAATACGTTGGATCCCTGCCCATGTAGGGATTAAAGGAAACAAAGAGGAGGCTGATAAAGCAGCTAAAGAAGCAGTCCACATGACAAGCACAAATGTAAATATCCCTATTGTTCCGATACGTAATACAAACCATTGGTCCTTTAACAATAGGAAGTAGCTAGCGGCAGCTGGAACGGTCATAAGCTTCGAACAAGGGGAGAACGGTAGTTAACTGCTTGTCCGACAGTCGCGCGCCGAACGACTGGGAGGTAAACAAATCACTTTTGCTTTCGGCCACGGGTGTGAAGGACGTTGTTTCGTCATCGCTCTCTGCCCGCTTCTTCGTCGTATGCTTTGTTTATATTGTGTTTTCTACTAATGGTTTGTTTGACTTGAAAAAGAAACTGTAAGTACACTGTTTTCATTTTCATTACTTAATTATGAACCAACATGGAGCTATCGCCGTAGATGCGGCGATTTCCTCTCTTTTCATGAATTGAAACCCTTGAATTATGTCTCGGTGCCGAGGGCGGGCGCTCGCGCCGCGTCATGTATTTTGGGCGAAAGTGTGTAATGAAAAAATGTAAGTACTCTTTTCATTATATTTTTGCCCTCTGTGCATTCGTTACCGAGAGCGTGATTGCGCTCGGCACGAGCCTTTTATTTTGTATGATAGAATGCAATGAAAGTGGATTCGCAATTGCAGTATTCTTTTCATTTTCATTTATTTATTTGCATAAAATTTAATTTGGATCAATTTTCGCTCTTACCGGGAATTGATCCTTACGATTATTTTCTGTGAAAGTGAAATCGCAAGTGCAGTATTCTGTTTCATTTTCATATATATTTTATGATAGCATCATATTATTTGGATCAAGTTTCCGCTCTTACCGGGAATTGATCTTTTCACCTTTAAGTTTCTATGAAGTGAATCGCAAGGGCAGTATTCTGTTCATTTTCATATTACTTTTCACTGCTGTGGCGGGGGTAGGGGAAGCGAAGGTCTGCCAGGAAGTCGTCGGAAAGCTCTCCCGCGACTCCCTTGGTATCGATTCTTCGTCTTCTTTCCTGCTCCCCGCTCAGCTTCCTCGTTGTATTTTGTATTTTGGGGTCTTCCTTGCATTCAGGGTGGGGCATGTCTCCCCCCCGTGCGTGAGGGAACCCCTCTTACTAATCTATCTGTGCTACCGCAGGTGCTACATCCGTGGGAGACGACCTTGGACAGGTATGGACCACCGTGGCGGCAGGGCGTGCCTAGCATCCACGGGCTGCTGCAGCGTCTAGCGAGGTCTGGGGCGGTCTCCACTACTACCACGGCCGCTTATGCTGCTCCCCCCCCCCCCCCCCCCCCCCCCCCCCCCACCCCCCCCCCCCCCCCCCCGCCTGGTCTACACTCCCCATACTGTGTCGGTGACGCCGTCTGCCGCTACTAGGGGCCGCCGCCGTACCGAGGGGGTGTTGCCGCCGCCGCCTGTTTTCTCGTGTGCCTGCCCCAGACTTCCGCTGTTCCAGCAGCTCGTCCCCTGGACCGGCCGCCAGTACCCAGGTTCCCGCTGGCTGCCGATGATTCTACGAGGCGATCGCTGGGCCTGCCGTACCTGCCGCTGATGTGATTCCCGCTGCTGGCTTGGCTGTCCCTTCTGGGTCTACCGCTGCCGCTGTTCCTGCCGCTCCTGAGCTGGTTGCTGTTCCTGTTGCTCCTGGTTCCTGAGCCTGTCCATGCTGGTCCTGCCCACGGTGTGTCTTCCCCAGTCCCAGGCCCTTCCGGACAGGTGCAGTCGGGCCGTGTTGCTCGGCAATAGCCCCGGCTCCGGCCTGGATGGAGGACCTGACGACTGTCCTGCGTGATCTGACGAGGAAGAGGAGAAGAGGAAGCTGTCATCTTCATCTTCATCGTCTGCTGCTGCCTCTTCCCCTTCAACTTCTAAGGCCCATAAGCCGAGAAGAAGAAGCTGCCTTCCCCCCTAAGAAGTCTCCTTCGGGAACTTCTAAGGGCCCGTCCCACCCTGGTGGGACGGGGGGTCCTTCTGCTGGTCTTCCTGCTCCTTCGGGAGCGGGGCCCGTCTCCCCTTCCATAAGGAAGAGATAGACGGGGACCAGAGGAGTACCGGTTAGCACTGGTACTTCCTCGCCTGGTGCTAGCGGCGATGCCGCTACGCCAGGTTCCGGCTCGGTCTCTCGTTCGCGAGAGATCCCGAGTGTACGTTCTCCCTCGGGAGACCGTGCAGCCAAGTTTCGGCGCCAGAGTTCGCTCGGTGCCAAGAGCGGCACGGAGCAGAAGGCTGGTGAGAGCCGCTCAGGTGACTCTCACCAGGCCAGCGGCTGTTACTTGCAGCGACCAGCTGGTAACCCGGGTTTTCCCCCCTAAAGAAGGCTCCTTCGGGACCTTCTAAGGGCCCGTCTCGCTCCGGCGATTCGGGGAGCTCTTCTGCTGGTGGCCTCCTGCTCCCTCGGGAACAGGGCCCGTCTCTTCTTCTACAAGGAGAAGAAGACGGGGACCAGAGGAGTACCAGCTTCGGCTGGGCACTTCCTCGCCTGGTCTAGCGGTTCTTCTGCCGCTAAACCAGGATCCGCCTCGGCTTCTCGTTCGCGAGAAGTACCAAGTGGACGGTCTCCCGCGGGAGACCGTCCAGCCAAGTCTTGACGCCCACCCGAGCTCGCTCGCCGTCAAGACTGAAGCGCGGAGCAGAAGACTGGGCGAGAGTCGTGCAGACGACTCTCGCCAGGCCAGCGGACGCTCTCGCAGCGACCAGCCGGCTGCTCGGGCTGAGTGACGGTCCTCCGACGGCCACGCGCTGAGCGAGGAAGGGGTCCCCCCCTCTCAATCGTTGCTGGCCAGCCTCGGCTGGTACCAGCGGCTCGACGCGCCGAGAGGACGCTCACCGGTCTCAACGCGACAGCGAGCCTAGCAGGTCACCTGACCGCCGCTCCCACAGGGACCGGGCGGATAGGGGGACCAGCAGCAGCTCCTCTGCACACGAGATCGGGGCCGCTGTTCTCGGTCCAGCGTTTCCCTGGGAAACGGCTCGACTAGGCCTGCAAAGTGGCGATCGCCTGCAGCCCTCCAAGGCTCCTACTCTCTCCAACTGCTAGTTCCACTGGGAAGGCGAGCGAGTATCCAATTCCTCCCCCACATTCCCTCTCTCCTTACGGCTACGAGGGAAAGGGGAGGGATTCCTACAGAGATTTCTCTGTAGGATCCCCACGTTGGGGACTGCGCTACCGGGGGACCTTCGGGTCCTACCTGACGTAAGCCCCGGTCGTTGAGGAGGGATCCTGCCCCATTCTCGATTTCTATGGGAATCGAGAGGACCACCAGCCGATATCGTTTGACGAATTCGGTGGGGGTTTCGCAGACTGCTTAGAATTCTACGGAATTTTCTAGCTCATTCAGTGTTCGAGTTTTTTACGATCTCCAAACACTTAGGCGAGACCACGGGTCCAAAGTGAGCGAGACGATAATCGGGAACCTCCGCCTATGCTCGAATTCCTGGAATTTGTAGCATTGGGAAGAAGACTGCTGCTGAAGAAGACTATCTCACAGTAGGCGACCAACCTGGATAGAGAAGAACGGACGGGAATATCCAGTTTGGCTTGAACTATCGTCTTAGTATTCTGTTCACCATTGAAGCTTTCATTCGAGGAAGACTTCTCCTTCACTCTCTTTGATAGAGATCGAAGGTGGTCGATCTCCAATCCTTATTTTGTTTTCTTGAAGGAAAGCATTTAGGATGGAGATCGTTGTTCAGAATCCTACAAATATACTACGTATATTAACCTCGCGACATGATTCTGCTAAGCAGTTTGAATTGTCCGAGGGGTAGGCGCATATCCTAGTTAATCTACAGATTGCGACTTAGACGAGAAGTATTCTTATTGAACTGCAACTCGGGGTTGCCTGCAACTTCCCAGGAGTTTTCAGTTTCAATTTTATATACTTATGGTTTTGTCACGACAACACCATTTCAACTTTTATATTTACCGAAATTCGTTTCGCCTAAATATAATTGCTCGAGCATATCTTTTATGCTCGGTGGTTCTAGCCGAACGCATTCCTTCGTGAAATAATGGATTACCTGGCAACTCAGGATGACGAGTCAGCGAGAGCTCAGGCTCAGCTACTGCGTATTGAACTGCCTGATAGCAGCTCAGTATCAGCTGGGCCTCCGAGATGCACGTCAGTGTGTCTCTCTCTCCCCTGCTTTGATTGACTGCCGAACCGTATCTCTGCCCAAAATCAATCATGGACTTGTTCTCTGATTAACGGGGATTCTCGCAATAATGAAGGACATCTACTGCTGTGATGCTAGATTCCATCGCCTTCGACATTGCGAGAATTTTCAACAGAGATATCTCTTGGACTCTTTATCTTTCTGTTTACCGCACAGTAACCGAAGTCTGTACAAGTCTGCCGCCATATCGCACTGCGATAATGCGAATGATTTGCAGACATCTGAGTTTGTCTTCAAAATATCTCGTATTCGTAGGTGTACAATTGTTCATTGTTCAACCCGAATTAACAGATGTGTCAGAAGACATCGCCTACTCTCCGACCTGACAGCTCTACTTCCAAATGTTCAGCCCATGAGAAGCAGTTCTTCAGGCGGCTTTTCCCATGTGTTTTCATTACTGAAGAACGCCCCGCTTTCATTGCAACTACGACTTCTCACCGGACAGCAATGAATAGCGGTTAGCGTTTTCAGTCATTTGTAAAGCACGGAGGTTATGAAATCTTGAGAATCCTTCTCTCAATTCTCTGTGAAGACGTAGGTGCATTCAATATCTACCTTCGTCTTCAACGGTACATAGTGTGTTTCTCCTTAGCTGAGATTCAACAACTATGAGATGTTTTGCCTTCAGGGACCTCGTCTCTAGAAGGCAATTGACTTTCGCCTGTTGGGCCACATGCCTTAAGATCATCACCTCGCTGTCCGGCATTGGTGACAAACAAATACATTATTTGTTTGGTCTCTCGGCATAACCCTTTAAAGGCGAAGGTCACGTGACTTACTCGGGTGCTTGGACAACTTGCCTCCTACCGAACGCAGTCAGTCGGCAGCTGTCAGAGCGCCCGAGTCCAGTTACGAACTACGCTGTTGACTTAGTTTCGGTTGTTACAGAGCAATCATTACTTCGTTTTAATAGCTTGTCACAGTACCATACCATCGACACCCACCATGGAGTGTCGGTGTCCTATCCACTACGAGAACTTCGCTGCATGGGGATAGGAGGATGCGAGAGACTTCGTGGCAAAACAGACAGACCAGTATGGGTACTGGACATCACCGAAGTAGAGAAGAGGGATAGGTCATGCGACTATTCCCTTCTTTTCCTCTGAGGAACTGCATGACTTCTCCTGCGAAGTCAAGCATCCAGAGGATGGGGATCCGTGACGCTCGATTTCGTAGCGAAGACTCAGAACCCTTCGGTCCCTGACGATTGGTTCGAGTCGTTCACAATCCCCTCCCTAATGGACTTCACCGCCTTCGATGCGAAGGAGATGCTGCCTTGTCCGCAAGAACTTCTCCGTGGCGCAGGTACTGAAGGCAGGGGTCTGGTCCAACCAGACCACATGCCCCTCCTTCTACCTTCGGGATATTGCCCACAGGTCCTTGGATCTTTTTCCTTGGGACCCGTGGTGGCTGCTCAACACGTTGTGTAGCGAACCCAGACCTTCGCAGGCTGAACAGCATCGAGTCCTGGTGTGACCGTAAGAATGGATGAGTGAATGAGAGTGTGATTGGCTCCTCTTCCCATCTTTTTCTTCCCCTCTACCTGTGGTTAGAAGAAGAAGAGGAAAACGTAAGAGAAGTAAACAAAACTGAAATGACAGAAAAAGATAAGGAAAAACAAAGAACAAGATAAAAGTGTGGATGCAGAGATACTCATTGATACTACATATGAGGCTATAAAGCAGCATACCTACGAAGAAATAAATTACGATATGACACACAAAACGAAAATGCCGAAGAGGCTCTACCCAGATCTACACAATGACGGGAAAGAGGAAAAATATACAAAAAAGACAAAGTCTGCAACCTTTTGAAAAGAGGGAATTGCAGATTTGGAGAAAAATGTTACTACAAACATCCTAAGGTATGTCACAACTATGAAATATATGGTAAATGTGCATACCTAGATGGATATGAGGATGATTGCAGAGATCTACATCCAAAAATATGCAAAAAACCTAAAAGAAGGAAAAGGATGTAAGTTCGACAAAAAATGTAAATATATGCACCCTGTAGCCATGAAAAATAATCAAATAAATAACCAATCAAGTAATAAAATCCAAAATAAGAAAGAAACAAATAAAGAGAAGGAATGAATAATATAGGTAAAAGAAAAAAGCAAGCTATCTTTACTCAAAAGAATCCAAAATAGTAAACATATAAAATATTCAATAAATATGAAAACCCAAACTTACCCTAATTTGGTTCGCATATTACCAGGTTCACGAACAGATTTTTCAAGGATTCTTTTCTGTTCAATAAATCGAGAAATTGCGTTGTGTTTAAATATACGTCTTAAATTACCATATTTTGTGATCGTATCAACCCATTATTTGACCAGGAATAGATATACTTATTACTAACCTTTAAAACATTGTGTAATTTCCTATACCACGATCCGAAGAATAGCCTTATTCATTTACAAATGCCTGTCAGTAACAATATCTATCGTGCATGCATGCCCTTCAATATTATCACCTAAAACACTTATAAATTCTTAGACTTTAGCTGTAATATATGATGATATTATTTCTCTGAAGTTGTGGTTGATTCCTTTACCCCCTCGTATGTTGAGCTACCGTAAGGCGACGTTGACCTTACACTTTAACAACTAAACGGATACTGCCGGACTCTTGACTCAAATCAGTCGGAGACGACTGACGATCCACGCATGCGCGACCCGCATTCACCAACGACAATACTTAACTACTTGTTAAAAGATTACTTAGAGTTAAACCACCATTTAACGTATTTAACCCTTCAAAACACTTAATTAAAGAAATATTATACTATAACTAACAATTCCACACAATATATATATAATAATCTACGCATCTTGCACTGCATAATGTTTACAATATTTCTCTTACAAACTAAAGATAAATGATTGTTTACTGGTCTTTATAAATACACTATCGTGATTCCATCTCGAGTCACGATACAAGCCATCAACGGAGTGTGCAGAGGTGTCAGCAAAAAAAATTTCAAAATTTCAATGCATCAGCTCCAAGATTCTACTCAAGAGATAATAACTGTTTTTATTATGCAAGAGGATATTGCAGATATGGAGAAAATTGCAGATTCAGACACAAAATGAATAATTATGATGAAGGAAGAACAAATATTATGGAAAAGTTGGATTTTTTAATGTCAGAATTTCTGGAAATGAAAAAAAAAACAACATACCAGAACAGGAAAGAGACATGGGAAAATCCTTATTATTACCAATATTAAATGAAGGAGAAAACACGCAAACCATCATAGTGATGAATGCGCAGGGTTTAGTTACGAGTAACTCAAAGAGAAAAAAATAGAGTACTTAGAAGAACTAACCAAAATTGAAAAAGAAAATAGATATAATGAATATAAGTGAAACCTGGTATTCCCAAGAGACTGGGAATGCATGATCAAAATAAAAGGGTTCCAAACTTATAGATCAGATAGAAAAAATAGGAATCAAGGGGGAACCGCAATATATGGGAAGACAAAAAACAAGGAAAAATATATGAGAAATATAGTAACTCAGAATGTGAACTAATAGCGGTAGAATTTGAATCTGAAAAAATTAATGAACATAGTAATATATAGACCTCCTAATACTAAAGAGTTTGACTTAATAATAGCAAAATGGATGATGATATGTAGAAATCACAAGGACTGGACTATTCTCCTATCTGGAGACTTCAACTTTCCTTTCGTAGACTGGAAAGAACGAATAGAGATTGTGGATGTACTTATACATATAAAAAAGAGAGTAATAGTAGTGCAGAAGATAAGAGGCAATTCGAAAAGCTATTAGATATGCTACTAGAATACAACATTCAACAAATAAATCACCTGCCAACAAGAAAGGAAATACTTTAGACCTAGTATTTGTGAACGAGATGAATTATGTTAAAGAAATAATAGTTTATAATGCGAGTATTTCAGACCATAATGTCATAGAATTAACAGTCCATTCCAAAGCAAGTGAAAATAGAGATAAGCAAGAAATTAAAAAGTGGGAAGGATATGGAAAATACAACTTCTACAGTAAAAATATAAAATGGTCAGAAATAAATGAAGAATAAACAAAGATTGGGATAACATTTCGTAAGTGATGACATAAAGGTAAATACGGAGATATATATAAAATATTAGAGAAAATAGTGGATAAATATATACCAAAGAAGAAAAGTAAACATCAGTCATGCATACCAAGAGACAGAAGGATCTTGTTCCAGAAAATCAGAAAAAAGAAAGTGGAAAAAAGGTCTTGCAAAAGAAAAAAATGCATGGAAAGTTATAGAACTAAAAAGTAAGAGTAGAAAATGCAGAACAAAAGATTATACAATCAAAAGAAAATGAAAAACGGGATTTGGAAGAAAAAACCCTATTAAATATCAAGCAAAATCCCAAACTATTATACTCATATGCGAAGAAGATGAATAAAAGAAGAATAGAAATAGGCCCTCTAAGAATTGAAGGGAGATTAACGAATGAAAAAAAGGAAATTTGCAACATATTAGCAGAACGATATAAGAGAGAATTCACCCCTAGAATAGATAATGAAGATAATGATATAGAGTAAGGGATGAAAATAGTGAATATTTAGCTGACATAGATATTAATGAAGCTGATATTGTGCAGGCTATTAATGAAATTAAAAATGGAGCGCTGCAGGGCCTGATGGAGTGCCTGCTATTTTGTTAAAGAAAGTAGTTCATTCTATCGCAAAGAAACCACTTGCAATATTATTAAGACAAAGTGTAGTTACAGGCAAGATTTATGATGAGCACAAATTAGCATATATTACCCTACTTTCAAAGTGGATCAAGACTAGAGGCAAGTAATTATAGGCCTGTGAGTCTAACATCACATATTATGAAAGTGTATGAAAGGGTAATGAAGAAAAATATTATGAAACATTAATAAAAAATAATTACTTTAATAAAGGACAACATGGTTTCGTACCCGGCAAAAAGTACACAAACCCAACTGTTAGTCCACCGTGAGAACATATTCAAAAATATGAAAAGCGGAAATGAAACAGATGTGGTTTATTTAGACTTTGCAAAAGCTTTTGACAAAGTAGACCATAATATATTAGCGAAGAAAATTAGAAAACACAATATCGTGGATAAAGTAGGAAGATGGTTAAAAGAATTTTTACACAACAGAAAAACAGATAGTTATTGCAAACGACGAGAAACGGATGAAGCCAAGGTAATATCCGGTGTGGCCCGCAATGGATACGGTTGTTTTAGCTGCAATACTGTTTGTTATTATGATTGAAGACATAGACAGTAATGTTAAGGATTCGGTAGTGAGTAGTTTCGCAGATGACACAAGAATAAGTAGAGAAAATACTTGTGATGAAGATAGGAATGCTCTACAAAGAGACCTTAACAAAGTATATGACTGGGCAGAGGTAAATAGGATGGTATTTTAACTCTGATAAATTTGAATCAATAAATTATGGAGACAGAGAAAGAAAGCTATATGCATATAGGGGACCTAATAATGAGACAATCACAAATAAGGAAGAAGCAGTTAAAGACCTTGGTGTGATGATGAATAGGAAACATGTTATGCAATGATCAAATAGCAATTCTGTTGGCAAAATGTTAAAGCAAAAATGGGAATGTTGTTACGGCACTTCAAAACAAGAAAAGCTGAAAACACATGATTATGCTTTATAAAACATATGTTCGTAGTCCACTTGAATATTGCAATATGATATGGTACCCACACTATCAAAAGGATATTGCACAAATAGAGAGTGTACAAAGGTCCTTTACAGCTAGAATAGAAGAAGTTAAAGACCTTGACTACTGGGAAAGACTACAATCCTTAAATTATATAGTCTAGAAAGGAGAAGAGAACGCTACATGATAATTCAGGCATGGGAACAGATAGAAGGAATAGCAGAAAATATCATGGAACTAAAAATATCAGAAAGAGCAAGCAGAGGTAGATTAATAGTGCCCAAAACTATACAGGAAAAATAAGGAAAGCACACAGGACATTAATCCACTACGCACCAGCATCGATAATGCAGCGTCTATTCAATGCGTTGCCAGCTCATCTGAGGAATATATCAGGAGTGAGCGTAGATGTGTTTAAGAATAGGCTCGACAAATATCTAACTGCTCCACCCAGACCATCCAAGATTGGAAGATGCAAAATATACCGAAGATGTACTAGCAACTCTCTGGTAGACATTAGAGGTGCCTCACACTGAGGGACCTGGGGCAACCCGAACAAGATGTAAGGTCTGTAAGGTAAGGTAAGGTCTGCTGGATAAGGACAAGATGCAGGTGAGCTACTCAACAGAGCCCCATCCTATCCCTTTCACTAGGGATAGGAGCGTATCGTATATCCACCACTTCCTCCAACAAGGGGGAGGAAGTGGATGCCAGCTTGAGACAAACCCATACTTTATGTTGCCTCTTGCAAACAGGAACAAGTTCTTGCTTGCTGTACGAAGAGATACGCTTGCCTCTCTCTTAGTACTCGGCCCAGAGGTCTGACCATTGATCCTGCGTGCACACCCCGATCAATCGACAGAGGCTTGGATCCCTCCCTCGCTCTTACGACCAGGGAGGCATTCCAGGGATGGACGAAACACCAGTCTGTTCATCAAAAAGACTCAGATTTCCTCCCACCAAGAAGTGAGTCTTCCTATTGTTAAAGGACCGATGGTTTTGTATTACGTATCGGAACAAATGACAAGTTTGTCGAAAATTGCATTTTTCCTAACTATACAAACCTGAGGTCCTTTACATATAGTCCCCTCCTCATGCCACCCCTCACTCTGCGTATTTTGCATGGGCCAAAGCAAAAGTGATTTGTTTACTGTCGGACAAGCAGTTAACTACCGTTCTCCCCTTGTTCGAAGCTTACGACCGTTCCAGCTGCCGCTAGCTATTCCTATTGTTAAAGGACCTCAGGTTTGTATAGTTATGAAAAATGCAATTTTCGACAAATTGTCATTTTGTGACTATATAAGATATATAAAACAATCATTATTAATAGATGGCAAAATATATTTAATGAGGAGCCTATAAATAATAAATTGAAACAGACAGAACCTTGTGCTGAAAATTGTGTTCATCATATCAGAGAGACAGACCTGTACAAGTAATTCTAATGCGTCTTCAAATAGGCCATACTCATTTGGTTCATGGGTACTTAATGGAGCATCCCACGTAGTCCTGCTCCAGTGCTGATAACAGTCAGACATCTATTGTGTCCATAGTATGACCAACAGTAACTGTCAACTTTGGAAATGAATCAGTAATAGAAATTTTGTTAGAATCTTTCACATTTTCAATGGCTCCAATTATGATGTTTATGGGAAAATGTGATTCAATTGATAAAACATAAAAAAAAAACTTGGTTTAATAATTAAAAAAAAATTTTAATGTTATACCAATTTAGTGTGTAAGTATATGTATGGAAGCATGAGTAAATGTATTTATTGTGTGTGTGCTCCAGTATGAAAGCATTGTGCCTGTATGTGCCTTTGTGGATTTTTTAATTTAATTGTAATTTATTCAACATCATACTGAATGACCTATTTGGCCTCCCAGTGCTTGGCCTGAGGCCTAGGCCTGGCATTTTATTCTAAGCTGTTTGGCCAGCCCTATTAGAGTTAAAAGTCGGTGAAACTACGAATGTAATAATAATACAGTTGGGCCTTTTTTTTTTGATCAAGAATCAGGGTGTTGCAGGCCATTCATCGATCTTTCTCCCTTGAAACTGACTCATTTGACAGACTCTGTTCAAGATGGAAATAGCACAGTCCGTGCTCACTTCCATCGGGAGAATGACTTCATGCTTACGTTGGACTTTTATGGATGCATACTTTCAGATACCCATCCATCAAATCCTCTCGCAAGTATCTTCGCTTTGTCCCCTGGGAGACATCATTCCAATTCAGGCTACTTTGCTTTGGGCTTTAGACTGCTCCCCAGGTATTCACGTGAGTGTTCAGCATGGGCCCATTCACACTGAATATGTCTGGGAGGTATCTTAACAATTGGTAAGTCTTGGCAACATCTCACATGCAGTTGCTCCAAGAAAGAGATTGCCTTCTCGAGTTCTGCCACGTTCTAAGGATTGTAGTAAATCTTGAGAATCTGATCTCATACTCAAGCATAGGATAAAGTATCTGGGCATGTGACTGACATGACAACAGCGAGAGTCTACCTCTCAGACTAGCGTATTAGTAGTTCAGAGAAACAGTGCAGCATTTCCTGTTGTGACAGGAAGGAACAACCAGCAAGGCAATGGCAAGTTGGTCTTGGTCACCTCCTGTCCTTGGAAAAGCTGGTCCCTCATGGGCAGCTTCACCTTTGCTCTCTCCAGTGGAAAATGGAGTTTTGGTCTCCAGCATGGGATGTTCCATATTTTCCCATCCCCCTCTCACAGGAGGTGAGACCAGGAATTGACCTGGTGGCTAGACACCTCAAAATAGGAGTGTCTCTGCACACTCCCTCTCCCAAGATGCTTCTGTTCTCAGATGCTTTGACCAAGGGATGGGGCGTACACCTGGAAGAGTTGATGACTTCAGGTGTGTGGAACTGAGAAGACAAGCACCTTCCACATCATTATCCTGGAACCTAAGGTGGCCTTCTTAGCCCTCCAAGAGTTTCAGTATTAAGTGATGGGACACAGCGGTGATGATGAGTGACAACACGGTAGTGGCATATGTCAACAATCAAGGAGGACTAGTTTCTCTTTCATTGCGCCACTTGACAAGCAGGTGCACGAGTAGGCTGTAGAGCCCACTCAGTGAAACTGTCCGCCAGGTACATTCAGGCAAGAGGAATGTAGTAGCAGACATGGTCAGTTGCCAGGGTCAAGTGATAGGAACAGAATGGTCCCTACACATGGACCTTCTGCATCAACCATGTATAGAACAGTTCCATCAGTCTATGGAGTCACTAGCTCTTCACTGCTGGAGGTTATCCAGCATCTCTTGCGAACAAGAGGCTTTTCTCGTCATGCAACAACAGAGATGTCTGGATGTTTATGGAAATCCTCTGCTTCAGTTTACCAAGGCTTTTCTGTGGTTGGTGTTGTCAACGGGATCTCTCTCTGCTGAGAGCCACTGTTCGCAGGTAATGGACTTCCTCCTCTTCCTTCACTGAGAGAAGCTCTTCTCTATTTCAGTGATTAAGAGCTATAGGGCCACCCTAGACCTAGTCCTTCGCCTGAGAAAAGTGAATATCGCCTCGTCCCTTGAGATATTGCTACTCCTGAAGAGCTTTGAAAAGCTCTTGCTCCCAACGGAACTCAGGCCCCCTGTATGGGATGTGACTCGTACTTAAGAGCCTAACTAGGGCACCATACAAGCCCCTATGAGAGTCGTCAGACAGGGATCTGACTCTCAAGACCGTTTTCCTGCTAGCCCTGGCATCGTTGAAGAGAATAGGCGAACTACAAGGACTTTCCTTCATCACTAAGCACTCCAGGGATGGGGATCAGTTACACTCTACTTTGTCCCAGATTTCATAGCGAAGACTCAGAATTCATCAGTGCCTGACGCTAGATTAGAGTGATGATCCCCTCCCGAGGAGACTTTGTTGACAACAATCCAGACAAGATGTTATCGTGTCCTGTTAAAGTGCTGCGACGCTATCTGAAAAAGATTCAAGCCGAGTGTCAATGACTTTGTTAGAACTAGCTCATTCAAGAAAGAAGTGTCTAAGAATGGCTAAACCTAACCTTAACTGGTCAACAGTGTCAAAATTTGTCAGCAAAAAATTGGCAAAAATTCTAACCTCAGTTGGCAAAAAAAAAAAAAAAAAAAAAAAAAAAGCAATAAATTGGTCAAAATTCGATAAAAAGTCTCTCTATGGCAGAAAGTTGCCAAACACTGGCAAAAAGTCCCATTAAAAACAGCTTAACCCCTAGGAGCCTGAATAAAAACAGAATACTATGCAGCACCCCAAACCAGGGAAACTTTGAAGTTGGCCAATTTAAAAAGAAAAAAAAAACACCTCAATGGAAAGAGGAAGGCAAATGCACTGATGTTGTAAAAAAAAAAAATGCAAAAAATTTCCCCTACCTTCCACTAAATAAAGTTGAAAATTACTATTTACAACCCCTTGTGGGGCCTCTTTTCAAGGCAATTGTAAATTCTACAAGTTATACATGTTTTTTATAATAAATTTATTTTGTAAAATTACTATTACAGCTTTCACAATATCAGAACAGATCAGAAATAAATTCAATAACAAATTCTGAGCATATTTATTATAAAATATTCACATAAATTTACCGAGAACAAAGATTCAGTAACATTTTGGAATTTTTACATGTTTTTCTGATATTCTTTGTAATTTCTTTTCAAAATTACATTTATTACTGACATACTATCATAAAAGATAACTAAAATCAACAGCAACCCCTTGGTATATTTATGAGCATATTTATAAAAAGACATCATGTGAGACAGAGAAGCAGTACATCCTCCCTTGAAGTCAAGATCACAACTAGCTCATGAGCCTCCCAGTCTCTCATCTCAGCCAATCTAAAAGTTGCCATTAGTGAATTTATGGGCATTAAAAGTAATGGCACTTCTTTCCTGCTCGATTCCCCCAAAATCGATGGCACGTAATGTTTTTACTTGGCATGAGTCACTCTGTCGTCCATCTAAAATCTGTAGTGCAACTCATGTGAGCAAGGCCATTCAGTAAGGGTTAACCTAATCTCAGTTGGCAAAAAAAAAAACGCAAAAAAATTGTAGGAAATTGCAAAAAAAGGCCTTGACCTAACCTAAACTCACTTTAACCAAACCGCTTCAGGCAAGGACTCCTCTAGTACGCCCCACACAAGAGCTCACAAAGTTACGAGCATTAATCCCTCCATTGAATTCAAGAAGAATCTGTCTGTTCCTCAGGTCCTGAAGGCAGGGATGTGGTCACGCCAGACTACCTTCACTTCCTTCTACCTTCAGGATATTGCCCACAAGTCCATGGACACTTTTTCATTGGGTCCTGTGGTGGCTGCTCAACAAGTTGTGCAGCTTACCCAGCTCCTCTAAAAAGACAAGTAACATCTCACCTAAGGTGCGTGATATGATGAGTGGGTGGAGTGACTGGTCCTCTCCCTCTACCTCTTTCTGTTAATTTGGTCCTCCTCCTGCAGCAGAGGGCAAGTTAGCAGGCTGTCACTAGCTGGGACTGGTTCAGATGTAGGTGAGTTATAACTTCTATTCTATAACTTGGACTTCGTAGAAGCAAACCATTCCCTTGCTCTGTACCAAGGGGAGTAAAGGGACAGACAATGTAGACTTTTGCTTTGTATGGCCTTTCATTCTTCTCGAAGAAAGTGCTCTATACCCATCTGTTCAAGAGAGTGCCAGGTTGACATTCGAACATACAGTTCCTATACTTCCTACGTTTTTTTCAGAGGTGAGGTCTTCTTTCCTTGACCTATTGGCAAGGAAGAAGACCAGGTGTGGCGAACTACCACTCAGTTCAGACTTATTCAGCTTTCTCCCTCCAAGAAGTAAAGGTTTGTATACCGAGTAGGAGTAAATGACAAATTTTGAAAGTAATTTGTATTTTTCCTAACTCTACAAACCTGAGGTCTTTATACTTAATACACAGCTCATATCACCCCTCAAGCTGATATGATTACCTGGGCTGAAAGTAAAGTGACACTTACCAACTTGGTGGGAGAACCTCCACCTGCTGGTTAGGTAGTTAACTACCATACAACCTTGTTAAAAGTTAAACAGCTGGTTTCCAGTTTCGATGAATAGTATTCTTATATAAAGACCTCTGGTTTGTATAATTAGGAAAAATACAAATTACTTTCAAATATGTGTCATTTCTGCAGGTGAGTATGAAACAAATAGATTTATAATACCCCAACTCTTAAAAGAAAGATGTTATTTGATTGTCAAAATTAAAGTTAGCTGGGAATGTGTGGTAAAGACAGAAGCTGCTTGTTGAATTGTCGACCAATTTTGGCCTGAATAAATTTGTTGATTCCGAAAAGCATCCAAGGATTCTGTTTTATTTCTTTTCTGACAATTGTGTCCAAATGATCATTACATTGTAATGTTTGTTTTCCCAGAGGTGCTTATTTTATAGTTATGACCGGTTGCTATTAGAACATGTTTTTCTCAGATTGTTTACTATTTTATTTCAGAGTACAATTCCAAACAGAGGAAAATTTCATAAGATCCTAACTAGGACTGAATGAAAATGGAAGCTGAAAAATCGTCACCATTGCTGTTTATCAAAGAAGAGAAGGAAAATTCGGAGGAGGATCTTACTGAAAACACCGGTGAAGGCTCTTCATTTGCAGACCCCTTAGCAGTCAAAGAAGAACCAGAATTTTTTATACCATGGTGAATTTGATGTGAACTGTTCCTTCCATTCTATTAAGTTGGAAGAGGACAGCTCTCCAAGCTGTGATGATGAAAGCTGAAAGATCTGTATTGCAGAAGAAATTAGGCCTTTGGGTAAAAGAGATGCATCATCAAAGAAAAGCAATATTGCAAGAAAGCAAATAACTTGTGCTGAATGCCAAAGGACATTTTCACAGATGTGCAGGCTGAAATCCCACATGAGAATTCATACAGGAGATAAACCTTATACTTGCTCTATATGTCAAAGAAGTTTTTCTCAACAAAGTCATCTCAAAAGACACTTGAGAACTCATACAGGAGAGAAACCATATACTTGCTCTATATGTCAAAAAAGTTTTTCTGATTCAAGTACTCTCGCAAAACACATGAGAACTCATATGGGAGAGAAACCATATACTTGCTCTATATGTCAAAAAAGATTTTTTGAATCAAGTTACCTCAGAAAACACATGAGAACTCATACTGGAGAGAAACCATATTCTTGCTCTATATGTCAAAAAAGTTTCTCTGATTCAGGTGATCTCACAAAACACATGAGAACTCATACTGGAGAGAAACCATACACTTGCTCTATATGTCAAAAAAGTTTTTTTGAATCAAGTTATCTCACAAAACACATGAGAACTCATACTGGAGAGAAACCATATTCTTGCTCTATATGTCAAAGAGGTTTTTCTTGTCTAAGCCATCTCAAAACACACATGAGAACTCATACAGGAGAGAAACCATTCACTTGCTCTGTATGTCAAAGAAGTTTTTCTCATCAATGTGCTCTCACAAAACACATGAGAACTCATACAGGAGAGAAACCATATACTTGCTCTACATGTCAAAAAAGTTTTTCTAGTCATTGGTATCTCAAAGAACACATGAGAATTCATACAGGAGAGAAACCATATACTTGCTCTACATGTCAAAAAAGTTTTTCTCAATTAACTATTTTAAAAAATCACATGAAAACTCATACATGAGAGAAACCATATACTTGCTGTGTGTATCAAGGAAGTTTTCTGAGCCAAATCATCCTAAATGACATGAGGATTTACATTAGACAGAAACTGTATACTTGATCTCTGTCCAAGTAGTATTTATTACAAGCTTTTATTTAAATTGACTTCTGCATCTGTCTGCCTGCCCCCAAATCTTGTAACTCAAATTTTGTACCTGTTCCTTCCTTTGAATGGACTTGAAATCTTGCATGGTTTCTCATTCCTAATTCTCTTTTATAGCTTGCTATAAAACACAGTGGACTGACTGTATGACTGTATTTTGTTTTAAGCTAGCCAGTCAGACTAATGTAATGTATTATTCTGATTAGATTGAACCTTATTTTTTAGTTTATTTTGATGTATAAACTTGAAAAATGTTTATAGATTATAAAAATAGTTGATATGTGAATGAAAATCTTTCATTTGACCTATTAAAACTTTAAAATATCTGAATAACATTGTGCGCTAGTGTACTATACTGATTGTGGGCTAAATGCACCAACACTAATCTGAGTGCACCAAGTATCATGGCCCGAATGCACCTCTTCCTAATTAAAGTGCATCTTTCCATGTGGTCCCCATGCACCAACTTAATTCACATAACACCTGCCTTTTGGGGAACTATATAACTAACTACAGTAGAGCCTCGGTCCTCGATCGTACTAGAACTCGAAATAATTCTATTTAAATGTGAAATTTTGAATAAATTTTGTGTCAGAGCTCAAACAAAAACCGGATTCTAACCAAATGAATCATACGATTTTTGTAAGCAAAAGTGTTTCGGTCAGTCACCGCTAGTTGGCATCGTTCCCATGCTCTTTAAAGCCCTCTCGTTTTGGTGCTATTGTTTTGAGCAAGTAGTACATGCTACACAGTTATTTCCTTAGTTTTGGGGGCTTTTTATACTGTACTATTTTGATTCAGTCATTGCAGACAGACAGAAGACATAATTTGGCTTATTTTTAATATTTTATTAATTTGCTGTAAGTTCTTAGGCTTGATTTTCAATGTTTTATTATTAGCAACAATTTTTGTGCCTACCCTGTACAGTACAAATTGCATACCTAGCCTCTGCCTAGCCTATGGCGTTCAGTCAACCATCGGTAATACAGCTGCATTGGGCATACGTACGCCAGTTATTTTGATACAGTATATGTTTAAAAATTTAAAGTGCTTCTTATTAAGTTATTTAATTGTAATTTATCTATAATGTTTTGTATAAATATGCAAGGTTAGGATAATAACGGGTGATCAAGAATGGATGAATACACTTTCAATTATTTCTTGAAGGAAAAATAAATTCAGATCTCAATTAAATCGCTTCTGGATTGGATTACCATCGAGGTCTGGGGCCTTACTGTCATTCAATTTGCAGGATTATTTTCTTAAAGTGCTTTATTTTAAAAAGTCTGAATAAAAATAGAACATTACAAGACAAACGCATTATGCTATGAGGGGGAAGTTTAAAACTCGACTCCCTCACTTGGTAGTTACTTCTCAATTTAAACTACAAGTGTAGTTGACCTCTGATAGAAATTACTTTGCTAACTGCTTGTTTATCTTGCCGCAGCTTGTCTACCAGTAGCCTACAGTAGTACTGTATTTAAGGATGAACTGTTGAAATTGAACTGATATGAAAATGTATCCTTAGCTGTAAGTTTGAAAGTAGACCTATACAGCAGAACTTTCTCCATGTAGGTACAGTGGACCCCCATATTTGCAGGGAATGTGTACCAGAACCCCTCAAAAAAGTCCCATAACTGCCTATTTTAATAGATCAAACACACACACACACACAAATGTTTATATAGGGTGTGAAGGAAAAAGTATGGCCATGCAGTGTGATATCTGTGATGCTTGGCAGCATAGAATTTGTTGCAACTCTGGTTAGTGAAACTTTAGTAGTAGTATTTTTTTTTATTATAGTATATATTAGAAGAATCAATAGTGCTCAAAGTATGTAGATTAGGAATTGTGCAAAATCTATAGATGTGATTAGATAATGGATCAGTGTGTGTGTGTGTGTGTGTGTTTGGAGATACTAGTTAGGAATGTAAATAAACCTCTATGAATGTTTTCAATACAGGTACATGCATACCAAATATGAACCTCATTAGTTAAGGCATGAGGAAGAAGGCATGAAAGACAACAAAGATAAAGGGTACAAAACAGCGCCCATAAATGGGCACTAAAGCTCACCTGATATATCTTCAAATGTTATAACTTCACTGTTATTCAGTAGCATTTGTGCTAGGCAATGATGAACTCTATATATTTCTTGGATTAAAGATTTGAATTTGAAAAATAAATCTAACCTCTGACTGTAACTTTGATCTCTACATATGGATGTTGTTCAGTAGCACTTGTTCTAAGGTGTATGCATATTAAATATGATCCTGATATGTTTCGGCATTACAAGGATAGGAATCAATAAAAAAAATTTACCTTAATTGCTCCAATGACCTCTGACATCTACATATGGGATCATACTGCATAGCTCTTAGCCTAAAATATATATTTTCTCCATTAAAAAGGATCTGAAACAACGAAAAAGTGTAGTACTACATATACCAAAAAAGCAAAAGTTTCATTTCTACCAATATGACCTTAGTACTTGTGTTGCACAGTTCTCCTAAGGTATATGCACACCAAATATTAACCTAATTAGTTGCTACATTCAAAAGATATGACTACTGCATCACCCCACCTCATCAGGTCAGATGAAAATCAAGTGTCACCACCCAAATACAACCTATTTATTTATTTGCAGAAAAATTTGCATCTGCCACTGAGATGGGACTTGAAACATGAGGCCACTTTGGAAATTGAACATTTTTGCCTTAATTTTTAGGCATTAGGTACAAGGGACTTCTACTGAAGCTAAACAAGAGGGAAGTTGAGTCACCTGTATGGGTTTTGCCATAACTGTATGCTGCAGCAACCTCCTGCCATGGATATTAACAGCTTCAATGTAACAGAAATTCCAGATGATCTGGTATGCAGACCATTTGCCAAAAGACAACTGGTCGAAAGACAATTCTTCGAAAACAATTAGTCAAATTATCAAATTGACAAGTAGTATGATGGCATTTTGCCAAAAAAAAATTATTAATTATGCTTATAATAAAAACAATTGAAATGAATTTTGTATTAATTTCTTTTATTTTGATAATTATAAGAAATATTTAAATAAAAATGACATTGTTTTATTAGTTTCTTTCATTATAATAATACCAAGAACAAAGCCACTTTTTAAAGTAAATTTAGGACAGAAATTTTAATTTATGACAAAGAAATTTGATAAATTTTGTGCCACTGACTTTAGGAATTGCACATAAGCATTTTCAAATGCTCGTTTACTCGAACGCAAATAGTATTTTTTCTTCTAGAAATATTCAATCCCATTGCTGGTTGTTCAATTAAAATTTCATTGCTCGCTTGTCCCTTTCGAATTTTTCTAAATAGTTTGGGAATCGGATGTTTCACCGAAACGAGTTTATTAAGAGCATTGTGCCATCCTTCTAAAGAGTTGTTTGTTCTTGTTAAATTGTCTGTATACACTGACCACATATCTATATCAAAATGTGGTCTCTTCTTCATCTGCTGCCTCTCTGAGTCATCCCTAGCCACGTAGCTTTGAAGTAAACCAAGAATAATTCACTGAACCCCTCAACGGCTTCTGGATCTAGAGACTCGACGAAATCCTTGAACAAAGAACGCACATCTTGAGGGGTGTAAATGCGAGAGCTTGTAGTTGTTTTGATTAGAAAGAGTTGTTAACATCTCTGTACCATGTGTGGAGACCACATGACTGAACTTTCCACCATAGACAATGGCAAAAAATAGAAGTTACCACCATAGATATTAATGCACTGTAGGTATTACTTAAGGATTTTTGTAGCGTCCCTTCGGCCCCTTTCATTCCTTTTACTGTACCTCCTAGGGTTGTCATATCTGAACAGTCAAAATACAGGACGCGTCCCTCTTGAACCCGCCTCCTCCCACCTTCCCTAGTTAAAAAAAAAATGCAGTTTGTATGATCTATCACTGATGTACACACGTGTGTGTATGATATAATAATTTTTTAAAAACTTACCTTTACATAAGGCTGATTTCTATTTAATCTTAATTTAGTCACAGTCTTCTTTGCTCATGATGTCTGTGGCTACATGTTGTGTGGCGTGTGCCCATCCATATTTTTTTAGAAGATCTTATACTTTTCAGAATTTTATTGGATCTTACTTACTTGAAGAAGTCACTGCATGATGATGTCTCATCATTGACAAAAATTTAATAAGATGGTTATGAAGATTCCTCGCTCTCTTTCTCAACCTGTTTCATGTACTACTAAGAATTATATATACAGTAGTACCTCGAGATACGAAAGGCTCAACTTACGAAAAACTCGAGATACGAAAGCCAATACGAAAAATTTAACGGCTCTACATACGAAAAGCGTTCAAGATACGAAAGGTTTCTGAAAGTCCGAGATTCGCCCGGATAACAATTTTGAAATCGCGCCGCCATCTTAGTACTAGTAGACTCGCCACCATCCTCCTGCTCTCCCATTGGTTCCTGATGCTAGTCGCGGCCATGAAATCCTTCTCTCCTATTGGCCAGCGTCCCTCCCATCATGCATCTACTATGTACACGTGGTGGCGTGGCTCGGGCCACTCGGTACCAGCATTGTTATAGTACGCACGCGTATTCGTTTTTGGGATCGTCAATGTGTACGCATTTAAAAAAAAAAAGTGACCAAGATCTCTCACATGGGATAAGTGATCAAGGTCTCTCTCCATGGGATAACTGGAAACTTTGCAAGGTTGGTAGAATCTCCACTCCCTGCTGAACAGAGGATGTAGACCAATCATTTACAACATGCATACCAGTAGTATGTGTAATCAAGGCACTTCAGTTTATGTTGAAGGTCAGCAGCCGGACATTCATTACCCAAATCAGTTGCAGAGAGAGCATTTGCTTGAGCAGGGTTTTGATGGACACCAGGGCCACAGAGTCATTAGGTGCAAAAAAGAAAGTTGAAATTCTGTAAAAAAAAAAAAAAAAAAAAAAAAAAAAAAAAAAAAAAACAAAAAAAAAAAAAAAAACTACGTAAAGTAAAAAAAAAAAGTAAAAAACAAAGTTAAAAATCAAAACAAGAAGAAAAAATGGCAGAAATTAAAGCAGCTTTTCATAAAGTGCAATCATTTGTAGAAGACACCCCCCGAAAAGGCTCACACAGGAACACTGTGAAAGTAGGATGAAGCAATCTTCCTTGGATAGTTACGTATGTAGGACGTACGTATATTTTTTAAAGTGTACGTAGGTACATATGTACAAAAAAAAGGCAGAAATTAAAGCCGCTTTTCATAAGTGCAATCATTTGTAGAAGACACCCCCGAAAAGGCTCACACAGGAACATTGTGAAAAGTAGGCAGAATCAATCTTCCTTGGATAGTTATGTATGTACGTAGCCTCACTCGAAAGGTAAAGCTTCCACATTTTACGTTACAGTAATAATATTTCTTGTACACTAATATACTACACTTTATTTACAGGTTTTGCATTTTTATTCTTAATTTAGGTATTGAATGGTCCAAATTGTTTGTAGTATTTCATTGTTTATAGGTCAATTTAGCTTTATAATGAAATTTACTGGGGTGTTTTTTGGAGGGCTTGGAACGGATTAGCCATTTTACATGTAAAATGTGTTCCAAGATACGAAAACCTCATGATACGAAGGGCGCCTCGGAACGGATTAATTTCATATCTCGAGGTACTACTGTATATATATATATATATAATATATATATATATATATATATATATATATATATATATATATATATATATATATATATATATATATATATATATATATATATATATATATATATATATATATATATATATTATATATATATATATATATATATATATATATATATATATATATATATATGTAAATATGTATATATATATATATATAATTTATTCATTTATATCATGTTTATCTGCTGTTTGTCATCGTCATTGTTGTTATTTATCTTTTTTTTTTTTTTTTTTACATGTAAAATGTGGTCCAAGATACGAAAACCTCATGATACGAAGGGCGCCTCGGAACGGATTAATTTCATATCTCGAGGTACTACTGTATAATATATATATATATATATATATATATATATATATATATATATATATATATATATATATATATATATATATATATATATATATATATATAATATATATATATATAAAATATATATATATAATATATAATATATATATATATATATATATATATATATATATATATATATATATATATATATATATGTATATATATATCATTTATTCATTTATATATCGTTTATCTGTTGTTGTCATCGTCATTGTGTTATTTATCTTTTTTTTTTTTTTTTTTTTTTTTGTGTATAAAAGCTGAAATTCCAGACATTTGTAGAAATTTTAAAGTTCCCCCGACGAGGATTTGACACTTAATTGCAGGACTAATCCTGAAAATCTAGACTTATGGGAACAACCCTAAGTACCTACCGTTATATTCAATTGTTTTATAGTACAACTGCTTGAGGTTTTCCATCATGTTGACACCTTTCAAACCTTTCTGCTCTTATTTTTCCCTTTCAGTGCTGAATGACCTCATAGGGTCCCAGCGCTGGCCTTGGCGGAATCACAAACAAAAAAAACAAATGGCAAGCAACAAGATCTCCCACATTTACATTAATCGTTCCAACTGGACAAATTTTCCCTCGGCCACCTGTTTCCCCTTTCACGTTCCATAATTACACGCAGGACAAATTGGGGTTAACGCGCGACAGAAACACACAAAACAGAACGAAAACCCACCTCAGACTCAAGACACTCAGGGTGCAAGACGCTTGTGCCACTGCCTGGTATACAGTCATCGAG